>NC_035439.2:59210906-59566914 GCF_002127325.2 Helianthus annuus | reverse complement strand
TTATATGTATAAACTTCGTAATCGACGGTGTTGTCAGTATATTGTATGGTGTCAGTTCGTTATCGTTTGAAGCTCAGCAAGTTTCCCGAAAGTCACCGTACACGCACTGTAAAGTTAGATAAGCGTTCCTAGGCATTCCAATAGCCTAATTAAGTTAATTTGTGTCTTAAACACTATTTGTTATTGCCTTAAATGTTCGTTAATCGTGTAATTAGAAGCCGTTAATTACCGGTTGTCACATTTCCCCCCACTTTTTGTCCGACCTTTGATAACATCACAAGAGGTCCGAGTTTATGGCCCTTGTTCCCTTGTCCGACCTTGTGAAGGTCCCCCCCCCTGTCCGAGTTTTAACCCCCCACCCCTCTAGTCCGACTTTTGAACAGGGAAGCCTCCCCACCTTGTCCGATCTTTACCCTTGGCCGAGCTTTGAATTGCACGATCATGTCCGACTTTTATATACATCACACCAAGGAGTTTGACTTTTATATACATATCACATAAGGGATCCGACTTTTATTAATACAAGGGGTCCGACCTTCATCTTCACGCCTGTCCGAATTTTATGTGTAATGATGGTCCGATTTTTGTATGCTTTATACATGATGTCTGAGTTTAATATATGCACGCAAGATCCGACGTTTGTTGATGAACTGTCTGAATTATTGATTGAATATATGATTTGAATTATAGCGACATTACATGCCCTGATTTCTGCTTATACTTGAAAAGACTGTGTGTTTATGATGTCAAGTTCAGTAACCTGTATGAGAAACAACATGCTACTAAACCTTAACTGTATGAGATTATATGATACTTTACTTTACTGAATGATACCGTATTCACGAACAACCTTTATCATATCATTCTATACACAACTATCACACGGAATCACTGTTGTTTGGATTTAAGGAGTTGTAAACCCTACTTGAATGTAACACTTACATCATCATGTGCAATGTATCCTAGGTCGTGTGTAACGGACTTAGACAATTAATTAACCCTAGAAGCAATAACATACCGAGCAAACCAAGGTGAGTTCACACAGCCAAGGCATGGGATTCCCGTGTTGGGAATTGGGTTGGGAAGATTTGAATTGTATAATTACTCGTACTTACACTATTGCTAGACTATATACCATCGCCTCAGGTTAGTCAGGACACTTACGTAAAACCTACGTAAATTAGTATCTACCACTGTCTCCCGGGTCGGGAGGACACTTACGTAAAACCTACGTAAACTCATACCTACTACTGTCTTTCGGGTCGGAAGGACACTTACGTAAAACCTACGTAAACCCCACGCGTACCACTGTCCTCGGGGAAGGGCACTCACGTAAAACCTACGTGACCTTGTACGTATTCCTGTTCTCGGATTAAGAAGAACACATGGTTACAATAGTCTAGTAAGGATAAACATGGGAAGCCCCCATTAGTAATAAATATAATCATGGGAAACCCCCACTATTAGTACATACATACGTGGGAAGCCCCCACTAAATGAACATACGAATTACTGCTACGAACTTACTTTGTGAACTCGCTCAACTAGTTGTTGACTCTCTGCTGCATGCCTTGCAGGACCTTAGGTACATATGGAGCTTGCACAGGAGGAGCAAGTCGTTGTGGACAAGGATCGTGAATGCTATGATTGAACGTTATGACATTACATACTTATTTATGATTGGGCTTTTACTTATTTGCTTCCGCTAAACGTTGATATTACTTATGTTTTGAACACCTTTCATATGGATGGGTTTGGTTTAATGACATTTACTTTTACTATATACATTGTTCTATATGATTGGTGGCTTGATCCTGGTCAGTCACGCTCCCAAGCGGTAGTACTCCGCGTGTAGATTTTGGGGGTGTGACACCTGGCAAGTCCTCTGGGAAGACTTCCGGATATTCCCTCACGACAGGGATGTCTTCGATTTTTGGTTCAGCAGCTTTCTTATCTACAATGTGTGCCAGGAAGGCAGCACATCCCTTTTGTAAACACTTTCGCGCTTTCAGGCAGCTGATAATTCTCAAAGGCGTATCACGCTTCTCTCCATGAACCACAATTGTTTCACCATCTTTGGTTGGGATGCTGTCCACCCCGACCGTGTATAACATGCAACCGCGGCGGAAACGTCGGGGAGTGTTGAGACAGAATTATTTGTTTCACAACCATGGCATACAAAGTTATATTTTATATATCAAACAAACGTGTTACATTGTCTTCAAACAGGAAATAAAGAGTTTATAACATAATTAAACTAAGTCTATCTTCGTTTTATGTCTCTAAGGCACAGGTCCGCCCTAGTATCACAATCATCATCCTAAGCGACAGCTCCTGAAAACACATGTGAAAGTAGGTACGTCAGTATAAAAATGCCTGTGAGATACATAGGTTTTGTGAAAATAGAATTCATTACTTATGTTTGTGAAAATGTTTAGTCATGAACCTTGTAATTTGCTTTGTCTTATAAATCATATGAAAAACGATAAGATCAAATGATATGTATAAATGAAAAGTAAGGTTAAATGAGGTAAAAATGAGTTTGTATAAGATAAGTTGTTTGTAAAAACAATGTCTTGTGAAGAATATGTTATTTGTATAAAATGTAATATGTCTATACTGAAATGATTTAAATACTGCTACGATAGGTAATATTATACAAACATTTATATATAGGAAGTACCAGCGGCGTATCCACCATGTTTGTATCATATTACATACGCCACGTTACTCAAACATTTACCCAAACCAACCACATGTAATTGTTCATGTATAAATCAATTGTCAAGTGTTATTGTGTAAACCATATCAAAATGTTCATGTCTTGTAAACCACCAAACGTGTATGTCAATGTCAAATTGTTTATGTTTAATGTAAATCATATAATGTGTATCCAAAATATCATGTATGGCATGTGAAATATATCAACTAGGCCATAGGTAAAAATGCACAAAAACAGGGTATTGAATTAAACATAGTTTAAGTCAAAGTTATGTTTTGTGGAAAATTGCATGCTATACTGATACAAATTTATGCGGTATTGTGAAAATGCATACATTCAAGCCTTTGTGACTTGTGGTGATAGACCTTTAAACAAATTAAAGGTCTATATATGTTATTGTTTATCGAATTCGGTCATTCCTTCCAATCCAAACAAACCCGAGATTTCAGGAATGGAGTTGTCAAGTCCTATGGTACCATTACCTACTAACGAGCGGCATGATCGGTGTTAATGAATGTACATTGTATAATTTAAACAAACCAAATGTCATACCAAAATGTGAGCATGTGATGAATAAATGTACTAAGTATGCACACAATGGGCATACATAGCATAAAATGTAATGTAAAATGATTGTACTAAGTATGCACACAATGGGCATACATAGCATAAAGTGTATGTAAAATATGTACTAAGTACGCACACAATGGGCATACATAGCATAAAACAAAATGAAATCATGTACTATAAATGTACAATGAACATAGCAAGTATATGATGTGAAAACAGGAAAGCATGAAAGTAACAAGTAGGCACATGTGTTCCACCCCAAAACAGTTTGGAAAACAGTAAAAGAGGGGTCTATGTACTCACCTGAGATTGCTTTGAAATCCTTGTATAACAACCAAATAATGCTAGAGATCACGGATATCAAACGGCACCTAATATAGGTAACTATGTTAATATACCGGACCTAAATCGGAGGATTTGGATAGAATGAGGGTTTTAAACCAAACGAGTATGGAGACTCGTGTAATATGGTTTAACAAAGCCTTCATACTAAAATGAAACCTAACCTAAGTGCTTACGACCCATTACGACCCGTTTAGGTAGCTTATGCTACCTTAACGCGTCGTTCGCGTAAAACGCGTTTGGAACGCCTAACGTCGTGACCATAAGGTATAACCTCGGAAGGTTATTCCCTATACAGCTATGGTCACCCTAATGTGTTTGTTGGATCCTAATGATCGACCAAATGGGTCGGGTTCGAAAGTATAAGCGATTGTTTAGATCGCTTACCTTACGACCCTATATAAGCACTATAAAAAGTGACGAGCTAAGCATGTTAGAACATGCTTAACTAAGTTTAGAAAACAGGTTTGGTATCAAAACAAACGGTTTTGATACCCACGAGTAGTTTGGTTACAAAACGCAAGAATGCGCATTTTGGCCGAAACTACGACTCGTCACTGAGCCTAGATAACGTGGTAATCAGTAGGTATAGTCACTATGGACTATAACCATCGTGATCACGCTCACGTTATGAAGTTCCAACGAACTTCGTGTTGACCATAGCTGGTCAACGCAGAAAGTCAAACAAAGTTTGACTTTAGCACTCGAAAAGCGATAAAAGAACGAAAGAACACTTACGAAGGGTCCCGAAAGCTAATCTCGATCCAGGAGCTCAGGTATGAAGCAAAGGCCTCAACTTAGAGCTTTAGATCAGATTTTGTGGGTTTTAACCAAAGGGGGGGGTATTTATAGGAAAAGCAAGACCGTTAGGATCGTTTCTTGAATATCGTGCCTCGATCTCATTCGTACACTTGTCAAAATGTTGTGGTATCAAAAAGTGACCCCAACCCCAGAGATTGTGAAGAGGCATTGCCCTTGGATGCTTGAAAGGCCATTTTCAGCAAAAAACGAGTTTCTGCATCTGACCTGCTACGGCCGTAGTAAGGGTGATGGCTTACGATCAGAAGCCATCAGTTTCAAAAATTTAGGTCCCTGTTGGTTTAAGGCCATTTCCGACACGTTCAAGGCCCGTTAAGCCATCTTTAAGGCCCTAAAATGATGCCTAAACATTGAGGACATGAAACATGCTCAAAAATATGTCCGGATGTTGGTTCGTTTGGTCGTACGGTCGCGATGTTCGGTTAATTACGACGGAATGCGCATAAGCGCGAAAAAACGATCCAAATTGCGTGACGAATGGATTTTTTTATGCCAAACACTAAGGCATAATATTATATGCTTACATAAATTTTTGGATGTCCGGATGTATTCAGAACGTAAGTTATGCGCGAAAATGCAAACTTATGCACTTTTTGACACTTTTAGTCCCTGAATGACCCAAAAGTTTATTTTAGCACACCGAACCCCTCAAAGCCTATTTCTAAGCTATATAAAGGATATTTAAGGTGTGTTTAACTTATGGTCATGTTCCAGAATGTCTGTTACAGTACGAATTGGCATACTTTCGCAGTTTGTCAAGTTTAGTCCTTAAGCGAATTAACTTGTTTTTGCCATACCAAAGCCTTTAAAACTTATTTCTAAGTTATGTAAAGGTTATTTAAGGTATGTTAAGCCTATTTCACTATTCCGGAGTGTTCGTTGGATTAAACTGGTTATTTTTACGCATCAGAGCGCGTATAACCTCCAGAAAGCGATTTAAAGCTTAAAATCGAACAAGAGTTGATATGTGCAAATGATACACATATTTTTACAAATCCCAAGTATGAAATACAATATTTCATTGGTTTGGCATTTGTTTGATGGTTGAAGTGACACAGGTGTCACAGTCTCCCCTACTTTAGGAAATTTCGTCCCGAAATTTAATTCTAGAGGAAACTTGTGAAGACAGCTGTGACGGTTTCGCCTTCTAATAGATCCATTGAACCCTTAAGTAAAACTCTGGGCCATGTTAGGACTCTTAGCGAATTTGTTAACCCTCAAAGTGAATTCCTTGTAATAGTAAAACATGGAATTTTGAACTACGGACAGAAGAACGTTTCTTATGAAGACTTATCATAGGAAACTTGGCGTGTGATTGAGATCAGAATTGGGGAGTGTGAGAATAAATGACATTGGTCGAGGTCCAAGACTTCTCCCGTATCATTATTCTTGTCACTATAGGTCTTAACACATGACAAAGCTTCCTGTGGTTTCTGTGCACTGAATTCCATAATTATGTAGGCCTCCATAATTACGTAATTCCTTGCACAGTCCGCACAGTTCATTTCATAATGCGTAGGAAAAAAAATCACTTGAATAAACATGAAGCGACTCGACTAGACCACCAAAGGATCCTTTTAATTAGATCAACGAACGATCTTTTTAACTAGATCAACACATGATCTTCTTAACTAGACCGTCGTACGATCTCCTTAAATAGACCACTTAAGGGATCTTTTTAGTTACATCATCACATGATATTTCTAATCAGATTTTCAAAATCAATCTGTTTAACCAGACCATTCAAGAGGTCCAATTATAGAATAATACTTTATAACCCGAGGGACTTAACTACAATGTTGAAGTCCATTAAGGATTTAAGATAGTATCTTTGGATATCCTATTATGAATCTCTCGCATGAGATATGGAAGATTCTATGAGGATTTGGATGGATCACATACAACCACAAAACATGTAAGAAAACACATAAGCACAAATTTAGTTAACTTGATTCTTTAATTTGTTATCTTTAGGTATGGATATTTAAAGCACACTAGGAATCCAATCCATGATTTCATTTGGCACTTTAATGATTTTTAAGGATCTATCTATAAAGATAGAGGGATTCTCAATAAGAGTTTGGCTTTGTTTCTTAAAAGAAACGAGTGTTTAAGGTTCTTGGGGAGATCACAAGTGATCATAAAATGACAGAACCACACGAGTAGTTTGTCCTTGGGTTGACATCATAAGGTTGCATCAAGCATTCACACAACGCATAAATTTTGCAGAAATAAAAACAACAAATCTTTATTTATGTAACAACCGAATTGTCTTGAAGTGTCAAAAGATAACAACCAAGGAAATACAAAACACTAATTGTTCACTGCTGCATCATTGTTCATGTTTGCCTCATTGATGTTAAACACTCGTCCACGCGCTGGGGTATGTTAACAAGTCTTGGGCAATTGTTCCTGTAATGGGTAAGGTCACCACAGTTATAACATGACCCCGGAGGGAACCGTGCTTGAACAGCAGCAGGGTTTGCAGCAGCTTGATTTGCATAACGACAAACATTGATCAAATGTCCCAACCGCCCACAGTGGGTACATTTGTGACACTGCTCTTGCTCTAGGTGATGACGGTTGCACTTGTTGCACAAAGGTGCGGTACCAACATAGTTTTGTCTTTTGCGAGGTTGTGCTGGCTGGTTTGGTGCAACCTGTTTGTCTTGAGCAGTTACAACGTAGTTTTGAGAGGCTTTGCGCTTCTTCTTCTTGGACACCTCAGCATTTTCTTCCTTTGGTTCCACATGAGTAGTCTTGTCAGATGGTCTTAAGTCGCCCTTCCAAACAGCTTGCGCTTCCTGATATGGGATTCAGTCAGAGTGGCAGCCAATTCAATGGCTTGTCTGACAGTAGTAGGGTTGCTGCCAGTAACGATATCCTGAACTACGTCAGGAAGACCATCAATGTATTTCTCAATCGCCTTATCCAGAGGCGTAACCATAGCAGGGCATAACAAGCTCAATTCCTCATAGCGGTCAGTATAGGCTCGATGTTCCCCACTGTCTTGCTTCAAATCATCAAATTCCCTTTCTAGAGCCCTTAGCTCATGACGAGGACAGAATTCCTTCATCATAAGAGCCCTAAGCTCGGCCCAAGTCTGTGCTAATGCAACCTCAGCACCGCGGTCTCTCATAACCCTTCCACCACGTAAGAGCCCTCTTCTGAAACACACTCGAAGAAAACTCGACCTTGCGATTTTCAGGACACTGAACGTGACGGAAAGTATTCTCAATGCTCTCGAACCATTGAAGAAGCCCAGTTGCTCCCTCAGAACCACTAAACTTGAGCGGTTTAGCCGAGTTAAAATTCTTGAAATTGCATGGAGCATTGTTGTTGTTGGTGGCTTGAATCATTTGAGCATAAAGATTTGGGAAGGCAGCAGCCATTTGCTGCGCGATGATTTCCGCCAGTTCGGCATTCGCCATCTGATTGTCGCGTCGAGGAGGCATTCTAAAAGAGGAAACATGAGAGGAAACGAGTGAGAGAATTAGACGAAAAGAATGAGATGAAACAAATCTGATGAAAGCGAGGATAGTGGTCATTTGTTTGTTACTACAAAGCAACAAACGACCCCGGTGATTAATCAAAGTAAATAGGTCAAAAATAATGTATCGCGAAGACATGCTCGCCTATAAGTGGACACTCACCCCAAGAGTTCCCAGGTAAGAGTGACTGGTCCGATTATGTGGATTTACGAACACTCTAGCCTTAGACAGAAAATCAGGGTACAGGCACCCACCCTTACAGTTTGCACGTGTTCACATTATTTAGACCAACTTTGACGGGATTTTGAAAACTTAAAGGGTTCAAAACCATATAATAAATCATCCTAGAACAGATGATTAGTTTTCAAAGCGGGATAGAAATTTATGTTCTTATTGTGGTTGTCACCTAAGAATAAGTGACGGTATTGTTTTAAAACTAAACACAAGAAAACTTGTGTTAGGGTCCTAGAAAGTTATAGTCTAGGTCAAAGCATTACTAATAACCTAATTCCTATAACCATTGGCTCTGATACCAACTCTTCTGTCACACCCCACCGCGTATAACATGCAACCACGGCGGAAACGTCGGGGAGTGTTGAGACAGAATTATTTGTTTCACAACCATGGCATACAAAGTTATATTTATATATCAAACAAATGTGTTACATTGTCTTCAAACAGGAAATAAAGAGTTTATAACATAATTAAACTAATTCTATCTTCATTTTATGTCTCTAAGGCACAGGTCCGCCCTAGTATCACAATCATCATCCTAAGCGACAACTCCTGAAAACACATGTGAAAGTAGGTACGTCAGCATAAAAATGCCTGTGAGATACATAGGTTTTGTGAAAATAGAATTCATGACTTATGTTTGTGAAAATGTTTAGTCATGAACCTTGTAATTTGCTTTGTCTTATAAATATATGAAAAAACGATAAGATCAGATTATATGTATAAATGAAAAGTAAGGTTAAATGAGAGTAAAAATGAGTTTGTATAAGATAAGTTGTTTGTAAAACAATGTCTTGTGAAGAATATGTTATTTGTATAAAATGTAATATGTCTATACTGAAATGATTTAAATAATGCTACGATAGGTAATATTATACAAACATTTATATATAGGAAGTACCAGCGGCGTATCCACCATGTTTGTATCATATTACATACGCCACGTCACTCAAACCATTTACCCAAACCAACCACCATGTAAATTGTTCATGTATAAATCGATTGTCAAGTGTTATTGTGTAAACCATATCAAAATGTTCATGTCTTATGTAAACCACCAAACGTGTATGTCAATGTCAAATTGTTTATGTTTAATGTAAATCATATAATGTGTATCCAAAATATCATGTATGGCATGTGAAATATATCAACTAGGCCATAGGTAAAAATGCACAAAAACAGGGTATTGAATTAAACATAGTTTAAGTCAAAGTTATGTTTTGTGGAACAATTGTATGCTATACTGATACAAACATTTATGCGGTATTGTGAAAATGCATACATTCAAGCCTTTGTGACTTGTGGTGATAGACCTTTAAACAAATTAAAGGTCTATATATGTTATTGTTTATCGAATTCGGTCATTCCTTCCAATCCAAACAAACCCGAGATTTCAGGAATGGGAGTTGTCTAGTCCTATGGTACCATTACCTACTAACAAGCGGCATGATCGGTGTTAATGAATGTACATTGTATAATTTAAACAAACCAAATGTCATATGAAAATGTGAGTATGTGATGAATAAATGTACTAAGTATGCACACAATGGGCATACATAGCATAAAATGTAATGTAAAATGATTGTACTAAGTATGCACACAATGGGCATACATAGCATAAAGTGTAACGTAAAATAATGTACTAAGTACGCACACAATGGGCATACATAGCATAAAACAAAATGAAATCATGTACTATAAATGTACCAATGAACATAGCAAGTATATAATGTGAAAACAGGAAAGCATGAAAGTAACAAGTAGGCACATGTGTTCCACCCCAAAACAGTTTGGAAAACAGTAAAAGAGGGGTCTATGTACTCACCTGAGATTGCTTTGAAATCCTTGTATAACAACCAAATAATGCTAGAGATCACGGATATCAAACGGCACCTAATAGGTAACTATGTTAATATACAGGACCTAAATCGGAGGATTTGGATAGAATGAGGGTTTGTAAACCAAACGAGTATGGAGACTCATGTAATATGGTTTAACATAGCCTTCATACTAAAATGAAACCTAACCTAAGTGCTTACGACCCATTACGACCCGTTTAGGTAGCTTATGCTACCTTAACGCGTCGTTCGCGTAAAACGCGTTTGGAAAGCCTAACGTCGTGACCATAAGGTATAACCTCGGAAGGTTATTCCCTATACAACTGTGGTCACCTAATGTGTTTGGTCAGATCCTAATGATCGACCAAATGGGTCGGGTCCGAAAGTATAGGCGATTGTTTAGATCGCTTACCTTACGACCCTATATAAGCACTAACTAAAAGTGACGAGCTAAGCATGTTAGAACATGCTTAACTAAGTTTAGAAAACAGGTTTGGTATCAAAACAAACGGTTTTGATACCACGAGCAGTTTGGTTACAAAACACGCAAGAATGCGCATTTTGGCCGAAACTACGACTCGTCACTGAGCCTAGATAACGTGGTAATCAGTAGGTATAGTCACTATGGACTATAACCATCGTGATCATGCTCACGTTATGAAGTTCAAACGAACTTCATGTTGACCATAGGCTGGTCAACGCAGAAGGTCAAACATAGTATGACTTTAGGACTAGAAAGCGATTAAAAGAACGAAAGAACACTTATGAAGGGTCCCCGGAAGCTAATCTCGATCCAGGAGCTCAGGTATAAAGCAAAGGCCTCAACTTAGAGCTTTAGATCAGATTTTGTGGGTTTTAACCAAAATGGGGAGGGGTATTTATAGGAAAAGCAAGACCGTTAGGATCGTTTCTTGAATATCGCGCCTTGATCTCATTCGTACACTTGTCAAAATGTTGTGGTATCAAAAAGTGACCCCAACCCCAGAGATTGTGAAGAGGCATTGGCCTTTGGAGTGTTTGAAAGGCTGTTTACAGCCAAAAAACGAGTTTCTGCATCTGACCCCTGCTTACGGACCGTAAGGGTGATGGCTTACGGTCCGTAAGCCATCACTTTGGCAGAATTACACTTTTGGTCCTTGTTGTGCTATAAGGCCATTTCCGACGCGTTTAAGGCCCGTTAACCCCACTTCAAAGCTCTAAAATGAAGTTAAAGTATAGGGAACTTAAAATGTGCTCAAAATATCTCGGATGTCGGTTCGTTTGGCCGTACGGTTACGATGTTCGCTTAATTACGACGGAATGCGCATAAGCGCGAAAAACGATCCAAAATGCAAGACGAATGGATTTTTCACATGCCAAACACTAAGGCATAATATTATAATGCTTACATAAATTTTTGGATGTCCGGATGTATACAGAACATGAGTTATGCGCGAAAATGCAAACTTATGCACTTTTTGACACTTTTAGTCCCTGAATGACCCAAAAGTTTATTTTAGCACACCGAACCCTCAAAGCCTATTTCTAAGCTATATAAAGGATATTTAAGGTGTGTTTAACTTATGGTCATGTTCCAGAATGTCTGTTATAGTACGAATTGGCATACTTTCGCAGTTTGTCAAGTTTAGTCCTTGAAAGCGAATTAACTTGTTTTTGCCATACCAAAGCCTTTAAAACTTATTTCTAAGTTATGTAAAGGTTATTTAAGGTATGTTAAGCCTATTTCACTATTCCGGAGTGTTCGTTGGATTAAACTGGTTATTTTTACGCATCAGAGCGCGTATAACCCTCCAGAAAGCGATTTAAAGCTTAAAATCGAACAAGAGTTGATATGTGAAAATGATACACATATTTTTACAAATACCAAGTATGAAATACAATATTTCATTGGTTTGGCATTTGTTTGATGGTTGAAGTGACACAGGTGTCACAGATGCGAACGACCTTTTCGTGACAAACAATTTCTGCCTTGTTGCTTGATAACCAATCCATCCCTACTACCACGTCGAAGCTTCCCAGCTGGACTGGCAGTAGATCCAAAGCAAACTTACGCTCTCCCAATTCTTACACAACCTCTGACAACTTCATTGGCTTCTACCAACTTTCCATTAGCCAATTCGATTGAGTAGGGAATATCTAACTTACTAGCGGCTAGCCCAAGCATATTCTTAAACTCTAACGATACGAAGCTATAATCGGCACCAGTATCAAATAAGACGGATGCAAAGCGTTGGTTTACAGGGAACGTACCAGTAACGACATTGGGATCCTGGCGCACTTCCCTCGCTTCGATATTGAAAACCCTTCCACGCGCTTGATTCAATTCTGGGCAGTTCCGCTTATAATGCCCAATATCACCACAGTTAAAGCAACCTGGTCTTTGCCCGTTTCCACCTCCATTTCCAGCTTGGTTGTTGTTGTTTCGGTTCGCCTTACCAGTACCAACCTGATTTGCGTTGTTGCCTGATTCCCATTTCCTCCATTGTTCCCTTGTGGGCGATTCCCAATACCACCACGATTATTGTTTTTGTTCCCACATCCTCCTTGGCCTCCCCGGCCAGCAATAGCCCAACAAGAATCCTTCGAGTGGCCAGCCTTCCCACATGCTTCACATACTTTTGCACCACACCGGCCAGAATGGTGACGCTGGCAGGTGTTGCACTTGGGATGGGTACCCATATATCCCTTTCCTTTCCTTCCACCACCGGCTGTAACTTGAGTTGGCGTGCTTGACTCTCCTTTCTTAACAATCCCACTAGTGCCTTGTTTGAAGTTCGAGAACTTTCGTTTGTTACCCCCGGATGACTCAACGTGAGTCTCCTTCTTCTTTGACTCATCATCAGAAAACTTGTTTAAACGAACGGCTTCCTCAGTAAGAGCTACGCTCAGATCTATTGCCTCAGTGATTGTCGCAGGCTTGGATGAGGTCACCATACTCATGATTTGAGGAGCTAAACCCCAAATGAAGCGCTCAATTCGCTTGAATTCTGGTGTGACCATATAGGGTACCACGTGAGACAAATCGTGAAACCTTTGAACATATTCCGCAATTTTCGGACCATCCATCTTCAAGTGCCAGAATTCAGTTTCCAACCTCTGGATTTCAGCGCGAGAACAATACTTTCTACGCATGAGCTCTTTTAGCTCGTTCCAGGTCATTGCGTAGGCTGCGGCTTCACCAGGTGTTTGGACTTGTAAATTCCACCATGACAGGGCTCCGTCCAAGAATAGCCCGGAAATGTAGGTAACTTGCTGGTCTGGAGCGCATTTGCTAATGCGGAGAACAGAGTCTGTTTTCTCGGCCCAACGAACAAAAGCAACAGCACCTCCGGTGCCATCAAAGTTGACAGGCTTGCAGTCTAGGAACTGCTTGTAGGTGCACCCTACACATACATTACAATATATGAACGACATTAGCGAACTTGCTAGAGATATCCAATTGAATCATGGTATGTCTTAATGGCTTAGTATTACCATGAGGTGGATTGTTGTTGCCGGTATTGCCAGAATTACTTCCGCTAGCTCCTCCTTAGGAGGCGGCGTATTGCGCAATGGCGGCCGCGATGACCTGCTGAAGTTCTGCCTCATTGGTAGGCATGCGTGTTTGACGTCTCGGTGGCATCTTCTAAAAGATGGTTCACGTTGGTCAGGCCATAGTAAGTAATGCGTACGCAGATAACAAGAGTACTAATACATAACATCTCATGTTAAAATAAACCAAACACACAACATCCCATGTTATAAATAAATCAATCACACAACATCCCATGTTATAAATAAATCAATCACACAACATCCCATGTTATAAATAAATCAATCACACCACATCCCATGTTATAAATAAATCAACCACATAACATCTCATGTTACAGAACATAAATAATCAATCAAACATCACATGTGATGAGAATACTGCGATTGCATTACCATAAATCGAGACCACATGGTAAAGTATACAAGTACATAACTGTAACATACAACATCAACGACTAAGGGCTACATCACCCCAGTCCAAAAATATCAAATCAGTGTCAATACATCCCATATACATAACAACAAAAGTCAGGATCAATATGCAGTCTCCAAAAAGCTGTGCAGTCTGAGCAATCGTCGTCTTCTCAACAAAAGTCCACCCGTGCTGTCCAAAATAGCCCTACGCTGATGGCGGTGGAGGAGGGGGAAAATGAGAATAGAACAAACGGCGCATGTGGAGCCAATCCTCCTACATGGCTCGGTGAGAACGAAACAAAAAAGCAATCTGCTGCTCCTGAGTCCAAAAATGTGCAGCAGAGTCTGGTGATAACGGTTGAGGGGGATGCGATATCGCAGGATGAGGAGGGCACTGGCAAGGGGGTCGTTGTGCTCTCTCGAGCTCCTGTACGCGTCGCGTAAGTGCCTCCAGCTGGACTACGAATGACATGAGAATGTCCTCAACAGAATATCCCATATGAAAAGGATGATAGGGATCGGATGGTAGCATGATGGGTGGTGATGTCCAAAGAAAAGGCTCACTAGCTGGAGTAAAAGGTGGCACAATAAATGGTGGAACAGGGGGAACAACAGAAGAAAACTGTGGTATGACCGGGACAGATGTCGGCACATGACCGAAGGGGTGAGTCGAGGAACCCTCTCCCGGGCGCGATGGCAGAGTAATCTGACGGAACATAACAGGTAAGTCGGTGTGGTGAACAACGGTAGTATGAACGGGTTGCATAGGAACCTCAGGAGGAACTGACACAAGGGCTGGAACGGGTGTAACTGGTACCACAAAAGGCGGGTACTCATCATCATCATCAATCCACCCATTCCGGGTGTGCGCATAACGGGGGTCAACATGAGTCGCAAAGAGTGCATGGTCGTGCTCTAAAGGAACAGGGTCAGGAAGAGGAGCGACAACAACAGGCTCAGCGGGTATATCAGCAATGTGAGGGGCATCAACCTGAGCATCAACGGCATGCTCATCCTCCAATAGTGGAGCAACAATAGGGTGATCATCGACAGGTATATCATCAGCCAAAGGGGCAATCGCAGGTGCATCGACATGAATAGGGTCATGCTCTAAAGCGGGGTCAGGAGCGTCAACTGGCTCAAGGGCCACAGCAGGCTCTGGGTCATCGTCGTGAGGTGCAACAGACATCGCCATGTCTGAGTCGGAATCAGAGGAATGGAGCTGTACGCTCTGGGCGTGTAGTGAAGCAGACGCTACTGACTTGAAGGAGTGAGCACCAAACAGATCAAAAGGAGCCTCCTCAATGGGAGCCTCGACAGGAATGACAGGATCAGCAATGGGCATAACAGCAGGAACTCCAGCCAAAGGAACAACGGGATCGTCAGCCAGAGGAAGATCTGTCACACCCTGGCTTTGCGGAAGCGTGGTTAATTTGGTGTGACTTCTTAATACCATAGCTTAATCATAACAAAGCTATATGAATTAAAAAATATGCAAGATCATCCATTAAAATAAAAATACCATAACATTGTCTTAACGGGGTAACATACCCTAACAACCACAAACTTGTTCAACAAACATTACAAACGTAAACATAACATAGACATGATTCAAGGACTGTGACTTGTCCAGGAAAGAGTCACATTCCCCAAACCCTGGATGACCTCGGTGACTAATGCAGCGGAAAACATGCCATACCGTGCCAGATCTTTTAATTCCCTGAAATACATGTAAGTTGAAAAATCAACAATAATGTTGAGCGAGTTCATGTGTAAGTGAGTAAATAAACCTTTGTAATTTATCAAAAATCCTGGTATGTAGCAAATAAGGAAAAAGAGATCACCAATGGTTTGCAAGGCCATTGATATGTGTGAAGTGCAAGTAGGAAGACTCAAACCTAGCGGATTTATGCGTCGGGCACTAAGTCACCCCGAGGTCCGTTATGCTGGACCTGGGGCTGGGCTCGCTACACCCAGATAGATCTACCGCTCCTGTCCCTCGGTCCTACCATGAGGATTAATGGCCTCAAGTTTCCGCCTACCCACTCACATGATCTAAGTAGTAAACCTCCTTACGCTAACCATACCATGTATAAAGTAATCATAAACATTGTAACATGTATTTCACCCCCGCAGTTTAGAAAACTGAAAACAGTTAAGAGAAAAGGGGGACATGAACTCACAGACAGTGCGTCGCTATACCAAGTACTCCGAATGTCAGGCAGCTGTGCAACGACCTACATGTGCTAATACTATTAGACGGATGGCCGTGCCTTAGCTTTATAGTTTAGATTTTTGGGAAATAGTTAGACAACTAGTTCGTGTTTATATTTTGCATGTACTTGGTAGTTAATCTCCTTCCCAAGGATGGGGGATTTAATACATGTGTATTTGTATTATATCATTAAGTCCCACTTAATATATTTTTACTTCTACTTCCAAAATATAAATATTTTTCTCAAAAATATTATATTTTCACTTCACATAATACTTCCAAAATAATACGTTGACAAAATACGCGTTCATGAATTTTTCCGTATAATGCGTAAGTTACGTTTTAACGATTAAGTGGTAATAATAATTACCGGTGTAACTTATATGTTTGTCGTGTAAGCGTTTGTATTATTTTGGGTTCGTCAACGTTTGTAAATATTATCTTTACTCTAAAAATAACATTTGTGTATTTTCACAAAATAATCATAAACAGTGTTGTGAAAAATTATATTTACCAATATATATATTATCACGTTTAGTTTTGTGAAAATCCTACCTCCGAATATTTGTAATTAAAGTCGTGGCGAAATATATTTTGAAAACATATCAAAAATAATTCTAACACTTGTAAATAATTCTAAGTGTTAGGTTTTTAGAAAAATTTTGCCAGAGTTTCCCCTGTAACTGGAGGTGGCCACGCTTTCAAGCGTATCATTTTCTTTTACAAAATCATTTCAACACTTCTTTAAATCAACCAATCAATTTCCGACACATCAAACTAGTTGACAAGTATGTGTAAATCGCATAATCACATGAACTTGTGGTTTTTTCCGAAACTATAGTGTAGATCCGTTATATTTTGTGGATCTATGTGTAAAACAGCTAAATCTTGTAAAACCTCGTTTTTAGAATAACTCTATCTTTACATCTTCCCGTCATCTTTTACAAAAATTGTTATTTTGCCGGATCCTTAATTTCACAAGTGTTTATACACTTGTGGTTTTGCAAAAATCATATTTGTTAGTGTGTCATCCGTCTTTTAGAGAAAACATGATTTTCTCGACACTTGTCCTTTGAAAATACCACTTGCAGATACGTAGATCCGCTAGTTTTTATAACACCTATTTACAAGTAAAAATACTTTTACACAAGTTCATGTTTCTCGTGTGGTAGAGTTTCACCTTTTACCCTTGTATACGTGTACCGATAAGAAACAAGCTATGTCAAGATCTATGATCTTAACAAGGTCGGGTTAAACGATGATCCGAGCTACCACAACGTAGATCGGGCCTAAATAATCACCACTTTCAAATACTACAACTTTTACACAAGTATTAAGCTTTTAACCATCAATCTTCATGTTTTAGTAAACTTTAAAGATTCAAAATGCAAGTTTCCGACTTTTAACCGTTACAAATCTTATTAACCACTTTAGATATGTTCGAGAATGAGTTTTAAGTGTTATACCTCTAGCTCGGGGCTAGGGAAGATTCTAGGCGAAAAGGTGGTGGATAAAAGCAAGATAACGAGGTCCTTCCACTTCCGTTAGCTCCAAGACTCCTTATGCGTGACCCGAAAGGCTTGTGTATGCTTGGAATGGAATGAACAAGAGCCGAAAATGATGGTGGTGACCCAAGGGGGGTTTGGCCGAGAATTTTAGAGAGGAGAGGGAGAGTTGTGTTGGGTGGAATGTGGTGTTGATTAATCTTGTGTGTTGATGATGATACTTATAGGCAAAGACAAGATCTTGGTCCAAAAGTCCTAGTGTTCTCTTGATATGAGACACTTTGTTATATTATAATCAAGAAATGGTACAAGCTAGTTACATGGGGATTGAACCGGCCCAAGGGGGGGGGGTTCCTAGTTCGATTTCAAGTCTATAGTTAGTGTTTAGTTATGTTAAACCAAGTTAGATTAGGTGATTAACTCCGTTAGTGGTGTGATGCATTCTATAGCGGGTGTTAGGGTAATCAGGGACCCTAACTGGCTCAGAAAAAGACCAATAATATTTTTGTCAATATTTTCATGTTCCGGGTATAGTCCGGTTGTTCGGTTGGATAGTAATCCGTTAAAGAGCTTAAGTAAGCTTTTAAGCGTCGTTAATAATATTTTTTAGTGACACTATTTATTCTACAAAGTGTCAGGAATATTTTCCTCATGTTTTGGCACTTTATTAGTTAGCCAGAAGCTAGTATGTAAATAAAAGTGCTGTGTTTCGTGCTTAGAGTACGTTTTAGGCACATCCAGTCATTATATCTTATTCCTAGAGACGCAATCTTACAACCCTTGTATCCCTACACTCACTATGGGTGTAGTAAAATATTTCTGGCTCATACAGGCCTTTAGAGGTAGTGTCTGCCTGATGCTGGCTTTATCAGCATGTTCAATAGGTTATCCGTTCTAATGCTACTGTGCTTTAGTGCATCATGTTTGTCACTAAGGTTCAACGTGTAAATAATGTAGTGACGGAAATCAAAGTATGATGCAGGAATATACAAGTACTAGAAATCAAGTAGCAGTTTGTCAGCAATTTCAATTAAGCACAGTAATTAAGTATAAATTAAATCGTACGGATACCTGGTTTAGTGAGGGTTGTCACAAGATCGGCGTCCATGAGGGCCACACCATCCTGGTCTCCCTCCGGGGGACCCTCAAGGAACAAGTCGATGTCATCGTCAGGAAGCTCATCGTGAGGCAGATCCTCGAGAGGAACTGCGGCAAACGGTAAAGGAGCAGGGACCTGAGGAAAAGGTAGGTCCCCACCGATAGGGCCATCAGCAATAGGAACGTCATCTCCAAAGTCGGGAAGAGCAAACGGCTGAAAATCGTCCTCATCCGTGCTGGTGGTGTCTGACGTGTACACCTCACTCTCTGACATAATCTCATCGTCCGACACGATCGCTAAAGGATCCAAAGTGTCCGACACTCCAGTATATGAAGAGGAAGCCATGTCGTCTGTAACACAAACACATACATGCACAAATAATCAATCATATAGTCAAATAAGCATGTTAGTCACCAATAAGCAATCAAGTGATTCTCCTAGTCCCACTAGTCTAGCCTCCCAGCCTCTCAGACTGAATCTCCTAGTCCCACTAGACTATTCTCCCAGCCTCCCAGACTGACTTCCTAGTCCCACTAGACAACTACCTCGGCCTCCCAGACCGAGCCTCGGCCTCCCAGACCGAGCCTCAGCCTCCCAGACTGAGCCTATAACTAATAAATAAAATGTGCTCAACTTTTGTTTGTAAAAAAACGTTTTGGATCTGGACTTAGGTGGTATGCAGTGTAAAAATGTTTTCGTGAGAGCCCTAGGGATCATAGTCTAGACTCGAGAAGGAATCCTAGTTCGCTATGATCAGAGCTCTGATACCAAGCTGTCACACCCTAGCTTTGCGGAAGCTTGGGTTTATTTGGTGTGGCTTCTTAATACCATAGCTTAATCACAACAAAGCTATATGAAAGTAAAACCATGCAGATCATCCATTGATTTAAGTCTTGAAAACAAAATACCACAACATTGTTTTAAAATGCAGACACATGCTTCGAGTTTACAATACTACCAAATAAAAACATTGTTCTTATGACGCAACCATAACATAAAATAAAACACCGTTTAAGACTTGCGACTCATCCAGGTAAAAGTCGCAATCCCTAAACGTGGATGATCCCATACTCTAACGCAGCGTAGCATACCGTGCCAGATCTTTAGTTCCCTGAAATACATGTAAGTTGGAAAAATCAACAATAATTTTTGAGCGAGTTCATGTTAGTAAGTAATAAAACCTTTGTAAGTATAAAATCCTTGTATGTAGCAAATAAGGAAAAAGAGATCACCAATGGTTTGCAAGGCCATTGATATGTGTGTTGTGCAGTAGGAAGACTCAAACCTAGCGGATTTTGCGTTGGGCACAAAGTCACCCCGAGGTCCGTTCTGCTGGGCCTGGGGCTGGGCTCGCTACACCCAGATAGATCTACCGCTACTGTCCCTCGGTCCTACAATGAGGATTAATGGCCTCAAGTTGCGCTACCCACTCACATGATCTAAGTAGTAACCCTCCTTACGCTAACCATACCATGTAAAAAAAAGTACTCGTAATCATAGTAACATGTATTTCACCCCCGCAGTTTAGAAAACTGAAAACAGTTAAGAGAAAAGGGGGACATGAACTCACCGTGGTGCGTCTCTGACAAGAAAATCTCCTGGTCAAACTGCCGTGCGACGACCTACACGTACTAACTTCTATTAGACGGACAGCCGTGCCTTAGCTTAAGGTTTAAGTTTTTGAGAAATAGTTAGGCAACTATTTCGTAATTACACTTCGTAATTATTTGGTAAATATATTCCTTCCCAAGGATGGGGGTTTTAATACATATGCGTTCGTATAACTTCGAAATATATTATTAGGTCTGACTTAAAATATATTTTAATTATTTCTCCAAAATATAAATATTTTTCCCAAAAGTATTATATTTTATTACATATAATTTTCCCAAAATAATACCTTTGTCAAAATACGCGTTCACTAGTTTTTTCCGAAAATGCGTAAGTTACGTTTAAAGATCGGGTGGTATTAATAATACCGTTGTAACTTAATATTTATTGTGAAGGCGTTCGTATTATTTTGGAGTCGTTAACATTCGGTAATATTATTCTTACCCTAAAAATAATATTTGTATAGTTCACAAAATAATCATAAAAATCTCACACAAGTGTTGTTATGGAAAGCATATATTAAATATATATATTTCAGTAAGTTTTATTTTGTGAAAATCCCACCTCCGACACTTAGAAATTTTGTAATAAAATCATGGCGAAATTTATTTGGGAAAAATAAGTTAAAAAAATATTCATAACACTTGTGATAAAAAGATTTCCAAGTGTTAGATTTTTGGAAAAATTTCGTCAGAGTTTCCCCTGTAACTGGAGGTGGCCACGCTTTCAAGCGTATCATTTTCTTTTATAAATTCAACCAACAATTTACTAAACAATGTTACACTAGTCCAGTGCCAAAAACAATGCATTTTTCATGACAACATAAACTTGGCGTTTCATAAAAACGCGTAGTAATTTAGTGGTGAGTTTAGTGGGTTTAGTCACCCTCCAAAGTGTGCTTATTTTTGTAAAACTCTCGTTCTCGGGATTTTTAGAGGTTCACAACTTGTTAACTTATTTTACAAAAATATCTATTTACAACTTTTTCATGTCTTACAAGTTTACATATACTTATTTCTTCTAAAAATAGTGTAAAAATCATGACTTTTCAAAAACACATCTTTTAACTTCGTTTGTCTAGAAAAATCATTTGTAAATGTAGGGTCCATAAGACCATCTACTCACATAGTTTATTTATTTTTCAAGAACTCATTTTGTCACAAAGTTTATGTGAATTATGGAGGTGATTCTTTTATGTAAAACATTTATCACCTCCGAACTTGTTAACATAAGTTTTAATCTTATTTTAACAAGTTTAGCTATGATGTTCAACATCATCTTACTAACAATCAACAAATAAACAACAACATCATTAAAACAACTTTATTTTATCAAGAGTTCTCCTTATTTCATCTTCATATTAGTTTTATGCGTAAGACTTTGTTTATGATCCTTTTAGTGTTCATGTTGATACATCACAACATAACTATTAACCACTAAAGATATAAAATAAAAGATGATCAAAGAGGCTTACTACTAGCTTTGAAGCTAGGGAAGAAACACGAGAGAAAATGGGTGGATAAAGGCAAACTAGAGAGGTCCTTGACAAACCGTGAGCTCCACACATCCTAAATTGGCTCCTTGCACCTTGTAATTGTCTTGGAATACTTGTATCAAAATCAAAATAAATGATGGGGGTGGTAAGGGGTTCGGCCGTAGCCTTGTAAGAGAGAAAAGAAATTGTTTTGAGTTGTTGTTTAGTGGAAGAGATGGTGGTTATTTTAATATTCAAATCCTTTATCCATTGGATTTAATGTCAACCAAAGTACAAACATAATTATCCATGATCCCAAAGTTGGATTGCATGGGGAAATGGAGTCTTATTCAAATATTGTGATGACTAAAAATCATATGGTGGGGGGAACCACATAGGAGCCGATTACTTGAGTTGGGGGTGGTTATTTTAAAGTTATAAGGGGTGCTAAGTGTAAGAGTTTGTGAGTGTTAGTACATGCATGATTTCTACACAATCCCAAAGTTAGTTTTGCATGGGAACTTGATATATTCCCTGAGTTGGCACATGGGAAATCAAAAGTTGAGAAGAGGGGGCCATGCTTGTGCCGCCATTTTCATGTTAGATGTAACATTGTGGGTAAATAATTTAATTAGTTGGAGTTTAAGGTTATGTCTAGTGTTTAGCGGTTATCGGGTATTATGTAAGGTGTTATAGTGCTTGGGGACCATAACTAGCTCAGAAAAAGTGTAACAATGTTTTTAATAATATTTTTTTGTGTTTCGGGTATAGTCCGGTCGTTCGGTTGGATATTAATCCGTTAAAGTGCTAAATAAGTATTTAAAGTGTCGTTAATATTATTTTTAGTGACACAATAAATTTCCGACACGTTGGAAAGTGTCTAGTATTATTTTCCCATGTTTTTGCACTTTACTAGTTAATTAAATGCTGATTTTTTATATTAAAGTGCAGAATTTGGGTTTAGAATATGTTTTAGGCACATCCGGTCACTATAATTATCACCTTGTGATGCAGTTCTACAACCCTCATTTCCCTACACTCTCTACTAGTGTTGTAAACTATTCCCGGCTCATACAGGCCTTAGAGGCAGTGTCTGCCTAGTGCTGGCTATGTCAGCGCGTTTAATAGGTTATCCGTTCATTGTGCTACTGTGCTTTTTGTGCATCAGGTTTGTCACTAAAGTTCTTGTGTAAGTAAATGGAGTGACATCAAATAAAGTATGATGCTCAGGTATGTGTATGTATCATTATTCAAGTAGCAATTTATCCATAATTGTAAGCAAGCACAGTAATTAAGCAGTAATTAAACATTATTAATTCTATGGATACTGATTTGAGTGAGGGTTGTCACAGATCTGACGTAACGGTCGTCCTTGAATAGTGTCACGACCTACAAACGTTCATATATTTGTTAGACACTTTCGGTCTTGTAATGACTTGAGTACAAGTCTTTTATCTTGAATATGTGTTAAGACTTGTATGTCTTTGTTATTCATTGAACTGTGTCTTAGATGTCACACCCCGACCGCGTATAACATGCAACCGCGGCGGAAAACGCGGGGAGTGTTGTGGACAGAATTAATTGTTATACAACCATGGAAATTAAAGTTACATTTTATTTATTCAAACACGGGTAGTACATTGTCTTAAACAGGAAACAGATTCAAAACATAGTTAACTAGTCTATCTTCATTTTTAGTCTCTAAGGCACAGGTCCGCCCTAGTATCGTGATCAACATCCTATGGAACAGCTCCTGAAAACACATGTGAAAGTAGGTACGTCAGCATAAAAATGCCTGTGAGATACATAGGTTTTGTGAAATGGGATTCATGACTTGAGTTTAAAGAATGTTTAATAACAGTCAGTCATGAACCTTGTAATTTGTCTTGCTTTGTAAACCTTTGAAAAAACAACATCAATGATATGTATAGATAAGTGCAAGGTTAAACGAGTAACCAAGTAAAATGAGTTGAATAGATAAGTTGTTTGTAAGACAATGTTTTGTGAAAAGTATGTTATTTGTATAAAATGTTCTATGTCAAACTGAAATGATTTAGATAACGCTACGATATGTAATATTATACAAACATTTATATATAGGAAGTACCAGCGGCGTATCCACCATGTGTTTATCATATTACATGCTCGTTACTCACTTACCAAACCAAACCATCATGTAAATGTTCATGTATAACCAAATGTCAAGTGTTATTGTGTAAACCATGTCAAAATGTTTATGTTCAATGTAAATCATGTAATGTGTATCCCAAAATGTATCATGTATGGTAAGCGAAATGTATCAACTTAAACCATATGTAAAATGCACAAAACAAGTCGTTGAAGTAAACGTGGTTTAAATCAACGTTATGTTCTGTGGAAAAATGCATGCTCTATTGATATTAACATTTATGCGGTATTGTAAACTATGCATACATCCAAGCCTTGAGACTGCGGCGATAAACCCTTAAACAAATTAAAGGTTATCTAAGTTATGTATATCGAATTCGGTCATTCCTTCCAATCCTATCAAACCCAGGATTTCAGAAATGGGAGTTGTCAATTCCTATGGTACCACTACCTACTAACGAACGGCGTAGCTAATGTTAATGAATGTATTGTCCCATGTTAAACAAACCAAATGTATAACAAAATGAAGGCATATGCCATATGCTGAGTAAACATATGCTAGCAGAAATGTTCATGTAAATCAATGTGTCCATATGCTGAGTAAACATATGCAACAGAAATGTTCATGTAAATCAATGTGTCCATATGCTGAGTAAACATATGCAACAGAAATGTAATGTAAATCAATGTACTAAGTACGCACACAATGGGCATACATAGCATGAAATGTAATGAAATCGTGTACTATAATGTACTAACAACATAGCAGGCATATGATGTGAAAACATGGAAAGCATGAAAGTAACAGATAGGCACATGTGTTTCACCCCAAAACAGTTTGGAAAACAGTAAAAGAGGGGTTCTATGTACTCACCTGAGATTGCTTTGGAGTTCTTGTATAAAAACCAGATAATGCTAAAGATCACGGAATATCAAACGGCACCTAATAGGTAGCTATGTAATATACCGGACCAAATCGGAAGGATCGGATAGTATGCGGGTTCGTAAACCAAACGAGTATGGAGACTCGTGTAATATGGTTTAACAAAGCCTACATACTAAAATGAAACCTAACCTAAGTGCTTGCGACCCATCACGACCCGTTTAGGTAGCTTATGCTACCTTACGCGTCGTTCGCGTAGAACGCGTCTGGAACGCCTAACATCGTGACCACAAGGTAACCTCGGAAGGTTATAGCTATGGTCACCTAATGTGTTTGGTCGGATCCTAATGATCGACCAAATGGGTCGGGTTCGAAAGTATAAGCGATGGTTTAGATCGCTTACCTTACGACCCTATATAAGCACTAAACTAAAAGTGACGAGCTAAGCATGTTAGAACATGCTTAACTAAGTTTGAAAACAGGTTTGCATCAAAACAAACGGCTTTGATGCCACGAGTAGTTTGGTTACAAAATATGCAAGAATGCACATTTTGGCCGAAACTACGACTCGTCACTGAGCCTAGATAACGTGGTGATCAGTAGGTATAGTCACTACGGACTATAACCATCGTGATCACGCTCACGTTATGAAGTTCCATGAACTTCGCATCGACCATAAGCTGGTCAATGCAGAAAGTCAACAAAACGTTGACTTTCGGACTCGAAAAGCGAATAAAAGAACGAAAGAATACTTACGGAGGGTCCCCGAATGCTAATCTAGATCAAAATGGCTCAGGTATGAAACAATGGTTCCAACTTAGAGCCTTAAGATCAGATTGTGTGGGTTTTAGCAAAAGGGGGGGGTATTTATAGGAAAAGTGGAACCGTTAGGATCGTTTTATCGAATATCGTGCCACGATCTTGTGCACATGTGTTACATTACTAGTTCACTGAATATGGCCCTTGGCTTTGATTGGGTGAAAAGGCAATTGGACCTTTCGCCATTTGAAGAGCCAATCAGCATTAAATGTGGGTTCTGCTGTACTGGGGACTCCTTACGGACCGTATGGCTTTGGCTTACGGTCCGTAAGCCCCTAGTTTGGCAGATTTACAGTTTTGGTCCCTGCAGCACCAAAACTTGGTATTTGATGCGTTTTTGGCACGTTTAAGCCCCGTTAACCTCATTTCAAAGCTCTAAAATGATGTTAAAGTATAGGGAACTGAAATGTGCTCAAAAATATGTCGGATGTCGGTTCGTTTGGCCGTACGGTCGCGATGTTCGGTTAATTACGACGGAATGCGCATAAGCGCGAAAGACGATCCAAATTGCGCGACGAATGGATTTTTCTCATGCCAAACACTAAGGCATAATATAGGATGCTTACATAAATTTTTGGATGTCCGGATGTATTCAGAACGTAAGTTATGCGCGAAAGTGCAAACTTGTGCACTTTTTGACACTTTTAGCCCCTGAATGATCCAAAAGTTTGTTTTAGCATACCAAACCCCTCAAAGCCTATTTCTAAGCTATGTAAAGGATATTTATGGTATGTTTAACTTATGGACATGTTCCGGAATGTTCGTTACAGTTCAAATTGGCATACTTTCGCAGTTTGTCAATTTTAGTCCCTGTAAGCAAATTAACTTGTTTTTGCTATACCAAAGCCTTCAAAACTTATTTCTAAGTTATGTAAAGGTTATTTAAGGTATGTTGAGTATATGTTGATGTTCCAGAGTATTTGTCGCATTAACTGAGTACGTTTAAGTACCAGTTAGCGTATAACTCTCCAGAAAGCGATGTAGAGTTTGAAATTGAACAAAAGTCAAAACATGAAAAATGTAAAACACAACCAAACAAACATTGGGATCAAATAACATTGTTTTATTGATAACTGAACTGTTCACAATGATTACAAGCACAAATGTTACAGTCTCCCCTACTTGTGGAAATTTCGTCCCGAAATTTATTTAGAGGAAACTCGTGGAAAAAGATGCGGATATTTTGCCTTCATTTGATCTTCACGTTCCCAAGTAAACTCGGGTCCATGCTTAGATTCCCAATGAACCTTGACCAAAGGAATGCGCTTACGTTTAAACCACATGACTTCACGTTCCATGATTTCTACCGGTTTCTCAACAAATTTCAGAGTTTTTTCAACACGAATTTCGTCAAGCGGTATGTGGAGGTTTTCATCAGCTAAACACCTCTTGAGATTGGACACGTGAAAGGTTGGATGAACATTTCCAAGTTCAGGAGGTAACTCAAGTCTGTAGGCTACCTTACCGATTCTTTCGACGATCTTGAATGGTCCAACGTATCTAGGTGCAAGTTTTCCTTTCTTTCCAAATCTGATCACACCTTTCCAAGGTGAGACCTTAAGTAATACACGATCACCGAGTTGAAAATCCAAGGGCTTGCGTTGTAGGTCCGCGTAACTCTTTTGACGGCTTCTAGCTGTCTGAAGGTTATCACGAACTTTCTTTACCTTATCTGTTGTCTCTAAAATGAGGGCAGGTCCAGTAAGTTGAGCCTCGCCAATCTCATTCCAGAAGACTGGTGAACGACATTTTCGACCATAGAGAGCCTCGAAAGGAGCCATGTTGATGCTGGTGTGATAACTGTTGTTGTAGGAGAATTCAATCAATGGAAGATGTGAATCCCAACTACCACCAAAATCGATCACACAAGCTCTAAGCATATCCTCCAGTGTCTGGATTGTTCTTTCAGACTGACCATCCGTTTGTGGATGATAAGTTGTGCTCAGATTAAGTTGGGACCCCATAGCAGATTGCATGGTTCTCCAAAAATGAGGAGTGAAACGAGCATCTCTGTCAGAAATGATGTTCAAAGGAACACCATGTCGAGCTACAATTTCATCCACATAGATTTGAGCAAGTTTGTCAGCTGAAAAATCCTCACGGATTGGCAAGAAATGCGCTGACTTGGTAAGACGATCAACGATTACCCAGATGGCATCATGACCTTTCTTTGTGCGCGGGAGTTTAGTAATTAGATCCATAGTAATGTTTTCCCATTTCCAAACTGGGATCTCTGGTTGCTCTAATAATCCGGAAGGATGCTGATGTTCAGCCTTAACCTTAAGACAAGTAAGGCATTTTGATACGTATAAGGCAATGTCTTTCTTCATACCAGGCCACCAATACTGAATACGAAGATCCTTATACATTTTATCTGAGCCAGGATGAATAGAATAACGAGACTTATGGGCTTCATCCATAAGCAAGGTACGGAGATTATCTTGGCTTGGGACCCACAAACGGTCCATGAAGTAGTATGATCCATTGTCCTTCAGTTCTAGAGCAGGAGTTATGTGATAAGGAAATTCCTTATCCATCAAACCTTGTGAAACACAAGTTTGTTGAGCCTGTGAAATACGGGCTTGTATATCAGTTTGAGCTTGAATAACAGATTGAACACGTACACGATGAAGCTTAGTACGTTCCTTAGGACTCAAAGCATCGGCTACGACATTCGCCTTACCAGGATGGTAGCGAATCTTGCAGTCATAGTCGTTTAGAAGTTCAACCCAACGTCGTTGTCTCATGTTGAGTTCTTTCTGATTGAAGATGTGTTGAAGACTCTTGTGGTCAGTGAAAACCACACATTTTGTACCGTACAAGTAGTGTCTCCAAATCTTAAGAGCGAAGACAACTGCACCCAACTCAAGATCATGAGTGGTGTAGTTCTTCTCATGAATCTTCAACTGTCTCGATGCGTATGCTATGACTTTGTTCCTTTGCATCAGGACGCAGCCAAGACCCAATTTATATGCATCGCAATAAACGATGAAATCATCATTACCCTCGGGCAAAGTTAGGACAGGCGCGTCACAAAGTTTCTGCTTCAAGTGTTGAAAAGTTTCCTCTTGCTTGAATCCCCAATCAAAGGGCTTGTTCTTCTGAGTTAGAGCAGTTAGAGGAACTGCAATCTTTGAGAAGTTCTCAATGAAGCGGCGATAGTAACCCGCTAGACCAAGAAAAGAACGAACTTCAGTAGGAGTACTAGGTGTATCCCAATCCTTAATCGCACTGATCTTGGAGGGATCTACATGAATACCTTGTTCGTTGACAATGTGTCCTAAGAATTGAACCTCTTTAAGCCAGATTCACACTTGGAGAATTTGGCGAAAAGTTGCTCTTTCTTTAGGAGTTCCAACGTAAGACGAAGGTGTTGTTCATGATCAGCTCGCGTCTTAGAATATATCAAAATGTCATCAATGAAAACGATGATGAACTTATCTAAATAAGGCTTGCAGACCCTATTCATTAAGTCCATGAAAACAGCAGGAGCATTAGTCAAACCGAATGGCATGACTGTGAACTCATAATGTCCATAACGAGTGCGGAACGCTGTCTTGGGAATGTCTTCTTCATGCACACGAAGCTGATGATATCCAGATCGTAGATCAATCTTCGAAAAGTATGAAGCACCTTGCAATTGATCAAAGAGATCATCAATGCGAGGTAGGGGATATTGATTCTTGATGGTAAGCTTGTTAAGCTCACGATAATCGATACACATCCTAAAAGATCCATCCTTCTTCTTTACAAAGAGAACGGGAGCACCCCAAGGTGAAAAGCTAGCACGGATAAAACCTTTGTCGGAGAGCTCCTGAAGCTGTTTAGATAATTCTTGCATCTCTGACGGTGCAAGACGGTATGGGGCTCTGGCAATGGGATTTGCACCAGGTACGAGATCAATACGGAACTCGACTTGGCGTGCTGGAGGTAGACCAGGTAACTCTTCAGGGAAAACTTCAGAATAATCCCGAACGACAGGAATATCTGAAATAGTCTTACCCTTGCCTTTATCTGCTGTAACATGTGCTAAGAAAGCCACATAGTTCTTCCGAAGATACTTCCGTGCTTTAAAACAAGACATAAGTTTGAGACCACCGGCAGGCTTCTCACCACGAACCTGTAGGATCTCGCCTGTCGACAGCGGTGCACGAACAATCTTCTCAGAACAAACTATCTCTGCGCGATGCTTGGATAACCAATCCATTCCCACTATAACGTCGAAGCTTCCAAGTTGCATTGGCGTGAGGTCAATAGGAAAAATATGGTCGTTAAGGTTTAACTGGCAGTTGCGTAGAACAGAATTTAGAACAATGGGTTCACCATTGGCAACCTCTACTGTCAAAGGTTTACCTAGTTTCGTTCTAGACACACGAAGCATTGTCTCAAAAGACAATGACACAAAGCTCTTGTCGGCACCCGAATCAAAAAGAAAAGATGCTGGCTGATTATTAATAAAGAACGTACCGTTCACCACCTCGTTGTCTGCTTGTGCTTCTTGTGCATTCATGTTGAAGACTTGACCTCGAGCCTGTGCCTGATTCTAGTTTGCATTCTGGTACTGGTTGACTAGTCTTGGACACCGATTTCTGTAGTGGGTCAGATCCCCACAGTTATAACAAGCACCTGGTGGGTAGTTTGGTCGTGCAGCCTGACCCTGTTGCTGAGCAACTTGTTGAGCAGGGTTTTGAACTGTGCGATTCTGAGCAAACCGACAAACATCGGCAAGATGACCCGACTTCCCACAGTTAGTACAGAAACGGCACTGATATTGCGGCTGATGGTGACTGTTGCATTAATTGCACAAAGGTGCACTTCCTGAATAGGGCTTCTTTGCTGGAGGCTGGTTAGGAGCTGCCTGGTTAGCTTGGGCAGTGACAGCATAGTTTTGGGAAGCCTTACGCTTCCTTGACCCCCTTGAGGAACCAGAATCCTTTCCCTTCTTATTTTGACCTTTCTTGCTATCTTCCTTGTCAGCCGACTGTTTCTTGCCCTTGTCGCCCTTCCTGTGTAGCTTATTCTTTCGAATCTGCGACTCAGTCAGTGTCGCTGATAACTCGATTGCCTGACGGAGTGTGGTAGGGTTGCTACCAGTGAGGATGTCTTGTACTGAGTCAGGTAGGCCGTCGATATACCTTTCGATGGCCTTATCGAGTGGGGTAACCATAGTTGGGCAAAGCAGACTCAACTCCTCAAACCTATCAGTATAAGCCCTGTGCTCGCCACTATCTTGCCTCAAAACATCAAATTCTTTCTCCAACGCTCGTTGTTCATGACGAGGACAAAACTCCCTCATCATAAGAGCTCTCAGTTCAACCCATGTCTGAGCTAGAGCAACTTCTGCACCTTGATCTCTCATAACCCCGTTCCACCACGTAAGAGCCCTCTTCTGAAACACACTCGAAGAAAACTCGACCTTGCGATTGTCAGGACACTGCACGTGGCGAAAAGTGTTCTCGATGCTCTCGAACCACTGAAGAAGCCCAGTTGCTCCCTCAGAACCACTAAACTTGAGTGGCTTAGCCGAGTTAAAATCCTTGTATTTGCATGTACCATTGTTGTTGTTGTTGGCCTGGTTCCATTGAGCAAAGAGATTTGGGAATTGAGCAGCCATCTGCTGCGCAATAATTTCTGCCAGCTCGGCAGTAGCTATCTGGTTGTCGCGTCGAGGAGGCATTCTAGAAAAGAAAAAAACATGAAATGAAACGAGTGAGATGATTGGATGAAGAGAATGAGATGAAGCAAAATCAACAAAAGCAAAGATGGCGGTTATGCATCGCAAAGCAAACAAGCGACATGAAATGTCTAGTCAAAGTAAATGGGTCAGAATTAGTGTATCGCGAAGACATGCTCGCCTATATGTGAACACTCACCCCAAGAGTTCCCAGGTAAGAGTGACTGGTCCGATTATGTGGATTTGTACGAACACTCTAGCCTTAGACAGAAAACCCAGGGTACAGGCATTCACTCTTCCAGTTCGCACGTGTTCACACTATTAACCCAAAACTTTGACGGGATTTTTGAAATCGAAAGAGGTTCAAAACCATATAACAGAGGTTTCAAAACCTTATAACAGAGGGTTCAAATCCTAGTAATCAATCATCCTAGAACAGATGATTAATTTTCAAAGCGGATTCGGAACCGAAGTTCCCGTTATGGTTATCACCTAAGGATAGGTGATGTGCATGATTTAAACTCTAAACACAAGATAACTTGTGTTAGGGTCCTAGAAAGTTATAGTCTAGGTCAAAGCATTACTAATAACCTAATTCCCTATAACCAATGGTTCTGATACCAACTCTTCTGTCACACCCCGACCGCGTATAACATGCAACCGTGGCGGAAAACGTCGGGGAGTGTTGTGGACAGAATTAATTGTTTCATAACCATGGCATACAAGTTGTATTTTATTTATAAACAAGAGTGTTACATTGTCTTAGAAGAAAGTACAGAATTCAAAACATAGTTATACTAGTTCTATCTTCACTTTTAGTCTCTAAGGCACAGGTCCGCCCTAGTATTGTGATCAACATCTTATGGAACAGCTCCTGAAAACACATGTGAAAGTAGGTACGTCAGCATAAAAATGCCTGTGAGATACATAGGTTTTGTGAAAATGGGATTCATGACTTGAGTTTAAAGAATGTTTAATAACAGTCAGTCATGAACCTTGTAATTTGTCTTGCTTTGTAAACCATTTGAAAAACGATAACATCAGATGATATGTATAAATAAGTGCAAGGTTAGACGAGTAACCAAGTAAAATGAGTTGAATATAATAAGTTGTTTTGTAAGACAATGTTTTATGAAAAGTATGTTATTTGTATAAAATGTTATATGTCTAAACTGAAATGATTTAGATAACGCTAAGATATGTAATATTATACAAACATTTATATATAGGAAGTACCAGCGGCGTATCCACCATGTTTGCATCATATTACATACTCCACGTTACTCAAACCATTTACCCAAACCAATCCACCATGTAAATTGTTCATGTATAAACCAAATGTCAAGTGTTATTGTGTAAACCATGTCAAATGTTTATGTTCAATGTAAACCATGTAATGTGCATCCCAAATGTATCATGTATGGTAAGCAAAATGTATCAACTTAAACCATATGTAAAATGCACAAAACAAGTCGTTGAAGTAGAACGTGGTTTAAATCAACGTTATGTTCTGTGGAAAAATGCATGCTCTATTGATACAAACATTTATGCGGTATTGTAAACTATGCATACATCCAAGCCTTGAGACTGCGGCGATAAACCCTTAAACAAGTTAAAGGTTTATCTAAGTTATGTATATCGAATTCGGTCATTCCTTCCAATCCTATCAAACCCAGGATTTCAGGAACGGGAGTTGTCAATTCCTATGGTACCACTACCTACTAACGAACGGCGTGATCAATGTTAATGAATGTATTGTCCCATGTTAAACAAACCAAATGTCATAACAAAATGAAGGCATGTGATGTACACAATTGTACTAAGTATGCTAAGTAAACATACGAAGCAGAAATGTTCATGTAAATCAATGTGTCCATATGCTGAGTAAACATATGCAACAGAAATGTTCATGTAAATCAATGTGTCCATATCCTGAGTAAACATATGCAACAGAAATGTTCATGTAAATCAATGTGTCCATATGCTGAGTAAACATATGCAACAGAAATGTAATGTAAATCAATGTACTAAGTACGCACACAATGGGCATACATAACATGAAATGTAATGAAATCATGTACTATAATGTACTAACAACATAGCAGGCATATGATGTGAAAACATGGAAAGCATGAATGTAACAGATAGGCACATGTGTTTCACCCCAAAACAGTTTGGAAAACAGTAAAAGAGGGGTTCAATGTACTCACCTGAGATTGCTTTGAGTTCTTGTATAATAATCAAACAATGCTAGATCACGGAATATCAAACGGCACCTAATAGGTAGCTATGTTAATATACCGGACCTAAATCGGAAGGATCGAATAGTATGCGGGTTCGTAAACCAAACGAGTATGGAGACTCGTGTAATATGGTTTAACAAAGCCTACATACTAAAATGAAACTTAACCTAAGTGCTTACGGCCCATCACAACCCGTTTAGGTAGCTTATGCTACCCCAACGCGTCGTTCGCGTAGAACACGTTTGGAACGCCTAACATCGTGACCACAAGGCATAACCTCGGAAGGTTATAGCCATGGTCACCTAATGTGTTTGGTCGGATCCTAATGATCGACCAAATGGGTCGGGTTCAAAAGTATAAGCGATGGTTTAGATCGCTTACCTTACGACCCTATATAAGCACTAAACTAAAAGTGACGAGCTAAGCATGTTAGAGCATGCTTAACTAAGTTTAGAAAACAGGTTTGGCATCAAAACAAACGACTTTGATGCTCACGAGTAGTTTGGTTACAAAATATGCAAGAATGCACATTTTGGCCGAAACTACGACTCGTCACTGAGCCTAGATAACGTGGTAATCAGTATGTATAGTCACTACGGACTATAACCATCGTGATCACGCTCACGTTATGAAGTTCCATGAACTTCGTGTTGACCATAGGCTGGTCAATGCAGAAAGTCAACAAAACATTGACTTTCGGACTCGAAAAGCGAATAAAAGAGCGAAAGAATACTTACGGAGGGTCCCCGAATGCTAATCTAGATCAAAATAGCTCAGGTATGAAACAAAGGTTCCAACTTAGAGCTCTTGATCAGATTGTGTGGGTTTTTGCAACAAAGGGGGGGGGGGGGTATTTATAGGAAAAGCATAACCGTTAGGATCGTTTATCGAATATCGTGCCACGATCTTGTGCGTACACTTGTCAAAATATTGTGGTAAGTCAGAACTTGGCCCTTGGCTCTTGATTGGGTGAAAGGGCATTGCCCCTTGATCGAACGAAAGGCCAACTGCATTGAATGAAAGCATTGAATCTGGTCTGATAGTCCCACGCGGCACGTCTCAATATGCAGGCCAAACTCACGCGGGCCGCCTGGCCCCGTCTGATCTGCACATATTTTCAGAATTGGCAGTTTTGGTCCCTGTTGCGTATTTAAGCCATTTCCGACACTTCTAAGGCCCGTAAAGCCAACTTTAAGGCCCTAAAATGATGCCTAAACATTGTGGACATGAAAAATGCTCAAAAATGTTCCGGATGTTGGTTCGTTTGGCCGTACGATTGCGATGTTCGCTTAATTACGACGGAATGCGCATAAGCGCGAAAAATGATCCGAATGACGCGACGAATGGATTTTTCTCATGCCATACACTAAGGCATAATATAAGGATGCTTACATAAATTTTTGGATGTCCGGATGTATTCAGAACGTAAGTTATGCGCAAAAGTGCAAACTTGTGCACTTTTTCACACTTTTAGCCCCTGAATGATCCAAAAGTTTGTTTTAGCATACCAAACCCCTCAAAGCCTATTTCTAAGCTATGTAAAGGATATTTATGGTATGTTTAACTTATGGACATGTTCCGGAATGTTCGTTACAGTTCAAATTGGCATACTTTCGCAGTTTGTCAATTTTAGTCCCTGTAAGAGAATTAACTTGTTTTTGCTATACAAAGCCTTCAAAACTTATTTCTAAGTTATTTAAAGGTTATTTAAGGTATGTTGAGTATATGTTGATGTTCCAGAGTATTTTTCGCATTAAACTGAGTACGTTTAAGTACCAGTTAGCGTATCTCTCCAGAAAGCGATGTAGAGTTTGAAATTGAACAAAAGTCAAAACATGAAAAATGTAAAACACAACCAAACAAACATTGGGATCAAATAACATTGTTTTATTGATAACTGAACTGTTCACAATGATTACAAGCACAAATGTTACATAACCCTTCACCCAAAAAGCCCTCTTGATATTTACAAAGGTATAAAGTTAAAAAGGAGGAGGATTGATTGCTTGGCAAGCTTATGGTAGGAATAAGTTCCATGCCGCTCTCGAGTGATTCACTAAAAATACACCTTCGGCCGAGTGTTGAGTGATTCCCCGTGAGGTATGTGAACTTGTATATAAATGAAATTTTAAAAAGGCATGCTATGCCCAAATAAGTAATTTCTCTTATGAAACGTTCTAAATAAATCATAACGAATAGGATTGTAAATAAATAAAAATAAAACCCAAAAAGATCTTGGATTCCCGACACTCTATGACAAGCCAAAAACCTTCTCTTCTACCCATTCCATTTGGGAGTGTAAGCCACATATTAAAGAGTTTTGGTTGAGGACAAGCAAAAGTTCAAGTGTGGGGGTATTTGATGTGTGTAAAATGCAACATATAAATTACATCAAAGGAGGCATAAAACTAACCCTTTTTAAGTACTAATGTTGGAAAAAGAGTGTTTTTGTCTTCCTTTTGTATTTTCAGGATGAAATGAGCTCAAATTCACAAAAGAAGCAAAAAGACAGCTAAATCTAACATAAATACAAGAAAAGGAATAAAAGTGGATTGCCCGACCCCTCACGGCATCCTCCCAAGCAAGAATAGAGAAGTCAGAAGACTGAACACGCCCCGTGCTCAGCCAGCACGGGGCCGTGCCCAAGAGGCAGCAGAAAAGACCAATCTATAGAAGCTTCTATTGCCCACCACGGGGCCGTGTCCAGTGAGCACGGGGGCGTGGCGAAAGTACAACAGGCGCATTAATTGTAATTGCGTATTACAATTAATGAAGAGAGATAGTGTCAGACGGGCACGGGGGCGTGTCCAGCGGACACGTGGCCGTGCCCAGCCTTCTGTTCAGCCTATAAATAGGAGTGCTTGGCACACCTCCTCTCTCACACTTCATCCACCACCCACCACCATCACAACACCATCATCCACCACCATCATCCATTGTCCATCATAGAGTGTGTGAGTCATCTTGGGATCCAAGATTGATCGTAAGAGTTCTTGACAATCAAGGCTATGTTTGCCTAAGTCTCTTACATCACTTGGTGAAGACAAGTGTTTAGTATAATACTTTTTATTTTTAATATTTTGCACTTTTTATTTGGTTTTGTATTAATGACTTTAATAACTAGTTGCTTATGTTGAAGGTGATCTTTCCTTATCGTTTGTCCGTGGTGTCTTGGCATTATTTTACTATCTATATAAAATAAAAGATTTTCACCATTCATATCTCCACGGTCTATATGGAGGTATGTTGGCTACCTGGTCGGGGGTTAAGGGAATGGTTTGGTAAGGGTCTTGCCCTTGTTCAGCGTTTAGAGGTCCTGCAAGGGACCTGGGTCAATTTTAGTAGGATCTCCTTCAATGCCCATAGGTATTGGATGGCGGGGATCCAAACTCTTTGACCCCCTCATAAGTTAACTACTATTAATACTATAATCCGGCTATTTAGGACTGTATCCCTGCTGACTCAGACTACTTAGTCGAGGGTAACGTCACCGCCAAAAGCGGGGCCTACCATAATTTGCATTAATAACTTAATTCATTATCTTCCAATAATCCAACCCTTTAGGATTGTATCCTTGCTGACTCAAACTACTGGGTTGAGGGTAACGTCGCCTTCAAAAGAGGGGCCTACTACAATAACTAAGATAATCTCTTAAACAAGTGCAAAAGTGCGAAAATAATCAAAGGTTATGCTAATACACGAGTCGGATCCAAGAGATTCATCTTGTCTATCTGTTTTTATTTTTATTTTATTTTTCAGCATTTAGTTAGTTTTTATTTTCTTAGTTTAAAAACCTTTTCTAAATTTTTGATTTGATTAGACGTTGAGGATAAACCGGTACTAAAAGCTCTTGTGTCCTTGGATGACCTCGGTATCTTACCAACACTATACTACGTCCACGATGGGTGCACTTGCCCATATATGTGTTTAGTGTTAGTAAATATCGTGTTTTATAAATTTAAAACTTGGCTAAAAGTGTAAAAAGGGCTTAAATATATATCTAAAAATATATACACGCTAACACGCATCATGTACCTTCAGCTGGCGCGAAGCATAGGCTATAACTTTCTGTCGCTGCATCAACACGCAGCCTAAACCCTGAGGCGAGGCGTCACAATATACTATGAAGTCGTCCGTGCCTTCGGGTAGAGCTAAAATCGGTGCGTCACAAAGCTTGTTTTTCAACAACTGAAATGCTTCTTCTTGCTTATTACCCCAATCAAACTTCTTGTCTTTCTGTGTGAGTGCGGTCAGAGGTTGAGCGATTTTTGAGAAATCCTCAATGAACCTTTGATAATAACCAGCCAACCCTAAGAACTGTCGAATCTCGGTTGGCGTCTTTGGAGTCTCCCAACTCTTAATTGCTTCAATCTTTGTAGGATCCACATGGATTCCATTTCCATTAACCACATGTCCAAGAAACTGGACTTCGCGTAGCCAAAACTCACACTTCGAGAACTTAGCGTACAACTTCTCGTTTTTAAGTAGCTCTAGAATGGCTCGTAAATGTTGTTCGTGCTCGTCCTTCGTCTTTGAGTAGATTAGAATGTCATCAATAAACACGATCACAAACTTATCCAAGTACGGCTTGCAGACTCGGTTCATCAAGTCCATGAAAACTACCGGTGCGTTTGCTAATCCAAACAGCATAACCAAGAACACGTAATGTCCATAACGAGTCCTAAAGGCCGTCTTCGGGATACTTTCCTCTTATATCCTTAGCTGATGATATCCTGATCGAAGGTCGATCTTTGAGTAGAAACTTGAACCTTGTAGTTGATCGAACAGGTCATCGATCCTTGACAAAGGATATCTGTTTTTTATTGTCAACTTGTTCAGTTCCCGGTAGTCGATACACATGCGGAAACTACCATCTTTCTTCTTAACAAACAAAACTGGAGCTCCCCAAGTGAGAAGCTTGGTCGGATGAATCCCTTGTCTAACAGCTCTTGAAGTTGTGTCGACAACTCCTGCATTTCCGAAGGTGCAAGTCTATAGGGTGCCTTAGCTACAGGCGCGGCGCCTGGAACTAAGTCAATGTGGAACTCGACTTGTCGCTGAGGCGGCAATCCTGGCAAGTCTTCTGGAAAGACTTCAGGATATTCCTTCATGACTGGAATGTCTTCAATCTTTGGTTCAGCGGCTTCCTTATCAACGATATGTGCCAAGAAGGCAACACATCCTTTCTTTAAACACTTCCTAGCTTTCAAGCAGCTGATGATCCTCAATGGTGTATCGTGCTTTTCTCCATGAACTACAATCGTCTCTCCATCGGCCATTGGGATGCGAATGGTCTTTTCATGACAAACCACCTCGGCTTTGTCGCTAGACAGCCAATCCATCCCTACTACCACGTCGAAGCTTCCCAATTTGACTGGCAGTAGATCCAAAGTGAACTCGTGTCCTCCCTGTGACAACCCGAAATCTAGAACCTTTCTTGTGTCTCGATGTAACATACTTGCACACTATGGGACTGGTTAACTTGTTAATAAATGTGATGTTTTATGTGAAATGTGCCTCGTTGTGTGTTTGTATGTATATACGTGAACCGAGAACCCAACCCGAGAACAAAGGACCCGACTCGAGACCATGAGGTCTCGAGTGTATAGTAATCGAATGGGCCTTGGGCCGAGAACCTAGTAACCGGTTTGGGCCATAGGGCCGTGACCCCCTTAACCGATTTACAAACCATTAGGGTGCACCTTGAGGGAACTAGTATTTATACCACACCCCTAGCCAACCTTGCCATTCTTTTGGGCAACCATACACACTCACTCTCACACACTCTCCTACTTCCCTCTCACTAAAACCTTAGAGATACAAGCACACTCACTTTCGGATTGGACTTTTGGAACCGGCTCGCACGTAATCGGTTGGAAGCTCACACACATCCTCGAAATCCATCAACCGGTTAGTGTTTCTTGATGTTTGTTGTTGAATGTTAGTGATTCATGTTGAGTTTTTGGTGTTTGGATGGATGGTTATGACATTATGTTGGCTTGCTAAGTTTTCACATGAGAAATGATTTGCTACTTGTTATCAAATGATGATATTACATGTACAATGTTGATAATCGGTTAACATGTCTCCATTCGGATATATGGCATGTAAAGTTATGATATTGTGGCTAAATGAAGCTTAAACCATTAGATGTAAATGTTCATGAGATCGGACTAGTTATGTTAATGACAAATCTTAGTTAAGAATGTGTTGCTAGCTAGATGAGTATTGTTATCTAGTTTGGTGTTATAACTATTGTCCGAAAATGCATAATATGGGTGAATGAGGATTGTTTATGTCATGAATATTTGAGGAACTTGATGAATATACTTTGAACATGTGAAGAACAACTTGAATATGCAATGAAGGTGTGTTGAATATTTGAAATCTGTATTGTTTGATCCATATTGAGTAAGTTTTAGACAACAAAACATGTTTAGTGGCTGGTACATATTTCTGCATGAATTCTATTGGATAGTACGACCTGCGCAGAATCAGCAACTGTTGGGGAGTCGGAACCCCTGGTTGCGACTCGAAATCTCCAGGTTACGACACCGGTTGCGAGTCAAGAACACCTGGTTGCGACTCGCAACCACAGCAGGATGAACCGAGACCACAGATTGCGACACGGGTTAGGAGTCCCGTTGCGACTCGAGACCAAAACATGACAAGCCGAGACCGTGGTTACGACATAGGTTGCGACTCGCAACCACCAACGACCAGCATAGACGGCACAACTCGAAACCACGTTTGCGAGTCCGATTGCGACTCGAGACTAGTTAGTGGGCCTGCTTAGTTATGGGCCTAAGTTAGTTAGTGGGCCGGACTCATGGACTTCGGTGTTACTGTTGACGTGTTGTTTGGGCCTGTTAACACGAGCCCAACTGTTTGGGCCTTACACTTGGACTGTGGGTTGTGTTTGACTGTTACCTGTGAACTGCTTACGTTAAACGAGTTGCCATGATTATTACTTGTGTAAAATACGTGTTGAACATACGTGCACTGCTTGGCTTGAATCTGATACGAATACATCTGTGATAGGACCTAATTGATTACCTGCAACTTAATCGACTTTCTGTGTTACTACCGAGCAAACCAAGGTGAGTTCACACCCTCTACAAAGCATGGGATTCCCTGGGTTGGGAACGGGGTTAAGGAACGTGGGTTCCTCGTCCTCCTTGGGTAGGACGGCAGTGGTTCAGGAAAGTGATTCCTCGTCCGGATGGACGGATAGCACGTACTAGACTAAAACTCTATCACGAAGTCCCTCCTTTTTGTATCGACTAATCGCCGGGCCAATGGCGAGCGGGTCATTAGTTAGATAGCGCTATTTAGGTCTGACAAACCTCACACCGTGCCGTAGAGGACGGGCGTGAACTAATGGATCTGGGGCACGTCAATGATGATAGACATTGATGTTTTCAGGGCACATAAACATGACTACAGTCAGCAGTCGATATGGTAACGAGTCTAGTGTACGCATGGGGTAGCCCCCACGGCCGAAATGCCTGATAACTAACACGGGGTAGCCCCCACGGCTGGAGTGTCGGAGTAACTGGGAATGAACATGTCACGTTTTTAAACTATGGGGTAACCCCCACGGCAGGATGCCAGTTAAAGGAAACTGTTTTTGAAATAACTAAAAACGAACACCCAACCGTGAACTCACTCAACTAGTTGTTGACTCGTTACTACATACTTTGCAGGACCCTAGGTACTCAGCTGGAGCTTGCATGGAGGAGAGTCGTTGTGGGGCACGGATTGCTGCGTACCTTGTTAAACTTGAAAACATTTGAACTTATGTTTTACTTTTGAGACTTATGCTTCCGCTTGCAACTTAAACTTATTTGTTTTGAAACACCAATCGTATTGGTTAAACTTTTATAACTGTTTATATGCTTGTTCAGTATGATTGGTGGCTGGATCCTGGTCAGTCACGCTTCCAAGCGGTAGTACTCCGCGGGTGGATTTTGGGGGTGTGACAGATTGGTATCAGAGCCATTGGTTATAGTGAACTAGGTTTTAATAAAGGAGGAACGTTCTTGTTAAAACCAGACTATAACCGGTACAGTGCTCAACGGTCCACAACGACACTTCACTCCACATGCAAGGCTCGACATTCTAGGTAATATGGTATGTGTATTGCCTACTTGTTAGTTACATGGTACATTACCCATGGTATGCTTGATTAGTATAACTACCGTTGCTTGAACACGTGTGTGCTTACTCTCTCCTGCTATCGTGCTTTCACGAACCTCTCTCACACGTATTACTCTTATTATGAAGAATCATGTCTGGACGCGTTAACATGACACAAGCCCAGTTGACCGCACTGATCAACGAACGAGTTGCCGCAGCGCTTGCAGCTGCCAACGCAGGAGGTATATCCTGCAGTCCGAATTTGTTCTAGGATCATTTGGATCCTACTCTCGTGAACCAACCTTTGTGTTAAACTCTGTCTTTCTTTCACCTACCTTAGGTCAATATGCTCAGGCACCGGTGTGCACTTTTAAGACCTTTATGGACTGCCGACCCACTACTTTTAGCGGAACTGAAGGAGCAGTAGGTCTCCTACACTGGTTTGAGAAACTGGAATCTGTGTTCGAAATGTGTGAATGCCTTGAAGCGCGCAGGGTAAAGTATGCTACTGGTACTCTCGAGGGTTTGGCCCTCACGTGGTGGAATGCTCAAGTGCAAATGCTGGGGTTGGTTGCTGCCAACGCCACCCCATGGGAAAACTTCAAGGAAATGATCAGGGAGGAATACTGCAGTCGTGACGACATTCACAAGCTGGAAGATGAGTTCTACAATCTCAAGATGACGGGGTCAGAGATCGAAGCATACACTAAGAGATCGCATGAGCTTGCCTTGTTGTGTCCTACTATGGTGGACCCTCCGTATAAGCGAATTGAACTTTATCTCAAGGGCTTGGTGCCAGAGATCCAAAGCCATGTGACTTCAGCAAACTTGACTACTATCCAGCAGGTTGTTCAGTTGGCTCACCGTCTTACTGACCAAGCGGTGGAGCAGAACAAGTTACCAAAGCGCATAGGTGCTGCAACTACTTCTGGTACTTCTAGTGGGGACAAACGGAAATGGGATGGAACTTCGAGCAAGGGTTCAACTTCTGTACAATCTCAGTCTCAGCAGAGAAAGACTGACGACCACAAGAGCCCCAGTCAGCAATCGTCTGGTGGTCAAAATCATGGAGGATACAAGGGGAATCACCCCAAATGCAATCGTTGCAACCTACACCACAGTGGGCCATGCACCAGGGGCAACTGTCATCGGTGCAACAAGCCTGGTCATGTTGCAAAGGATTGCAGGAGCGCATACCCCGCCAATCAGAATCGTCAGCAACCTCAGCAGAACCAGCGACAGCAGCAGGGTAACAACAAAGGGTGCTTTCAGTGTGGAGCTGAAGGCCATTTCAAGAAAGATTGTCCCCAACTGAACCACAACAACAACAACAATCAGGGGAATGGTAACAATGGGAACAACAACAATGGTGCTAGGGGACGAGTGTTCGTGATTGGTCAAGGTGAAGCAAGGAATGATCCCAACGTGGTGACGGGTAAGTTCCTTCTCGACGACTTTTATGTTACAGTCTTATTTGATTCGGGTGCCGATACTAGCTATGTGTCACTAGAAGTTAGTAAAATGCTTAAGCGTACTCCAACACCCCTGAACGACAAGCACACTGTAGAACTAGCTAATGGTAAGAGTTTGGAGGCCTCGCACGTAGTCAAAGGTTGCCAGCTTATTCTCGCTAACCAGACCTTCTCTATCGATCTTATTCCTATTGTCTTGGGTAGTTTCGACGTTGTCATTGGGATGGATTGGTTATCCCAACACCGAGCAGAGATTCTTTGCAATGAGAAGATCGTTCGTATCCCTGGTTTAGGTAGTGAACCTCTCATGATTTGTGGCGACAAGAGAAGTGCTGTTGAGAACATCATCTCTCTTCTTAAGGCCCAGAAGTGCTTACGAAAGGGCCACGCTGCGATTTTGGCTCTAGTTACTGACACCACAGAGAAAGAGAAGAAGCTAGAAGATTTTCCAGTTGTACGCGACTATCCTGAGGTATTCCCTGAGGAATTACCTGGTCTTCCGCCCCATCGCCAAGTCGAGTTTCAGATTGAACTAGCTCCCGGAGCTGCGCCTGTAGCACGTGCACCTTATCGTTTAGCTCCATCAGAGTTGGAAGAACTCTCCACGCAACTACAAGAACTCTTGGATAAGGGTTTCATTCGTCCTAGCTCATCGCCTTGGGGAGCCCCAGTACTTTTTGTGAAGAAGAAGGACGGCACCTTCAGAATGTGTATCGACTATCGAGAACTCAACAAAGTGACTGTGAAGAACCGTTATCCTCTACCGCGCATTGACGACTTGTTCGACCAGTTGCAGGGGTCGAGCTACTATTCAAAGATCGATCTGAGATCAGGATATCACCAGCTTAGAGTTCGAGAAGAGGATGTCTCTAAGACAGCCTTTAGAACCCGTTATGGGCACTATGAGTTTTTGGTCATGCCGTTTGGGCTGACAAACGCGCCCGCAGTTTTCATGGACTTGATGAATCGAGTGTGCAAGCCCTATCTGGACAAATTCGTTATAGTCTTCATCGACGACATCCTGATCTATTCTAAGAGTCAGGAGGAGCACGAACAGCATCTACGACTTATTCTGGAACTCCTTCGGAAGGAACAGCTTTACGCAAAGTTCTCGAAATGCGACTTCTGGCTTCGTGAAGTCCATTTCCTAGGGCATGTGGTGAACAAGGATGGGATTCACGTTGATCCATCCAAAGTGGACTCTATTAAGAACTGGCCTGCGCCTCGCACACCAAAGGAGATTCGCCAATTCTTGGGATTGGCAGGTTACTACAGGAGATTCATTAAGGATTTTTCTAAGATCGCACAGCCTCTCACTCTACTAACGCAGAAGGGCGTTGTTTATCATTGGGGAGATGCACAAGAGTTAGCTTTTCAGCACCTAAAGGATAGACTTTGTAGTGCACCTATCCTTTCACTACCAGAGGGCACAGACGATTTTGTAGTTTACTGTGATGCATCAATTCAAGGTCTTGGTTGTGTATTGATGCAACGAGACAAAGTCATAGCCTACGCCTCACGCCAACTCAAGGTTCATGAAAAGAACTACACTACGCATGATTTAGAGCTGGGAGCTGTCGTTTTCGCACTCAAGTTATGGCGGCATTACCTGTACGGAACCAAGTGCGCCATCTACACCGACCATAGGAGCCTAGAGCACATATTCAAGCAGAAGGAACTGAATATGCGACAACGACGATGGGTCGAGCTGCTGAATGACTACGAGTGCTCTATCAGGTATCACCCGGGCAAGGCCAATGTAGTGGCTGACGCCCTCAGTCGAAAGGACACTGCGCCTAAGCGCGTAAGAGCTCTACAACTCACGATCCATTCTAGTCTACCTTCGCAAATACGAGCTGCTCAGATAGAAGCACTGAAACCAGAAAACGTTAGAGCCGAAGCCCTACGCGGGTCAAGGCAACGCTTAGAACAGAAGGAAGACGGTGCTTACTACGTAACAGGACGCATTTGGGTCCCACTCTATGGCGACTTACGAGAACTCGTGATGGACGAAGCGCACAAATCCCGCTACTCGGTACACCCTGGTTCGGACAAGATGTACCACGATATTAAAACTACGTATTGGTGGCCTAGCATGAAGGCCCACATAGCAACCTACGTCAGCAAGTGTTTGACTTGTGCGCGAGTCAAGACGGAATATCAGAAACCCTCAGGCCTACTCCAACAACCAGAGATACCGCAATGGAAATGGGAGCAAATTTCCATGGATTTCGTTACTGGCCTACCTAGATCACAGCGCGGAAACGATACTATCTGGGTGATTGTGGATCGACTCACAAAATCCGCACACTTCTTGGCAATTAAGGAGACGGATAAATTCTCCACTTTAGCGGAAATTTACCTCAAGGAAGTTGTTTCGAGGCACGGGGTGCCCACCTCTATCATCTCTGATCGAGATGCACGTTTTACTTCGGAATTGTGGCAGGCAATGCACAAGTCTTTTGGCTCACGTCTTGATATGAGCACAGCGTATCACCCGCAGACGGACGGGCAGTCCGAGCGCACTATTCAAACCTTAGAAGACATGCTTCGCGCTTGTGTAATCGACTTTGGCAACAGCTGGGAAAGGCACCTGCCACTCGTGGAATTCTCGTATAATAACAGCTACCACACCAGCATTAAAGCTGCTCCGTTCGAGGCATTGTACGGACGTAAATGCCGGTCACCCCTCTGTTGGGCAGAGGTGGGGGATAGTCAAATCACTGGTCCAGAACATGTGGTAGACACTACTGAGCGGATTGCTCAAATACGACAACGCATGGCGGCCGCTCGAGACCGTCAGAAGGCCTACGCTGATAAGGGCAGGAAACCACTTGAGCTCCAGGTTGGGGAGCGGGTTTTACTCAAAGTTTCACCCTGGAAGGGTGTGGTTCGTTTTGGTAAACGAGGCAAACTTAACCCACGGTACGTTGGACCTTTTGAAATCATTGAGAAAATAGGCAAGGTGGCCTACAGACTAAACTTGCCAGCGGAACTCGGTGCAGTTCACAACGTTTTCCATGTGTCGAATCTGAAGAAGTGTCTGTCAGATGAGACCCACGTAGTTCCTCTGAAGGAACTTACGATCGACGAACAGTTGAAATTCGTCGAAGAACCAGTCGAAATCACGGACCGGGATGTTAAGGTCCTCAAGAGCACTAGAATACCCCTCGTTCGAGTTCGTTGGAACTCACGTCGCGGCCCAGAGTTTACCTGGGAGCGCGAAGATCGGATGAAACAAAAGTATCCCCAACTGTTTGAGAACAGTACAACCGCTACTGAGGCTGAAGCTACGGAATTTCGGGACGAAATTCCAGATCAACGGGGGGTGGATGTGACACCCCAGGATAACCGGGAAAACCTTACAACTTAACTAGCTTCCTCAGTGAGTGCCATCAAATTTCGGGACGAAATTTCTTTCAACTTGGGGATGATGTGACAACCCGAAATCTAGAACCTTTCTTGTGTCTCGATGTAACATACTTGCACACTATGGGACTGGTTAACTTGTTAATAAATGTGATGTTTTATGTGAAATGTGCCTCGTTGTGTGTTTGTATGTATATACGTGAACCGAGAACCCAACCCGAGAACAAAGGACCCGACTCGAGACCATGAGGTCTCGAGTGTATAGTAATCGAATGGGCCTTGGGCCGAGAACCTAGTAACCGGTTTGGGCCATAGGGCCATGACCCCCTTAACCGATTTACAAACCATTAGGGTGCACCTTGAGGGAACTAGTATTTATACCACACCCCTAGCCAACCTTGCCATTCTTTTGGGCAACCATACACACTCACTCTCACACACTCTCCTACTTCCCTCTCACTAAAACCTTAGAGACACAAGCACACTCACTTTCGGATTGGACTTTTGGAACCGGCTCGCACGTAATCGGTTGGAAGCTCACACACATCCTCGAAATCCATCAACCGGTTAGTGTTTCTTGATGTTTGTTGTTGAATGTTAGTGATTCATGTTGAGTTTTTGGTGTTTGGATGGATGGTTATGACATTATGTTGGCTTGCTAAGTTTTCACATGAGAAATGATTTGCTACTTGTTATCAAATGATGATATTACATGTACAACGTTGATAATCGGTTAACATGTCTCCATTCGGATATATGGCATGTAGAGTTATGATATTGTGGCTAAATGAAGCTTAAACCATTAGCTGTAAATGTTCATGAGATCGGACTAGTTATGTTAATGACAAATCTTAGTTAAGAATGTGTTGCTAGCTAGATGAGTATTGTTATCTAGTTTGGTGTTATAAATATTGTCCGAAAATGCATAATATGGGTGAATGAGGATTGTTTATGTCATGAATATTTGAGGAACTTGATGAATATACTTTGAACATGTGAAGAACAACTTGAATATGCAATGAAGGTGTGTTGAATATTTGAAATCTGTATTGTTTGATCCATATTGAGTAAGTTTTAGACAACAAAACATGTTTAGTGGCTGGTACATATTTCTGCATGAATTCTATTGGATAGTACGACCTGCGCAGAATCAGCAACTGTTGGGGAGTCGGAACCCCTGGTTGCGACTCGAAATCTCCAGGTTACGACACCGGTTGCGAGTCAAGAACACCTGGTTGCGACTCGCAACCACAGCAGAATGAACCGAGACCACAGATTGCGACACGGGTTACGAGTCCCGTTGCGACTCGAGACCAAAACATGACAAGCCGAGACCGTGGTTACGACATAGGTTGCGACTCGCAACCACCAACGACCAGCATAGACGGCACAACTCGAAACCACGTTTGCGAGTCCGATTGCGACTCGAGACTAGTTAGTGGGCCTGCTTAGTTATGGGCCTAAGTTAGTTAGTGGGCCGGACTCATGGACTTCGGTGTTACTGTTGACGTGTTGTTTGGGCCTGTTAACACGAGCCCAACTGTTTGGCCTCACACTTGGACTGTGGGTTGTGTTTGACTGTTACATGTGAACTGCTTACGTTAAACGAGTTGCCATGATTATTACTTGTGTAAAATACGTGTTGAACATACGTGCACTGCTTGGCTTGAATCTGATACGAATACATCTGTGATAGGACCTAATTGATTACCTGCAACTTAATCGACTTTCTGTGTTACTACCGAGCAAACCAAGGTGAGTTCACACCCTCTACAAAGCATGGGATTCCCTGGGTTGGGAACGGGGTTAAGGAACGTGGGTTCCTCGTCCTCCTTGGGTAGGACGGCAGTGGTTCAGGAATGTGATTCCTCGTCCGGATGGACGGATAGCACGTACTAGACTAAAACTCTATCACGAAGTCCCTCCTTTTTGTATCGACTAATCGCCGGGCCAATGGCGAGCGGGTCATTAGTTAGATAGCGCTATTTAGGTCTGACAAACCTCACACCGTGCCGCAGAGGACGGGCGTGAACTAATGGATCTGGGGCACGTCAATGATGATAGACATTGATGTTTTCAGGGCACATAAACATGACTACAGTCAGCAGTCGATATGGTAACGAGTCTAGTGTACGCATGGGGTAGCCCCCACGGCCGAAATGCCTAATAACTAACACGGGGTAGCCCCCACGGCTGGAGTGCCGGAGTAACTGGGAATGAACATGTCACGTTTTTAAACTATGGGGTAACCCCCACGGCAGGATGCCAGTTAAAGGAAACTGTTTTTGAAATAACTAAAAACGAACACCTAACCGTGAACTCACTCAACTAGTTGTTGACTCGTTACTACATACTTTGCAGGACCCTAGGTACTCAGCTGGAGCTTGCATGGAGGAGAGTCGTTGTGGGGCACGGATTGCTGCGTACCTTGTTAAACTTGAAAACATTTGAACTTATGTTTTACTTTTGAGACTTATGCTTCCGCTTGCAACTTAAAGTTATTTGTTTTGAAACACCAATCGTATTGGTTAAACTTTTATAACTGTTTATATGCTTGTTCAGTATGATTGGTGGCTGGATCCTGGTCAGTCACGCTTCCAAGCGGTAGTACTCCGCGGGTGGATTTTGGGGGTGTGACACTCCCAATTCGATCACGCATCCTCTGATGACTTCATTTGTTTCAACTAGCTTTCCATTAGCCAGTTCGATCGAGTACGGAACGTCTAACTTACTAGCAGTTAACCCAAGCATATTCTTAAATTCTAACGATACAAAGCTATAGTCGGCACCAATATCAAACAGAACAGATGCAAAGCATTGACTTATAGGGAACGTACCAGTGACAACATTCGGGTCCTGGCGTGCTTCCCTTGCCCCTATGTTGAATACCCTTCCACGAGCTTGGTTGAGCTTTGGGCATTCCTTTTTAAAGTCTCCGACTTCTCCGCAGTTGAAACATCCAGGTCCTAGCATGTTACTATTTCCACCTTGAGCATTGTTTGCTCCCCGATTCCCAGTTTGGTTTCCACCATTTCCCCGATTACATTTCCACCATTGCGGTTCCCATTTCCGTTTCCACCACGATTGTTGTTACCAAAACCCCTATGACCATTTTTTCCACGACCAGCACCTGTGCCAACCCAACAAGTATTTTTCGAATGGCCCTCCTTACTACAAGACTCGCATTTCCTCAACCTGCACTGTAGAGTGATGGTACAGGCATATGTCACATTTGGGCAAAGCGCCCATGTAACCCTTTCCCTTGCTTTCGACACCGGTTTTGGCCATGGCCGGTGTGTTTGATTCACCCTTCTTGCCCACGCTTCTGGTTCCTTGCTTGAAGTTGGAATATTTCCTCTTGTTCTCACCAGACGACTCCACATGAGTCTCCTTCTTTTTCTGATCACCATTAGAAAACTTGTTTAGCCTGATGGCTTCTTCAGTCAGTGATATGCTCAGATCGATGGTTTCATTAATGGTTGCCGGTTTCGACGTTGTAACCATGCTCATAATCTGAGGTGCTAATCCCTAGATCAAACGTTCCACGCGCTTGAATTTGGGCGTGACCATGTACGGCACCACATGGGACAGATCATGGAACCTTTGAACATACTCAGCGATTTTTGGGCCTTCCATCTTTAAGTTCCAAAATTCTGTTTCCAGATTCTGGATTTCTGCTCTGGAGGAATACTTCTTGCGCATCAGCTCTTTCAGTTCAGTCCAAGTCATGGCGTATGCTGCAGCCTCTCCTAAAGTTTGAACTTGGAGATTCCACCATGACAGGGCACCATCAGTAAAAAGCCCAGAGATGTATGTAACTTGTTGTTCTGGCACACATTTGCTCATTCTTATTGTCGTTTGAGTCTTTTTAGTCCAACGGGTAAAAGCCACGACACCTCCAGTGCCATCAAAGTTTAGTGGCTTGCAATCTAAGAATTGCTTGAAAGTACACCCTATACAAGCAATGTCATTTACAGGAATTATTAGCAATTGCACCTGAAATGTCCAAATATAGTGTAATGTGTCACACCCTGATTTTTGGTTTGAGCGGAAGCGTGTGGCGAGGTGTGACGAGAGCGGCAATCGTTACAATCAATCGAGTAAACAACATATTTGAAACATAAAAGATGTTCATCCATACATTTGATTCAAAACCATAATTTACATTACATATGTCTTGTTTGAAACTTGAAACAACAACAACTTTTACTACATTATTCAAAGTTCAAAACATAACACTAAAAACGGATGACATCACAAAAGCTTGCGTTCTTGATAACCACTTGAACATATTTTTCCATAGCCGTCCACTAATCTCCTGTAATACATGTTAATTTTGAAAACGTCAACAAAAGTTGAGTGAATTCATGTTATTTTGTTTTCGCATCAAATGAGTCTCCAAAACATTTGAAGTAATAAAATTCGTTTTTGTATAGTTTGATAAAAAAAATTGTATGATCATTAGTGTGTTACAAGGACACTAATATGTATGCCGAATAGGAGGCAACCAAACCTTGACAATTTATCGTGTGTGTCAACGACACTAGTTTGGACACAAAGGCACTCTTGACGTTCGTGGTTATCGTTGTCGTCAAGAGTGGGGCTTGCCAAAACCCAAATAGATCTATCCGTTTGTTCCTTGGTACTTGTTTATTCATTAATGGCCCCTTTATTTAAACACCTATCCGCATGTGATCAAAATAGTTTCATCGTATCATCATACTATTTGTAACATGTATACATCCCCGAAAGTTTAAAACTATAAACATTCAAAGTAAAAGAGGAAAACATAAACTCACAGATTTGTGTTCCGTGCAAATCTCTATTCGATTCCTTGTTCGCGGTTCGTTTCTCGACCTACAAGTGTTCTAATCTAGTTAGAAACTTAGTTTTGTTTTTGTGTATGGTACAAATATTCTATCTTGTATTTTGTTTTTGTGTTTTCGTATATATATAACTTCCTTGTATATATACATTTATTTTATTTTATTTGTGTTTGAATGGGCTTAATTTATGTTTTAGAATTTAAGTCCATTTTGGGTATTTGGTGCTTATGTGCCTAGCCCAAATAACTTTTTTTAAAAGAAATATGGGTCAAGCCCAATTTAATTTGTAGGAGTGGGCCTTAGCCCAAAACATTTTATAAAGGTAGGCCTAGCCCAATTTAGTTTATAGCTGTGGACTTAGCCCAAATAACTTGTGTAAGAATGGGCCTAGCCCAAATTGTTTTCTAAAATATATCTAGTCCATAATAATTTGTAAATATTGGGTTTTTAGCCCAAGTATTTTGTCAAGTGGGCTTTAACCCAATTTTGACTAAAAATATATTTTTAGTCCATTGTTTTGTAAAAGTGGGCCTAGCCCAAATTTTGTTTATGAGAAATGGGCATTAGCCCAATTTTAATTTATGGACCAATTTTTAAACTACATAATATTTGGGCTAAAAAAATAATAATAGTAATACTTGTATTTTTATAAAAATCTAATTTTCATAAAAATCATTACTTATGCCATAGTTGAACATTTTAGTGCATAAACTTGTGTGACGGTTTGTATTTTATTCTAGTCGTTTACTACTTGTTGGTTTTATTGATTGGTATCGTTTATCCCGTTTGTGTCGTCCGTCTCGTTTTTACCATTTGTTTCGTTTGTGTCATTTTAGTTTGTCCAAAAGTCCATATAGTCCAATAGTCTCCGAATTTGTCCATTTGTGTTTTCGTGTCCAAGGATGGACATTTTATTTCGTTATTCAAGTTCATATATATAATTTTGTTAATTTTTGTGGATGTGTAATAATTTTGCTTTTGTTCCTACTAGAACTAACATATGATGTACACATCAAAATATAAAAACTTATGATACTTGATATTTGTGTAAGTACACATTTATCCAAAAATATATACTTGTCATTTTTATTTAGAAATCTTTTTATAAAACATGGATTTATGACTTTGTCCAAAAATTGTTTAACCATGTTTAAAGACCTCAAATAATTGTTTTAGTCACATACTTCTTTGTTTAACAACTTTTAATACATAACAAAATTTATAAAAATTTTGTCATAGTTTTGTTTGAAATATGGATTTTCCCCAAGTTTATACAAAACTTGTTTTCAAAATTATTTCAATACATAACATCATCAAGTATCAATATCTTATCAAAACTTTTCAACAAAGGTAGTATGAACATGATATTGTTCTTGACTTTCCCGAAAAGGAAACTTTATTCCTTATTTTTGCCAAAAATTTGTAGAACAAGATTTTATGAAAAAAAAAACTCTTGTTTTAGATGTCTTACAAAGTCATTTAAAGCATAAATGTGTATTCAAAACGTTTATTACCAACATATTTCTTGATTTTGATCGTTTCCAGAAATGGAAACTTTATTCAAGAAATAATATCAAAATTTTATTTTCTTAGTTTTAAATGGTTTCTCATATTTTACTAGCATGCATGTTCATAAAAATTTATGTTCATTCCTTTGTTGATGAATCTTGGTTGATCCTACATGCATGTATGTAGATCATATTTTTGAGTAGAAATAAGCAAGATTCAAGTTTATTAGACTAGATTTCTCCAAGTTCATCTCTTAATCATAGAAAAATCATGGTTAAAATAATGATTTTTAGTTGTTTCTTGTTGTTTTTGAAGTGGGTTTATGATGAACTTGTAAAAGAAATCGAAAATAAAAGTGAAGCTAGTATGATGTTCTTACAAATTTTTGCAAGGAAATAAAGATGATGATAAGAAATCTTGATGATTTTAGGCTTCAAGTTCCACCAAAAATGCTCCAATAGCTTTACTTAACACCCTAATAGTTTGTTTCATCCATGGACCTCCATAAGAGCAAGAATTCTTGAGTTTGAAGACTGAAATGAAAGTAGAGTGAGGGCTGTTTGGTTCAAACGATTTTAGAGAGAGAGAGAGATGTAAGAAGATGGTAATTGTTTATGGTTTTGGGAATTATGAAAATGGATGGAGTGTGGAGAAGGTTTTTGTTATCTCTAGCTTCTTCCACTAAGCATGCTCTCAAGTTCCCAACACATCACAATTGAAATGAGTGGGCATATAGGGGGACCCACAATTTTCGTGAATATGCATGGGGAAGAAGAGTTTGCATTTTTTTTTAATAAAAGCTAGTTTAATACATAAACTTTAGGAAATTTTAGAACTTTGACATTTTATATAAAAATATCTACAAGGTTTTAAGCTCTAATATTTTAAAGTAGTGTGACACTAGGTAAACTAGTTCACCAAAATTTTTAGTTTGTAATTCGGGTGAAAAAGTCGGTTCGGGTCCTGTACCGGGTTAAATATTGACACCGTGTTTTGTTTAGATAAATACATAACAAAAAATATTTTTGCACTTGTTTTATTATACAAATAATTAAGCCAACTTTTTGGACTAAAAATTTTATTATTTTTGACACGGTTCCGTTACTGGCTTCGCTGACGGGCAGTTTACTAAACTAGCAGTTTACTGAACTAGCCATGCAGCTTAACGCAATAAGATTCGATTGCGGATTTTGTGTCGTTTTTAATACCCATTATATTATTTATGTCAAATAATATTTATTTTTGGGTTCTCGGACAGTTTCAGTTTCGTTCCGCGAAATGCTTTACATTCCCGCAGGATTGCTGTATTTTTCTGTGGACTTGGACAATTTGGTTTTTAATTGGACTTTTGTAAATAATAAGGCACATATTATTTTGGACAAAGCTTTTTATAGAATATTTGTGTAGACATATCCGTATGTCTTGTTTTCATTGTGTCAGACTGTACCGCCACTAGTACTGACAAATATCGTTTATTCGCGTTCCTATTGTTAGTCTAGGATATTGTTTCTAATCGCAACGGATTCGTTATCATAATTCACTATGATTTTTGTAATTCCTAGACTCTCAATACCTTAATTAATTAAAATTAAGTCAAATACGCGAAAATAATAGTCGAAATAGTTGTTCAAGTTGTACGGCATTACCGGAATTTTGCCGTTTGTCACATTCTCCCCCTGTTAAAGAAAATTTCATCCCGAAATTTTAAGCTGTGTCACTTCTTTGTTGGGACTTTCTTAAACAAATGAGGGTACTTCTTTTTTTTTCATATTTTCGTTCCCATGTGAACTCGGGTCCTCGTTTCGAGTTCCATCGAACTTTGATTAGTTTGATTCGACTTCTCCTCGTTTTGTGAATCTTTGAATCTAGAACCTCAACAGGTTCTTCGATGAAATGGAGTTTGTCGTCTACATGGATTTCGTCCAGGGGAATAATAAGTGATTCATCCGAAAGACACTTTTTCAAATTCGACACATGAAAAGTGTCGTGAACGTTACTAAGTGTTTCAGACAGCTTTAACTTGTAGGCGACGTTTCCAATCTTTTCCAATATCTCATAAGGTCCTATGTATCTCGAGCTAAGCTTCCCTTGCTTACCAAATCTAGCTACGCCTTTCCACGGCGAGACTTTTAGCAACTCCTTGTCTCAAACCTCAAAAGACAATTGTTTGCGGCGCCTGTCCGCGTAGCTTTTCTGTCTGTCTCGAGCCGCCTTGATGCGGTCTCGAATTTTGAATATTTTATCGGTAGTTTCTTGAACTAACTCAGGACCTAACATTTGTTTGTCGCCTAGTTCCGCCCAGCAAAGCGGAGATCGACATTTACGGCCATATAACGCTTCGAATGGTGCGGCTTTAATACTCGTGTGATAATTGTTATTGTACGAGAACTCCGCTAAAGGCACGTGAGTGTCCCAACTCCCGCCTAAGTCCATCACACAAGCACGCAACATATCCTCTAGAGTTTGAATTCTGCGTTCGCTTTGGCCGTTAGTTTGGGGATGAAAGGTCGTGCTCAAAATTAATTGGGATCCAAAGGCCTTTTGAAATAAATGCCAAATCCTTGATATAAAATGACCGTCTCAGTCAGAGATTATCGATACAGGTACACCATGTCTTGCTACAATTTCTTTGAGATAGATTTCAGCTAACTTCTCAGTACTAACTTTCTCACGGATAGGCAAGAAGTGAGTTGACTTGGTTAATTGGTCGACGATTACCCAAATCAAGTCGTGACCACGAGAAGTCCTGAGTAATTTAGTTATGAAATCCATAGAAATATGTTCCCATTTCCAAGTATGTATTTCGGGTTGTTGTAGCAAACAAGAAGGGTTTTGATACTCGGACTTAACTTTAGCACAAGTTAGACATTTTCCAACATATGTCACAATATAACCTTTGATATTAGGCCACCAATAAAATTCCTTGAGATCTTGATACATCTTATCTACCCTAGGTTGTATCGAATATTTGGATTTAAGAACCTCATCAAGAATTAGACCTCGAAGGCCACCAAAATGAGGAATCCAAACTCTATTCATGAAATATAAGGCTCCGTTCTCTTTTGGTTCTAATTGTTTTTCCATACCTCTAAGCATTCCTGCTTTGACGTTTTCTACTTTTAATGCTTCTTGTTGAGCATCACGAATTCGAGAGGTAAGGTCATTGTGAATTGTGAGCCTTAAAGATCGCACACGTAAAGGTTTAACTCGTTCTTTTCGACTTAATGCATCCGCGACAACGTTCGCTTTGCCCGGATGATATTTGATCTCACAATCATAGTCATTCAACAATTCGACCCATCGTCTTTGGTGTATATCTAACTCTTTCTGGTAAAATATATGTTGAAGACTTTTGTGATCCGTGAATATCGTGCATTTGGTACCATAAAGGTAATGACGCCAAATTTTTAGTGCAAATACCATTGAACCTAACTCTAGGTCATGTGTGGTATAGTTCTTTTCGTGTATCTTTAGTTGGCGTTATGCGTATGCAATAACTTTCTCCCTTTGCATCAACACATATCCTAACCCTTATCGTGAGGCGTCACAATAGACTACGAAATCATCCGTACCGTCTGGGAGTGATAGAATTGGAGCATTACAGAGTTTGTCTTTAAGGAGTTCAAAAACTACTTCTTGCTTCTCACCCCAATCAAATTTCTTATCTTTTTGAGTGAGAGAAGTGAGTGATTGAGCAATCTTCGAAAAATTCTCAATGAATCTTCAATAATAACCGGCCAATCCTAGGAATTGACGTATTTCAGTCGGTATCTTTGGTGCACTCCAATTCTTTATGGCCTTAATTTTTGATGGATCAACATGTATGCCTTTCTCGTTGACTAAATGTCCGAGAAATTGAACTTTGCGAAACCAAAATTCGCATTCGGAAAATTTCACATACAGTTTCTCCTTTTTCAACATCTCAAGAATAGTTCTAAGATGGTGCTCGTGTTCATTCTTGTTTCATGAATATATCAATATATCATCGATAAACACTATCACGAATTTGTCAAGGTAAGGCTTGCACACGCGGTTCATTAAGTCCATGAACACCGCTGGTGCATTTGTTAAGCCAAAAGGCATAACAAGGAACTCGTAATGTCCGTAGCGAGTTCGGAATGCCGTTTTTGAAACACTTTCTTCTTGAACTCTGAGTTGATGGTATTCTGATCTCAAATCGATCTTCAAATAATAGCTCGATCCTTGAAGTTGATCGAATAGATCGTCAATCCTCGGTAATGGATACCGATTCTTGATTGTGAGTTTGTTGATGCACGGAATGTCTGTTGACTGCGTCTACAAGAAGTCTAAGGTCTAGATTGGTCAACAGGGGGTCAAATTATAAATATTGTGTTAAATATAAGTAGGTTCGCTTTTCTGTACATGTTGCATAGTGGTCCGCTCATAGGGTATTAATGAGGTCCGCTTATGTGTCAATTTGTAACAGGTTCGCTCATTTGACCTGTCGTATGAGCGAACCCACATGTCTATATATAGGGGAGTCTTCTGAGCGGACCATATACGTGTGTTTGTATGCTGGAGCGAAACTCTATCAAATTTTCAGTAGAAAAGCAATAAAAGAAAAGGAAATTAATAGGACAAGCTGTTGTAACCTTGCATATTCTGATTCCGCCTTTATATGTGAGGATGAGCTACTCTGACTGACTTTTCGGGTCAAACAACGGCTCAACCAGTGGTATCAGAGCACAGGACGAGGAGTTCATACTACTACTGCTTATCTCTGCAGAAATCTCTCTTTTCTACTCACTTTCTCTCATACTTTTTCGGTTTTCAGTGGTTCCTACGGTTGAAATTGTCTAAAATTTGAGTATAACGTGTAAAACACACTAAAAACAAACCCTAGAAAGTTTTAGAGTGAAATTCGGACTAAAAATGGTTAAAACCGGCTAAAAATACTGGTTCGCGTTTTCGAACAAACAGGTCCGCTTTTTCGTACATTAGTGAATAGGTCCGCTCGAAATACCTGTGTGGTTCGCTTTTTCAGACAATCTTACTGTCAGGTTCGCTCGAACGGACATATACAGGTTCGCTCGAACGTATAATTCTGGTTCGCTCATACTGACATTGACTGGTCCGCTCGAACGGACATAGTTGGGTTCGCTTTTTGTGACACTTTCTGGTTCGCTCGAACTGCCATCTACTTATTGGGTTCGCTTATTTGAACCAAATTGGTTCGCTTATCTGTCATTTGTACAGATAGATCCGCTTTTGTGGTTCTGTTTTTCAAAAATCTCGAAAAATTTTCTAAGTGTTGGTTGATTTTTCAGGTACGATCAAAATGGATGATATTTTCATGAATCCTTTCAGCGACATGTATGCATTCACGGGTAGTTCGGGAAACAACGATACATCTTCGAACAATACAAATGAGAATAAATCAAAGGAGAAAAAGAAGGAAACTTGGGAGTTTGAGAGTGCATTCGGTACTGTGACAACTCGAACTTTAGACTTACTTTGTGTAACAACACGTGTTTATGAGAACGTTATTAATTGAATAACTATGTGATTATGTTATTATGTGCATTGTGCTATATGTTATGTGATTGTATGTATGTATGTTTTAAACGATCCGACCGCACACCCACACTTGATCGTACAAGGCTTAACCGGTCACACAAGGCCCATTCGGGCCACTTCTTGAAATCGGATACCATTGGGCTCTACACTTTGCATTCGGATTAGTGAGCACCGAGTTGGGCTCGGCCCACTCCCCACTCGCAAACACAAAACCATTGGGTAGGGGTTTGTTTCTCATTGTTGTTACAAAACACAAACACGCACAAGAACACAAGCTCCCTCTCTCGTTCCTTTCCCTCTTGAAGCCGACGGCACCCAAAGGCTCACGAGTTTGGAATTGTTCTTGCATCCTCCATCTTTCGGTTAGTGTTTGGTTATTTAATTGGTTGATGTTATGTGGTTTCACATGTTTTAGAATTGCATGATGATAAACTAGGGCTAATCCGATTAGTGTTTGATGTTAAGTGCTTGCTAAATGATGTTTTGATTATGGGTTATTGAATGTTTGTAAATCGGCTGTTGATTGACGTATGAATGGTTATTCGGGTTGTTGAAATCGAATGAGATGTGATATTGATCTAAACCGAATTGATGTTGTTATGCCTTGCATGCGTGATGATGATGTTTGAACTTAATTGATCGGTTGGTATGATTTGCTATTAGATGATAAGGTTAATCTGATTGAATGTTATATGTTATTCTTGATTGATTTTTAATTAGATTAGGGTTCATACGATTCATGTTGTTACTGCCTGTTGATCGATATTTTGGTTAACTAATTTGTGGAAACTGTTAATTGATTTGATAATCATGGAAACCGAATATGTTAATTGATTTGCATAAATGCTCGTAACCGACCTGCATGAAATCAGGAAAATGGTTACAATTGGATAGCCACACGGTTGCGAGTCGATACCTCACCATCCCGACTCGAGACCACAGCAGCACGAGCCGCAACCACAGTTGCGAGTCATGTTGCGACTCGTAACCGGACCATGACGAGCCGAGACCAGCTGTTGCGACTCGTAACCTCCTATTGCGACTCGTAACCCCCTGTTGCGACTCGAGATCGCCAGTTGCGACTCGAGACCAGTTATGCACGTACACTGTTTTGGGCCTACACTAACACGGGCCCAATTGATTGGGCCAAGTAATTGGACTTGTTTACATATCTGCTAATTGAACTGCTTAGGTTAATTTGGCTAAGCGTTTTATACTTGAATTTCTTTAGATTGGGCTTTGATATTTGGACCGAGTACATTGGGCTTATATCTTGAAACGCACTAGAATGTTAATGCTATGCTCTTGTCTGTTTACGTGCATACGTGTTTGCTATGATGTATACGTGTATTGCCTTAGTCAAAACCTGACTTGAATAATAACCATGATAGGACGTGGTTGACCATTTACTAGCTTACCTGTACTCTTTGTGTATCTGCCGAGCAATCCAAGGTGAGTTCACACAGCCAAGGCATGGGATTCCCGGGTTGGGAATTGGGTTGGAAATGTTGATATGGAATGATACTCGTACTTACGCATTCACTAGACTATAGACCATCGTCCTCAGGATAGTCAGGACACGTTACGTAAAGCCTACGTAACCCAAGTAATTGCCATTTGTCTCCCGGGTCGGGAGGACACGTTACGTAAAGCCTACGTAACCCAATACCTTCTACTGTCTTCCGGGTCGGAAGGACACGCTGCGTAAAGCCTACGTAGCCCCCCCACGCGTACCACTGTCCTCGGGGAAGGGCACGTCACGTAAATCCTACGTGACCCAGTACGTATTCCTGTTCTCGGTTTAAGAAGAACACATGGTTGCACTAGTCTAGTAAGTACCATAATGGGAAGCCCCCATTATAAAGGATAAACGTGAGAATCCCTCACCAGTAGTATATACTTGTATGGGAAGCCCCCACCAGTTGATTATACGCATTACTATTACGAACTTACTTTCTGTGAACTCGCTCAACTAGTTGTTGATTATTTGCTGCATGCCTTGCAGGACCTTAGGTACATTATGGAGCTTGCACAGGGAGGAGCAGGTCGTTGTGGGATTCGGATCATGAATGATATTTGAACTTATAACTATTTTGAGTTTACATTACTATGCTTCCGCTACTTAAACAATGTTTGGTTTTGAAACATCAATCATGTCATGATGAATTACAGTAATTACTTTTATTATTATTAAATGCTATGTTTGATATGATTGATGGCTTGATCCTGGTCATGTCACGCCTCCAAGCGTTGGTACTCCGCAGGTGGATTCTGGGGGTGTGACAGATTGGTATCAGAGCCATTGGTTATAGAGAACTTGGTTTTAATATGGGAAAACGTTTTTATTAAAACCGGACTATAACCAGTGCAGTGCTCTCAACGATCCACAACGACGCTTCGCTCCACGTGCAAGACTCGACATCCTAGGTAATAAGGTTTATGTTTATTGCCTGTTTACTAGAACTGCTTAGAACTTTGCTCGCATTACGCTTAGATACACATGACTTTATTTCATGAAAACACCTACGTGCTTACGCTTTTCTTTCATCGCCCTACTCGCGAACCCCACTCACTTACGTTACTTTTACTATGAAGATCATGTCTGGACGAATCAACATGACTCAAGCCCAGCTAGAGGCTCTTGTTCAAGCTCAAGTTGCTGCGGCACTTGCAGCTGCTCAAGCAGGTAGTATATCCTGTAGTCATAACTTACGCTAGGATCTTTAGATCCTACACTCCTAAACTAGCCCTCGTATTTAAACTTTGCCCTATTCGTATACCATAGGTCAACCAGCGCAGCAAGTTTGCACCTTTAAGAACTTCATGGACTGTCGTCCAAGTACCTTCAGCGGCACCGAGGGGGCAGTGGGACTCCTCCATTGGTTTGAAAAGCTAGAGTCAGTATTCGAAATGTGCGAGTGCCCTGAGGCTCGCAAGGTCAAGTATGCAACTGGCACGTTAGAAGGAATAGCACTGACTTGGTGGAACGCCCAAGTTCAGATCTTAGGGTTGGCAGCTGCTAACGCCACACCCTGGAACGATTTTAAGGAACTTATCAAGAGAGAATATTGCACGCGTGAAGATATTCACAAGCTGGAAGACGAGCTGTATAATCTGAAAATGGTTGGGTCAGAGATTGAAGCGTATACTAAACGGTCAAATGAGCTAGCCGTGTTGTGCCCAACTATGGTAGACCCTCCCTTCAAGCGCATTGAGATGTATCTCAAGGGATTGACGCCAGAGATCCAGAGCCATGTTACCTCGGCTAATCTTGACAACATCCAGGAAATTCAGCGCCTCGCTCATCGCATCACCGACCAGGCAGTGGATCAGAATAAGCTGCCTAAGCGTGTCAGCGCTACTGCTACAACCACTCCTTCAGCTACACCTGCTACTACTAGTGACAGCAAAAGAAAGTGGGATGGAGATTCCAGTAAAGGTTCAGCATCTGTTCAGTCTCAAGCTCAGCAACAGAAGACTGACCATTACCAGAGTCCCAGTCAGCAATCCTCTGGTGGTCATAGACGGGGAAGATATCAGGGATTTCACCCCAAGTGTCACAATTGCAACAGGCACCATAGTGGCCCATGCAGCAAGGGTCGTTGTCAAAGGTGTCTCAAGATGGGGCATGAGGCCAAAGACTGTAGGAGCCCACGGCCTGCAAATCAGAACCAGCAACCGCAACAACCTACTCCACAGAACCCACAGCAGCAGCAGCCACAGCGTGGAAACCGGGGATGTTTCCAGTGTGGGGCTGAAGGTCATTTCAAACGCGACTGCCCTCAGTTGAACCAGAATCGCAACAACAATAACCAGGGCAACGGGAACAACAACGGTGGGAACAACAACAATAATGGCAACGAGGCTAGGGGACGCGCTTTTGTGCTAGGTCGAGGTGACGCAGTGAACGATCCCAATGTGGTTATGGGTAAGTTTCTCCTCGACAATATTTACGTTACTGTTTTGTTTGATTCGGGTGCGGATACAAGCTATATGTCTGTGAAAATTTGTCAACTGCTAAAACGTGCACCAACACTTCTACCCACCAAACACGTAGTAGAGTTAGCTAACGGTAAAAGTCTAGAAGCCACGCACGTAGTTCAGGGTTGTAATCTCATCCTAGCTGGTCAAGTTTTCTCCATCGAGCTTATTCCCATAGTCTTGGGAAGTTTCGATATCGTCATCGGTATGGACAGGTTGTCCCAACATCAGGCAGAGATCTTATGCAGTGAGAAGGTGATTCGCATTCCTCGTTCTGGTCAAGAACCTCTTGAAGTTCAAGGCGACAAGAGTGGTGCTGTGGTTGGCATCATCTCTTTCTTGAAGGCTCAGAAATGCTTACGAAAGGGGCACACTGCCATTCTGGCACTCGTTGCAGACACATCAGCAAAAGAAAAGAAATTGGAGGATATTCCAATTGTACGCGATTACCCTCAGGTGTTTCCTGAAGACTTACCTGGCTTACCGCCTCATCGACAGGTCGAATTTCAAATCGAGCTCGCTCCAGGAGCAGCACCCATAGCTCGCGCACCATATCTAGCCCCGTCGGAATTGGAGGAACTGTCAAAGCAACTGCAAGAGCTCTTGGAAAAGGGCTTTATTCGTCCAAGCTCATCACCTTGGGGAGCTCCAGTGCTTTTCGTGAGAAAGAAAGACGGTACGTTCAGGATGTGCATCGACTACCGTGAACTCAACAAGGTGACGGTGAAGAACCGTTATCCTCTTCCACGCATAGACGACTTATTCGACCAGTTACAAGGGTCGTGTTACTATTCGAAGATAGACTTGAGGTCTGGTTATCATCAGCTGAGAGACCGGGATGAGGACGTCTCCAAGACCGCATTCAGAACTCGTTATGGCCACTACGAGTTTCTTGTCATGCCGTTCGGATTAACGAACGCGCCTGCTGTATTTATGGACCTTATGAACAGGGTGTGCAAACCCTATCTCGACAAGTTTGTCATAGTATTCATCGACGACATTCTGATATACTCCAAGAGTCAGGAGGAACACGAGCAGCATCTTCGTCTTATTTTGGAACTCCTTCGAAAGGAACAGTTGTACGCCAAGCTTTCTAAATGCGACTTCTGGCTTCGTGAAGTCCACTTCTTAGGCCATGTGGTGAACAGGGATGGGATCCATGTCGATCCATCCAAGGTAGATTCGATCAGAAACTGGCCTGCACCGCGTACACCGACAGAAATACGCCAATTCTTGGGTTTGGCAGGTTATTATCGGCGGTTCATCAAGGACTTTTCAAAGATTGCTCAGCCGCTTACACTACTGACACAGAAGGGTGTCGTTTATCGCTGGGGAGAGCCCCAGGAGACAGCTTTTCAGTACCTAAAGGATAGGCTTTGCAGCGCACCTATTCTCTCAGTGCCAGATGGCACATATGACTTCGTAGTATTTTGTGACGCATCAATACAGGGTCTGGGTTGCGTATTGATGCAGCGGGATAAAGTTATTGCCTACGCCTCTCGCCAACTAAAGGTTCATGAACGGAACTACACGACGCACGATTTGGAGCTGGGAGCTGTTGTTTTCGCGCTTAAAATATGGCGACACTACCTGTACGGTACCAAGTGCACGATTTACACCGATCACAGGAGTCTCGAGCATATTTTCAAGCAGAAGGAATTGAATATGCGTCAACGACGATGGGTTGAACTGCTTAACGATTACGAATGCGATATCAAGTATCATCCAGGCAAAGCCAATGTTGTGGCTGATGCCCTCAGTCGGAAAGACACTCTACCACGGCGCGTGCGAGCGCTACAGCTTACGATTCAGTCTAGCCTTCCTGCACAGATACGAGATGCTCAGGTAGAAGCAATGAAACCCGAAAATGTCAAAACTGAAGCCTTATGTGGCTCACGACAACGAATGGAACAGAAGGCAGACGGTGCCTACTATGTAACGGGGCTTATTTGGGTCCCACTTTATGGCGGTCTACGCGAACTTGTAATGGATGAAGCTCACAAGTCTCGCTACTCGGTACATCCAGGGTCGGACAAAATGTACCACGACATCAGAACTACTTACTGGTGGCCTAGCATGAAGGCCCACATTGCTACTTACGTCGGCAAGTGCTTGACCTGTGCGAGAGTCAAGGTGGAATACCAGAAACCAGCGGGCCTACTTCAGCAGCCTAAGATACCGCAATGGAAATGGGAAGAAATTTCCATGGATTTCGTTACAGGCCTACCTAGATCCCAGCGTGGGAATGATACCATATGGGTGATCGTGGATCGACTCACCAAGTCTGCACACTTCCTAGCTATAAAGGAAACGGATAAGTTCTCCACTCTCGCAGACGTTTATCTTAAAGAAGTTGTTTCGAGGCACGGAGTGCCCACCTCCATCATTTCGGATCGTGATGCACGATTCACGTAAGAACTATGGCAAGCGATGCATAAATCTTTCGGCTCACGATTAGATATGAGCACAGCATATCACCCTCAGACGGATGGGCAATCTGAGCGAACGATTCAAACACTTGAAGACATGCTCAGGGCATGCGTTATCGATTTCGGCAACGGCTGGGAAAAGCACCTCCCTTTGGTGGAGTTTTCATATAATAATAGTTATCACACCAGCATCCAAGCCGCTCCATTTGAGGCATTGTACGGGCGTAAATGCCGGTCACCTCTCTGTTGGGCAGAGGTGGGGGATAGTCAGATTACGGGTCCAGAGATTGTAGTGGACGCCACAGAAAAGATTGCACAGATACGACAACGCATGGAGGCAGCACGCGACCGCCAGAAATCCTACGCGGATAAGCGTAGAAAGCCATTGGAATTTCAGGTCGGGGACCGGGTTTTACTAAAAGTCTCACCCTGGAAGGGTGTGGTTCGTTTTGGCAAACGGGGCAAACTAAATCCGCGATATGTCGGACCATTCGAGATCATTGAGAAAATCGGCAAAGTAGCCTACAAGTTGAATCTACCAGCTGAACTCGGGGCAGTTCACAATGTCTTTCATGTGTCGAACCTAAAGAAGTGCCTATCAGATGAAACCCTCATCATTCCTTTTAAGGAACTCACTATCGACGAGCGGTTGCAGTTCGTCGAGGAGCCTGTAGAGATCATGGACCGGGATGTGAAGGTCTTCAAACACAAGAGAATCCCTCTTGTTCGAGTTCGTTGGAACTCCCGATGTGGCCCAGAGTACACCTGGGAACGCGAAGACAGGATGACAGAAAAGTACCCCTAGTTATTCGGAACCAATACAACCACTACTGAGGCTGAAGCTACTACTTCGGAATTTCGGGACGAAATTCCAGATCAACGGGGGGAGGATGTGACACCCCAGGAAAATCAGTGAACGATTGAACTTACCTAGCTCCCTCAGTGAGTGCGTACCAAATTTCGGGACGAAATTTCTAATTAGTTGGGGATAATGTGACAACTCGAACTTTAGACTTACTTTGTGTAACAACACGTGTTTATGAGAACGTTATTAATTGAATAACTATGTGATTATGTTATTATGTGCATTGTGCTATATGTTATGTGATTGTATGTATGTATGTTTTAAACGATCCGACCGCGCACCCACACTTGATCGTACAAGGCTTAATCGGTCACACAAGGCCCATTCGGGCCACTTCTTGAAATCGGATACCATTGGGCTCTACACTTTGCATTCGGATTAGTGAGCACCGAGTTGGGCTCGGCCCACTCCCCACTCGCAAACACAAAACCATTTGGTAGGGGTTTGTTTCTCATTGTTGTTACAAAACACAAACACGCACAAGAACACAAGCTCCCTCTCTCGTTCCTTTCCCTCTTGAAGACGACGGCACCCAAAGGCTCACGAGTTTGGAATTGTTCTTGCATCCTCCATCTTTCGGTTAGTGTTTGGTTATTTAATTGGTTGATGTTATGTGGTTTCACATGTTTTAGAATTGCATGATGATAAACTTGGGCTAATCCGATTAGCGTTTGATGTTAAGTGCTTGCTAAATGATGTTTTGATTATGGGTTATTGAATGTTTGTAAATCGGCTGTTGATTGACGTATGAATGGTTATTCGGGTTGTTGAAATCGGATGAGATGTGATATTGATCTAAACCGAATTGATGTTGTGATGCCTTGCATGCGTGATGATGATGTTTGAACTTAATTGATCGGTTGGTATGATTTGCTATTAGATGATAAGGTTAATCTGATTGAATGTTATATGTTATTCTTGATTGATTTTTAATTAGATTAGGGTTCATACGATTCATGTTGTTACTGCCTGTTGATCGATATTTTGGTTAACTAATTTGTGGAAACTGTTAATTGATTTGATAATCATGGAAACCGAATATGTTAATTGATTTGCATAAATGCTCGTAACCGACCTGCATGAAATCAGGAAAATGGTTACAATTGGATAGCCACACGGTTGCGAGTCGATACCTCACCATCCCGACTCGAGACCACAGCAGCACGAGCCGCAACCACGGTTGCGAGTCATGTTGCGACTCGTAACCGGACCATGACGAGCCGAGACCAGCTGTTGCGACTCGTAACCTCCTATTGCGACTCGTAACCCCCTGTTGCGACTCGAGATCGCCGGTTGCGACTTGACACCAGTTATGCACGTACACTGTTTTGGGCCTACACTAACACGGGCCCAATTGATTGGGCCAAGTAATTGGACTTGTTTACATATCTGCTAATTGGACTGCTTAGGTTAATTGGGCTGAGCGTTTTATACTTGAATTTCTTTAGATTGGGCTTTGATATTTGGACCGAGTACATTGGGCTTATATCTTGAAACGCACTAGAATGTTAATGCTATGCTCTTGTCTGTTTACGTGCATACGTGTTTGCTATGATGTATACGTGTATTGCCTTAGTCAAAACCTGACTTGAATAATAACCATGATAGGACGTGGTTGACCATTTACTAGCTTACCTGTACTCTTTGTGTATCTGCCGAGCAATCCAAGGTGAGTTCACACAGCCAAGGCATGGGATTCCCGGGTTGGGAATTGGGTTGGAAATGTTGATATGGAATGATACTCGTACTTACGCATTCACTAGACTATAGACCATCGTCCTCAGGATAGTCAGGACACGTTACGTAAAGCCTACGTAACCCAAGTAATTGCCATTTGTCTCCCGGGTCGGGAGGACACGTTACGTAAAGCCTACGTAACCCAATACCTTCTACTGTCTTCCGGGTCGGAAGGACACGCTGCGTAAAGCCTACGTAGCACCCCCACGCGTACCACTGTCCTTGGGGAAGGGCACGTCACGTAAATCCTACGTGACCCAGTACGTATTCCTGTTCTCGGTTTAAGAAGAACACATGGTTGCACTAGTCTAGTAAGTACCATAATGGGAAGCCCCCATTATAAAGGATAAACGTGAGAATCCCTCACCAGTAGTATATACTTGTATGGGAAGCCCCCACCAGTTGATTATACGCATTACTATTACGAACTTACTTTCTGTGAACTCGCTCAACTAGTTGTTGATTATTTGTTGCATGCCTTGCAGGACCTTAGGTACATTATGGAGCTTGCACAGGGAGGAGCAGGTCGTTGTGGGATTCGGATCATGAATGATATTTGAACTTATAACTATTTTGAGTTTACATTACTATGCTTCCGCTACTTAAACAATGTTTGGTTTTGAAACATCAATCATGTCATGATGAATTACAGTAATTACTTTTATTATTATTAAATGCTACGTTTGATATGATTGATGGCTTGATCCTGGTCATGTCACGCCTCCAAGCGGTGGTACTCCGAGGAATATAGCCGTTGGTCTAGAAAATTTGAGGATTGGTTGATGGCTTTCGCGTTTGCAAGTTGGAAGAGTTTGAAAAATGGATATGTTCATGGAGACAAAAGTGGAGAAACTTTATCATCAGCTGACGAAATTGATTCCTTTGTGCCAGAGCAAAAGTGTGTGGCATTATTGTTTCAATCGGTGCGAGAAGATATCATTTCGCTAATAGATTACTCCAATGCTAAAGATTTGTGGGAAAAACTTGAAAAGAAGTGTCTTGGTAGCAAAGAGATTGTAAAGAATAAAAAGAAACTTCTTAGAAAAGAGTTTGACATGTTTGGTTGACTTCTTAGAAAAGAGCTGGAGCTTGCACGACACAAGATCACGTATTCTGATGAAGAACTGGTTGACAAGCTGTTTGATTCATTACCAGACGAAGTAGATTGGAGATACTACGCGCTAATGTTGAAGAACACTATTGCTCCTGAAGATTTGACTCCAGATGTTGTGATTGAGAGACTTGAAAGTCATGAGCTTGAATTGAAGAAAACATACAAAGTCAATCACTCATCCTATCAGCAAAACTTGGATCTTTACTATTCGAAAAGCTTGATGCCGAAAGCTACTTCTCCAAAGACTGCATTCTCAGCTGAGAATGTATCTCCAGCAAGTAAAGAAAATCAAAGAAGTTCAAGCAGTGGAAGCCACAGTGGTTATCACGGTGGATCTTCGTCTTCTGAAAAACGTTCTGATGCAAAGTTTTCTTGCAATATCGCAATAGATGTGAAGAATGCACAGAATTTTGATGAGGAGTCGGCAAAGCAACAAATGGTTTTTCTGGCGTCTGTGTTGGAGTCTTACGAAGGTTTGGTAGCCGGAAAGATCGGGAACACAAATCTGACAAAAGAAGACTACGATCAGATAGACCCAGAGGAAATGGAATTGATCGATATTCGTTGGGCGATGGCAAGTTGTTCGACGTGCTCAGCGTTTCATGGAAATTACCGGGAGGAAGACAATCTGTAATGCCCATAAATTTAAAATCATTAACCACTAGAAAACCTTAATTAAGACACCCAAGTAATTCTGCACTAACCCTAAAATTTTTGAAACAATCGGAATCAGGATCAGGGCCCCTAAAACTCGGGGGGTTAAACCCCGGCTGGATGTTTATCTACTTAAAAACGTTGTTTAAATTCAGTTGGACCAAATTTTGACTCAGCAAAGCTATGTAGGACACGAAACAACCTAGGCTAGAAGTAGACCCGTCGCGCCACGTGACGGGTACACATGTTTCTTTCGCGTGGCGCGAGGGAGGCAATTTTCTGGGTATAAATAGTCGGGTTTGGGACTTGATTTTGGGCACTGAAACGACGATAAAACTCCAATTACACACGGAGTTATCGCCTGTATCCTATTAAAACACACACCGATCTCGAATTGCTGCCGCAATCAGGGTAATAACTCGATCGCTATTACGATTCAACGTCCGATCGATTATAACTATCCAACGATTGTCCGAGTGCTGCTCAAATTGAGCTTGTACTTTGATTATTCGTCGTGATTTCAACTTCAATATTTGAGTGTTGTTCGAATTCGGACTATGCTCTGTTATTCGTTGTGAATCCGATTGAATTGTTAAGTATTGCACTTGTTAATCATTGTGAGGGTTTAATCACGTGAATTGACGTAAATGTTGTATTAAGTTACTAACCTAGTTTGTGTGCATGTTATTTAAATTAGGTTAAAAGATTAATCAGTAGTCTAAACTCTGCCCGTATAAATCTAAAATATTAGCACAAGGTAGCTTCACTTTGGAGTTATTAAGGTACGGATCCTTACCCCACTCTTTATTGCTTCATATTCAAATTGTTATAAATCACTAAGTTACTATATCTTTTAAAAAACTCCTCACGTCTTTGATTATCGATTCATTTGACAGTCCGTTCGATTCCTATCCTGAACATTTGATTTAACTTTCATGTCATGCGATAGTATTATGTTGTTATACTCATTATCGCATGTTCCAATATATGTTCCGTTTTGTTATGAAAATAAGTTTTATAAGTTATGTGAATAAAACCATTTGTACTCTGATACCCTGAGTATCGCTTCTCGTGGAGTGTCCCACGAGCATGTTGTTGTGGCATCGACATCATGTGCTCCATCCGTGACGGAGAGATCAGTTCACGGCGTCTCTTAAGTACAAGTGTGGTACATAAGTCTATTAGGAGGCGTATGGATCGATCCTAGGAATTTAAGTATAAGGAGGTGGATAACGGGTATGCCAATTCGCCATCTCATGTGATAATTATGCAGGAGTAGCTACCTGTGTATTGTCACGTTTTAAGTTTGCTCATGGGTACATCCGTAAGATATGATTATGAAATTATGTTCTTGCATCGTATCATTTTCGCATAAAGTTCCATCCGGATAAGATTTCATATAAAGCATTATTTGTTATTTGAGCCTAAAATTCCGTACTGAGCATTCGGCTCATTCCGTAAACTTTTTGTATATACAGGTCCACAGGTTACTTTGGGAGGGGAAAAGAGAGAAGAATAAAGCCTAGGAATAAATCTGAAGATGTTAGTTAATTAAGATGAATGTCTCCGCTTGTATATTAATCTTAATTTTAATGGTCGTGTGGTTGTATCCTTATCAAATAAATAAATGGAATTATGACTTTTGGTTATGTTACCGTTATTGTGACACGTCAGCCCTTCCGGGTTGGGGTGTTACAGCTATGGTATCAGAGCAAAGGCTCTTTCCTGTAGAAAACTTGAAGATAGTAATTAAGACCTGTGAGGAATGGGTAGATATCTATGATAGGATTCAACTTGATCTCTTATTTGGTTTAACTCCTATGTCTATTCTTATAGATGCCTCCTCGTCGTCCGCCACGTAGGAATACTCGTACTAACCATGAACGTAACAACACTTCTTCGAATGAGACTCCAGTTGATCCAAACATAATTAATGCTATCAACCAGGCTGTTGCTGGGTTGCTTCCAAACCTTGTTGCTCAAACAGCTGAGGCCGTTATTCAACAAACTTGTCATCCAGAACGCACTAACACTAATCCAACCTCTGGTGGTGAAATTCGTGAGAATACCACGAACAATATTACTTATAGTATAGACATATGGATTAGTAAATTCCAAAAACAAAAGCCGAAATCCTTTAGTCACACTACTAATCCAGTCGAAGCAAGAAACTGGATAGCTCATGTTGAAAAGATCTTCGGAGTTCTTGGAGTTCCGGAGCAATACAAAGTTAGACTGGCTACCTACAAATTTGAAGATGACGTACAAACTTGGTGGGAAGGATATAAGCAAGTCAAAGGAGGGGATGATTTTGACACCAATCTTTCATGGGTCGACTTTCGTAATATCTTTTACGACAAGTATTTTTTGACCGCTGATAAAGAAGCTTATATCAGGGAGTATGCAATAATTCGACAGGGGAGTGATGAACCAGCCTCTGAGTTCATTACTCGATTTTCAAGGTTGGCTAGTATTGTAGGAGATGTTGCAGGATCAGCAGAAGTCCAGGCAGAAAAATGCAAGTGGGCAGTTAATGATCAAATTCGGAAGTCGATCATGTACATGAAATTTAAGTATATCACCGAAGTTGCTGATGCAATCAAAACTTTTGAATTCGAAAGGAAAGAATTCCTATCTCGAACTGGGGATAATAAAGAAGAGAAATAGGGAAGAATCAATTCGTTCCTCTATACCCTAATCTATTCTCGCAATAGAATTTTAGTAACGGTAAATCTTGCTCTTTAATATATGTTCATTTTCGGTTTACGGTCATTTATGCTTTACCTTATGTGAATATATTTTAGCTATGACTAAGCATATCTATGTAGGAAATATCAGTACTAATAGTCACTCTAAGTATCTGTAAGTCTCTATTGACTTTTCGTACGGTAAGATATTTTATTTAGATGCGTTATAAAAGGACCATTAGGGCACATATATAAGGTAATTGACAAGTATAGTCATGACCTTAATTATGAATTTCAGATACACATGTGTGGTTAGGAAATTCTGGTTATATAAGTTAGTAACTATGCTATGAAAGTTTCATTTCTGTTACTTATGCAATAGGTTATATTCTTATTTGAAAAATTTCGAGGACGAAATTTCTTTTAAAGGGGGTAATAGTTGTAATGCCCATAAATTTAAAATCATTAACCACTAGAAAACCTTAATTAAGACACCCAAGTAATTCTGCACTAACCCTAAAATTTTTGAAACAATCGGAATCAGGATCAGGGCCCCTAAAACTCAGGGGGGTTAAACCCCGGCTAGATGTTTATCTACTTAAAAACGTTGTTTAAATTCAGTTGGACCAAATTTTGACTCAGCAAAGCTATGTAGGACACGAAACAACCTAGGCTAGAAGTAGACCCGTCGCGCCACGTGACGGGTACACATGTTTCTTTCGCGTGGCGCGAGGGAGGCAATTTTCTGGGTATAAATAGTCGAGTTTGGGACTTGATTTTGGGCACTGAAACGACGATAAAACTCCAATTACACACGGAGTTATCGCCTGTATCCTATTAAAACACACACCGATCTCGAATTGCTGCCGCAATCAGGGTAATAACTCGATCGCTATTACGATTCAACGTCCGATCGATTATAACTATCCAACGATTGTCCGAGTGCTGCTCAAATTGAGCTTGTACTTTGATTATTCGTCGTGATTTCAACTTGAATATTTGAGTGCTGTTCGAATTCGGACTATGCTCTGTTATTCGTTGTGAATCCGATTGAATTGTTAAGTATTGCACTTGTTAATCATTGTGAGGGTTTAATCTCGTGAATTGACGTAAATGCTGTATTAAGTTACTAACCTAGTTTGTGTGCATGTTATTTAAATTAGGTTAAAAGATTAATCAGTAGTCTAAACTCTGCCCGTATAAATCTAAAATATTAGCACAAGGTAGCTTCACTTTGGAGTTATTAAGGTACGGATCCTTACCCCACAATTTATTGCTTCATATTCAAATTGTTATAAACCACTAAGTTACTATATCTTTTAAAAAACTCCTCACGTCTTTGATTATCGATTCATTTGACAGTCCGTTCGATTCCTATCCTAAACATTTGATTTAACTTTCATGTCATGCGATAGTATTATGTTGTTATACTCATTATCGCATGTTCCAATATATGTTCCGTTTTGTTATGAAAATAAGTTTTATAAGTTATGTGAATAAAACCATTTGTACTCTGATACCCTGAGTATCGCTTCTCGTGGAGTGTCCCACGAGCATGTTGTTGTGGCATCGACATCATGTGCTCCATCCGTGACGGAGAGATCAGTTCACGGCGTCTCTTAAGTACAAGTGTGGTACATAAGGCTATTAGGAGGCGTATGGATCGATCCTAGGAATTTAAGTATAAGGAGGTGGATAACGGGTATGCCAATTCGCCATCTCATGTGATAATTATGCAGGAGTAGCTACCTGTGTATTGTCACGTTTTAAGTTTGCTCATGGGTACATCCGTAAGATATGATTATGAAATTATGTTCTTGCATCGTATCATTTTCGCATAAAGTTCCATCCGGATAAGATTTCATATAAAGCATTATTTGTTATTTGAGCCTAAAATTCCGTACTGAGCATTCGGCTCATTCCGTAAACTTTTTGTATATACAGGTCCACAGGTTACTTTGGGAGGGGAAAAGAGAGAAGAATAAAGCCTAGGAATAAATCTGAAGATGTTAGTTAATTAAGATGAATGTCTCCGCTTGTATATTAATCTTAATTTTAATGGTCGTGTGGTTGTATCCTTATCAAATAAATAAATGGAATTATGACTTTTGGTTATGTTACCGTTATTGTGACACGTCAGCCCTTCCGGGTTGGGGTGTTACACAATCGGAGGTCCGTCTACAAAGCTGGGGTTCGATAAGTCAAAGGTGACATGTTTTAAGTGTAAACAGAAGGGTCATTTCAAGCGGGAATGCAGAAATGCGTATGCAGATGAATCAGAGAATCCGTTTCGAGACGACTACTACAAGAAGGCAATCTACCATCAGAATAAATCCGAGCTGCCCAGATTGAAGCAGCAGGAAGAGAACAGAGACAAATCGAGGGCATTAGCTGTGATTTATGATGATGAGGGTTACGATTGGAGCAAAGAGGTTTTGCCGGAAGAAGATGCTGTTGGTTATGCTTTCATGGCAAAGAATGAGCCTATTCCGTGGAAAGATAATCGAACAGAGGATCAGAAGTATAGATACCGGAAGATGGTTGCTGAAAACAAGATTATCAGACTTTCTGGTGTATATCTAGAGGCAAAAAGAGCGAATAGATGGGATCCAGACAGAGAGTGCTACCTTGATAAGTATGGAAACATCGTGATTGATGACAAAACGCTTGATATCGAAGCCATCATCAAGGAGTATAAAGAAGAAGATGAATATTGGCAGCACAAGTGGTGGGGAACACCAACGTCAAAGATGATTGAAGAAGAGAAAGAGAAAGAGAGAATGGAGAAAGAGGAGAAAGAAAAGAAAGAAAAAGAAGAGATTGATGAAGTGAAAAAGATTGATATGGGCTTGATCGATGTTACGCAGGAGTTGACAGCTGAAAATCTGGGAAAGATGGCTGACAAAGTGCTAGCTGCAAAAGCACTTGAGGTAGATCCTAATTCTGTTTCTGAGTGTATGGATCAGGTCAGTTCAAATGTGTCAGCTAATGCGTCAGGTAAGAAGATTGATGGAAACATTGACTGCAAAAATTGCACAAAAGAATGCAATTTCTGTAGTACTGTCACGTACCTCAACAATGAGAAAATTAAAAACCTGACAGCTAAGGTCAGCAGTGTTGAGGATCAAATACCCAGTCGTGATAAAACTGTGAGAGCTTCAACTGAACGGATCAAAGAGTTAACTTCAAATGGAAAAAGATAAAATTGATCATGAAAAGGTTAAAACGGAAAATGAAAAGTTAATTCTTGAAAATCGTAAAATTTCTGAAAAATTTGAAAAACTCAAAACCACAGTTAAAGAAAGTGATGAACGAAATGGTAAAACGTTTAAAGAAAATGAACATCTGCGAGCTGTGGTGAGAATAAAAGAAGAATCAGTTAATAAACAACTGGATGAGATCGCTAAATTGAAACTTAAAGTTCAAGAAGCTGAAATAGAGAATGAGCGAATTCAGTTGAAACTTAACAGTTATAACTCTGCAAGCTTTGTGTTGCAGCATATTGTTCCTAAACCTATAGGAAAAAACAAAGCTGGCGAGGATGTGTTTTCATATGGTACCAGTGTAGGGTTTCACAAAGTTCCACCGCCGATTTTGCAAAATTACACTAAAAAGGAATCTGGGTTGGTTAAACTTGAGGAAGGAAGTGAAGTGCAACTTCCGGAGAATATTGTTGTCATGTTCACGTCTTCCAATGACGAAAGTGTCCAAAATGATGTGGTGAAAAGTGTAGTAGACAAAGTGCTTAAATCGGATTGTGACACTTCTGAGGAGGATGGGTGTTTTCTAGACAAATACATTCCGAAGCAAAAGTCCAAAAACAACTTACATGATGAATCTGATTTTGTCATGTACAAGATGTTGGGATCGGATAAGTTGTTTTCGGATTCAGAGTTTCCGATCGAGAATGTTAACATGAACAAACTGACAAATGTTTTCAAACTTGTTGAAGTCGAATTGTCAGCAGTGAATACTCTGAGTCAAAAGAAAGACAGGGTTTACAACAAGAAAACTGGTTATCCACCGCGTTTTTATAATAATAACAGAAACAACTGGTCGGGTGGTTATCAGGGGGGTAAACCGTTTCAGAAAAAGAATGTTTCACATAAGAGGTTTTTCGAAAAGAAAAAGTTTGTGAACAGTTCAAGTTCACTTGCTGATGAAGAAAAAGAAATTTTTTCAAAATCGAACACAGAATTTTTTGAGAAGAGAGCTTCGCAGGCTCAGTCTGAAGGCACGAGTCGGGTAGCTGATACTCGTACTTGTTTTAGATGTGAATAGGTTGGTCATATTGCACGAAAGTGTACATATGTGAAGCCTAGGACTGAAGCTGTGAAGGTTCCACAAAAGAAGGTTGATGTGAAGGGTAAAGCACCGATGTATGTTGAGAAGAAAGTGGTTGAGAAGAAAAACGTTAAAATCGACAACGTAAAAGCAAAAACTGAACCCGTAAAGAAGTTGGTAACTCAAAATGATAAATTTTATAAAAGGGTTGCAGAAACTCAACAGGTGTGGAAACCAAAAATTGAATCAAAAGTTGAGAAGAAAGTTTCAAATTCTGAAGAGAAAAAGGCTGAAGAGCCAATTATTGTTGATTATGATGCAAATTTTCCGCCTCTCAAGGCTGAAAATTTCAAAATTCAAATTGCGAGAGTCAAGGTTGCACCTAAGGCTGATGAGGCCTGGGTGGACTCAATGTTTGACTAAACAGTTTGAATTGCCGAAGCTTCCTGGTTAGCGAAGCATGAATCGGCATCTTTCTTGAAGTTGTTTAAATGATTATTTGTTATGTGCAGGATCTTCCAAAACTTTATCCAGGTGGATAATGGATAGTGGAGCGTCAAGGCATATGACAGGGAAGACCGCATTGCTGTATGATGTGAATAACATTAACGGTGGTTATGTGGGTTTTGCGGGTAATCAAGGAGGAAGGATCATAGATGAAGGAACATTGTCAAATGGCATTATAACGTTTGAGAGAGTTAACTACATCGCTGAGCTGGAGAACAACCTGCTGAGTATCTCCCAGATCTGTGACAGGATGTATACTACTCATTTCACCGACAAAGAATGTTTGATCTTGAAACCGGGATTTGTGATACCTGAAGAGTGGATCATCTTGAGGGCACCAAGAGTCAACTATCTGTACGTGTTGGACATGAGCATTGCTACTACAACCACGGGTCAGGCTCATTGTTTTGTGTCCAGAGCAACGGAGAAAGAGTCAAGGTTATGGCACCGAAAGATGGGGCATATTCACCTAAGGAAAATGAATCACTTGGTACATAACGACTTGGTCACAGGAGTGCATGTTAAAAGTTTTCATTTGGAAGGGGAGTGTATAAGTTGTGTCAAAGGCAAACAAAAGAAAAAGACACATCCCTCAAAGCAAGTCAATTCAGTTTCAAGACCTTTGGAAAGACTTCACATGGATTTGTTTGGTCCAGTGAATGTCAAGAGTATAACAGGAGATTCCTACTGTTTGGTCGTGACTGATGATTATTCCAGATTTTCTTGGGTTATGTTTTTGAAATCCAAAGACGAGACGTTTGACAGCCTGGTAGCATTGTTTAAAAGAATTGAGAATCTGTACCAGAGGCCGATCTGTAGAATTCGCAGTGATAATGGTACTGAGTTCAAAAATAGTAAGATGGAAGAATTTTGTGACGAACGAGGTATACTGCATGAGTTTAGTGCTCCGTACACTCCACAGCAGAATGGAGTTGCAGAACGCAAAAACCGGACGCTAATCGAGACAGCCAGAACGATGCTTGTAGACTCTAGGTTACCAATTACTTTCTGGGCTGAAGCTGTTTCTGCTGCATGCTATACTCTCAACAGAGTTCTTACTGTAAACAAGTTCAACAAGACGTGTTTTGAGCTACTCAATAAACGCAACCCGAATTTGAAGTATCAAGAACCGTTTGGGTCACCCTATATGGTGATAGAGCCTAAAGGAAAGTTTGGTCCGAAGAGCGTTGAGGGAATCTTTGTGGGTTATTCAAGTCCTTTGCGACGCGTTTTCATTCCAAGCGAAAAGCAGATTATTGAGGCAGCAAATGTTGAATGTCAGGGGTACACTATGCCGCCACAGAATCCTGGTGATTCATGGCGTTATCATTATGAAAAACTTTGGGATTCGTTTGACATGAGAGAAGAATCAGAGGAAGAAGAAGATTTCTTTGATGAGCTGGATATTTTGCGAGAATATGAGTCGCAGCTCAGGTTTCCAGCGGAGTATTCTAGAAGATCTCGGGAAACTTCAAATGACGATGAAGCAGGTCCTAGTAATGCTGGTGCACATGATGATGAAGTTGCTCCTGGTAATCAGTCGGCGGTGAATGATGATCAAGAAGCTGAAAATATGCCAGTTTTTGACCATGGTGATTCAGACCTTGAGGGGGAGCAGATCCAGTTGTCAAGTCAATCAAACCAAGTTAGTGAACAAGATGCAGAGCAGAATGTTACTAATCTGGAGGGAAATGTAGAAGTTCCAAGCGAAGTGATGCCGCGAACTCTTTCCTATCATCCAGAGGAGTTAATAATAGGAGAATTGCAATCGGGCGTTCGCACGAGACGTCAAATTGACCAGGGCTTAACATGTTTTTATTCTATAGTAGCACCTTTACAAACTGAATTTTCATTAAGCTGTTTTATCTCGCAGGTTGAACCAAGAACTTACAAAGAGGCGCTTACTGAAGACTCTTGGGTCATAGCGATGCAAGAAGAGTTAAGTCAGTTTGAAAAGTTGGGAGTGTGGAAGTTAGTCGATTTGCCGGATGGTCAAAGGAAAATCAATACAAAATGGGTTTTCAAGTGTAAGAGGGACGACAGAGGAGTGTTTGTCAGGAACAAAGCTCGACTCGTTGTTCAGGGCTTTAGTCAACATGAGGGGATTGATTTTGCTGAAGTATATGCTCCTGTCGCACGACTAGAAGCTATCAGAATTTTCCTAGCATTTGCGTCTTGGAAGAATTTCAAAGTATATCAGTTAGATGTTAAATCAGCGTTTCTTTATGGGAAGGTCAAAGAGGAGGTTTATGTTGGTCAGCCGCCGGGCTTTACTGGCCCAATCCACAAGAACAAAGTTTATCTGCTGGACAAAGCGTTGTATGGTCTACATCAGGCGCCGAGAGCCTGGTACGAGACTTTGTCTCAACACCTACTCGGTAACCGTTTTATACGTGGAAAAGTGGATGCCACTCTCTTCACTAAAGTCGTTGATGGTCATCATCTGATAGTACAAATTTATGTGGATGATATAATTTTTGGGTCAACGAATGAGAAATTGTGCAAAGATTTTGAACAGATGATGAAGCAGAAATTCGAAATGTCATCAATGGGGGAGATGAAATTCTTTCTGGGTTTACAAGTTGAACAACTTCCTGAAGGAATTTTCATTCATCAAACGAAGTACGTGCATGATATTCTAGAGAAATTTGGGATGTCAAGTTCTACTCCAGCTGCTACCCCACTTGCGACTAATCATGGGATTCACCCAGATCTCACCGGAGACAGGGCTGATGAAACGTTTTATCGTTCCATGATTGGTTCTTTAATGTATCTGACTGCTTCACGTCCTGATATTATGTACCCAACGTGCCTCGCAGCAAGATTTCAGTCTAACCCGAGAGCATCGCACATGATTATTGTCAAGAGGATATTACGTTACCTGAAAGGTACTCCGTCATTAGGGTTATGGTATCCTAGAAAAGGCGATTTTACGCTCGAAGGGTATTCCGATTCAGATTTCGGATGCTGCAAAGTCAACGCGAAATCAACAACTGCTGCATGCCAGTTCTTTGGTCCGAGATTGGTTACCTGGTAGTCTAAGAAACAAACATCTGTGGCGCTATCTACATGTGAAGCGGAGTATGTTTCTGCTAGCAGTTGCTGCTCTCAGATCCTGTGGATACAGCAACAAATGCGCGACTACGGTTTGCAGTTTCTTAACACACCTCTGTTTGTTGATAATGAGGCCGCAATTAATATAACTAAAAATCCAGTACATCACGCTAAAACTAAACATATTGAGATTCGTCATCACTTTATTCGCGATTGCTTCGAGAAAAAATTGATACGAATTGAGAAAATCCACACTGACGAACAAAAAGCTGATTTGCATACCAAAGCTTTTGATAAAAATCGGTTTCAATATTTGTTAAAACTTAATGGTATGAAATTGCTTTCAGTGTCGGATGGGGTTGTGAGCGTTGATGAGAGTACTATTGCGGATGAAGATGAGAAACAATCTGCGATGGTTTGTCGGTTTTTTACGTGTTTTGGTATTTAGGGGGAGATAGATAGTTGTACATAGTTTATTTTCAGAAAAATACAAAAACAGTAAAAAATGCAAAAATCCAAAAACATGATAAAATTGAAAAAGAGCTTGTGTATATAGGGAAAATGATAGTACATCAGTTAGACAATTACAGCATGCTAAAGATTTGGAAAGACAAAATGAGTTAAACAGTCTCACTAACGATGTGTCGATAGGTTTTCGCACATTTAGTAGATTTATTCGGGATATAAACCTAAAATTTCAAACTGGTGAAATTCGTGGGGAACACTACTTGGATATATAGGTAACCCCTGAAATCTCGTTTGAAAGGTCTCGTATTCTGATATACTAGGTGTTTGTACTCTATGAAGTCTGGGGTATTATTCTGGGACTTCAGCTGAACGGTAGTTCTGACCTAGTCCTTGGCTAATACTTTATCCAAAATGCTTGAAATATAGCATGAAGCCCTCAGCTGATTAGACAATAAAATTGATAATCATCTGTTGTAGCTGAAAAGATCCTCTAAAGGGGACACACTGCTAAGTCGAAGCTGATATCTCTCTGCTGAATGGAAGTTCTGACCTGAGATCCCTCAGTTCTCGCATTTAACCCCTAATTTATGTACAGACATCATTGTAGTATTCTTGCCTGTAAGACCGAATATTGGGATTCTGGAAACGGGAGTATATTCAAGAGGTGGGACACATGAATTGATTTATGTTCTTAAAACACTTAAACGGTATCCTGAATAGATTGAAGTTTGTGTGAGAATTTAAGATGGATCAGTATATCGACAATCGAGGTGAATTGTTTAAATATGTGTATGTAATGTAGCTTAACGGTACTTGTAATCTATCTGAAAAGCTGATATGATTCCCTGACACGCTCACCAAAATAAACTTGTAAATAGTTTACTTTCCGCAATTTAAGTTTTCTGTATTTCTTTTCTTAGTTTAGATCACATTAAAAAAACCAAAAAGATTTTACATTTCTGCTTTACTTTAGACAAACCAGAGTGGAAAGTTGATTGTCGGATTCTTGATAGATGAAGCAGAGGCAGGAGATTCTAAGCTGAAGAATGAGGAGAGCTTACATTGTTGGAAGTTTGATTGTTTTCTGTGTCAAAAACAAGTTCATTAATTTGATACTTGTTATTTTCAGAAAAAGTTAAAAATGATTTTACTAAATCAGTTGAGTTCGTCAAAAGTTCAACCAGGGTCATTAAATTGAACTTGGTAGATTAATCGAGTAATCAAGGTCATTAAATTGAACTTGAATACTTGAGTGGATTGCTAGAGCTGATTAAGTTTGTTTTTATTGGTTGAAAAAGATGAATTTTAATATTATGGGTAGAGTAACAGGTTTGGACTTTAAATTTTCCACGGAGGCAAACTGTCAAAGCTTGAACCAGATATCTCAAGATCTCAGCATACTGAGAGGAGGAGTCTGTGAAAGGGGGAGTCTGGATCAACAGCTACTGGGAAGTTGAAGTAAGAGCCAGGTGTTAATCCTGAAACCTGTGAAGAATGCTTGTAAGAATAGACAGAGTTGAGGAAAAGACTAAGACTGAAGACTATATAACTGAAGACTAATAAAGACTACGTCAACATCCAAGGGGGAGTCTGTTGATGCACGGAATGTCTGTTGACTGCGTCTACATGAAGTCTAAGGTCTAGATTGGTCAACAGGGGGTCAAATTGTAAATATTGTGTTAAATATAAGTAGGTTCGATTTTCTGTACATGTTGCATAGTGGTCCGCTCATAGGGTATTAATGAGGTCCGCTTATGCGTCAATTTTTAACAGGTTCGCTCATTTGACCTGTCGTATGAGCGAACCCACATGTCTATATATAGGGGAGTCTTCTGAGCGGACCATATACGTGTGTTTGTATGCTGGAGCGAAACTCTGTCAAATTTTCAGTAGAAAAGCAATAAAAGCAAAGGAAATTAATAGGACAAGCTGTTGTAACCTTGCATATTCTGATTCCGCCTTTATATGTGAGGATGAGCTACTCTGACTGACTTTTCGGGTCAAACAACGGTCCAACAGAGTTTATTCAACTCCCGATAGTCTATGCACATCCTAAAACTTCCATCCTTCTTCTTCACGAATAACACTGGAGCTCCCCAAGGTGGGTGGCTTGGTATGATGAAACCCTTATCTAACAGCTCTTGAAGTTGTTTAGACAATTCTTGCATTTCCGAAGGAGCTAATCGGTATGGAGACTTTGCCACAGGTGCGGCACCTTGAATTAAGTCTATTCGGAATTCGACTTGTCGTTGTGGTGGTATTCCCGGCAAGTCTTCAGGAAAGACTTCAGGGAATTCCTTCACAACCGGGATTTCCTCAAGTTTTAGCTCCTTGGCCTTCCTGTCAACAATGTGCGCTAAGAATGCTATACATCCTTTTCATAGGCACTTTCGGGTTTTTATACAGGAAATGATTCGTAACGGTATTTCATTTTTCTCACCATGAACAAGAAGTGTTTCGTTATTAGGAATGGGGATTCGAATGATCTTGTCATAACATACGACTTCGGCTTGGTTGGTGGATAGCCAATCCATTCCAACAACAATATCAAAACTACCTAGTTGAACGGGCATTAGGTCAATTTTGAATTGTCGTCCTCCCAACTCTAAGGAGCATCCTTTAACAATTTTATCGGATTCAATCACCTTTCCATTCGCTAATTCGATAGTGAAGGGTATATCTAGTTTAGTTGACTTTAGTCCAGTCATTGTTGGACTCTATATGCCCAAGACACATATTAAATTGATGTGGCTAGTACGTTATGATCCAAGTCGGGTCATACCCAATAACAAGCTAGACAAACACCTACAATATTTATTTATGATATGATCAAATAAATAAATATTAACACTTACAATATTTAGAAATCGGTTTTCTAAATAATTGCACTTGACAAACTAATAAATTATATGGATAATTTATTTTGAGAGAATATTTTATTTGTTATTTAATGGGTTAAATAACAATTTTAAAAGGTTACATAAGTCTTGTAAACATGAGATGTTATATTTTATAAAAGGTTATAAAATAAACAAGACTTAAATTTATAAAAGAAATTTTGTTTTTTTTTTTAAATAAAAGCTAGGGGCCGCCCCCCTCATGGGAACTCACACCTTTTTTTTGGTCCAATCATAGTCCATGCATTTTGCATATATAGATGCTCCTTGATTGGCCATTGTGGGTGGCAACTATCTCTCTCTCATCCTTTTAAGAAAAGGAGTTCCAAGACTTGTAACAATCTATCATTTTATCAAGTTTTTCAAGTGCAAGAGCTCAAAAACTCTCTAAAATTTTCGGCCAAGGTGGGTTGATCAAGAGGGTGTTTCATTTGAGTTTCAAGTGTAGAAATCCTATCAACATAAGGTGTTCGTTGGAAGCTTGGGGTATGCAAGCTTGAGGTCTTCTCCTTTGAAGATTTCCATTCAAGAATATCATCTTCTTCATATCACCTTGCTCTTGGAAAGGTAGTATTCTAAAACACCCTATGGTTGTATTTTGATAGCATGCATTTCATATATGGATCCGATTTTGGGTTTTTGCATTTAAAATGGTTTTAAATCTTGCAAAGTAACATGTTTTAAATAGATATTCCGCTGCGTTTTAATTTTATTCGGATAAAATTACTTTGATAAACATGTGAAAAACCCATCAATGGCATCTAGAGCCGCTTATATGAGTGCTTGCTTCATCGGATTTAAAGATTTTCGGGTTTTCGGGTTTGGAGAAACCCAATAGCCGAAATTTTAACCATGGTTTTCCTTTGTTTTTTTCAAGATTTATTTCCGACATGCATAAAGGAATCTTGAAAAAATTATGTCATATGGATGATTTGTTTTGTTTGGACAAAAACCCACATTTTTCGGTTTTTCATTCTTGGCCGAAAAATATAGGTTGTAAAAGGAAACCATTTTGCTCTTGAAATTTATATATATTCGGATATATATTTTGGTGTTCATAACCTAGCCATGACCTTGTGTGAATATATTTGTGTTTGTGATTTTATTATTCAATGGGTTGTAATAATTATTATTTTGTCTTCCATTTGTAAAAATATGTAATTTATTTATTTTCATTTGGTATGTAAGTAAATAGATTAGATGCATTTTATTTTACTAGAAAAATGTATTAGGATACTTTTATGTAAAAGAAGATGCACACAAAAATGCGGTTTTGGTTTTGCCAATTTCGGGCATAAAGGACTTCATAGTTCTTAACGGGATTTTAGCCCGATAACCAAAACACATTTTGAAGTCCAAAGGAGTTTGGAGCTGAATATTAAAGACATTTGGAAGTTCAAAGAATATGAAGAAATCACAACACAAGATGAAGACTTGAAGCATTTGGATGCGGGATCAAGTGGGAGTTCACCTACACCCCTCTTGTGTCTATATTCACCCTTAGGAAGGACCTTTTGACAACACTTGTTTCGGCTAACAAGTATGGTCAAAATAGTTGGCTATGGTTATGCACCTATTGATATGTATGTTGTGCTTGTGTGGTTGCTTATTTTATTGTTTGGATGATATTTGGATATGCATGCTTAACAACAAATAATCCGGAACAAGCTTAAAATTGGTTCTTTAAAAATCATTAAAAGAGGTTAATAAAAGGTTATTAAAAATTAATGATTTTATAATAAAATGGGTTTTGTTAAAAGAACCTTGAAAATTGGTTTTCGTTAAAGTACCATTGATTTGAATGCATGCAAATATTTGGTACATAAATTTTTTTCTAAACTAGAATTCTGAAAAATAAAATCCCTTTTATAAAACAAGTCAAACACCATCCTTTTATACAACACTCGAATTACTTGGGAACTCTTTGTGGGATAAAGGTCACCTAACCACATTTGAGGAAACTTGTATATTTGAGGTGGGTTCACCATGTTTGTGGGATAAAGGTCACCTAACCATTTATGTGTGTAAACTCACATGTGTGTGTAAGTTGGACGACTTGATTTGGAAACCATGAACTTAGGGTCACCGAAGCATGGGGAACAAAGGTGTTGATGGGATTAAACATGCCAACTAAACATAAAGTTGTTTAACCGATCCCATATAGCTAGAAGTTGCAAAGGGTTGCAATTGTCAAACGTTGACTACCTTGTTAATTTAAATAATGGGATAAAGGTCACCTAACCAATATTTAAATGTAACGTTGGATTCTAGATTTTAATTATTAATCGTCTATGAGACATTAAAAGGGTATTAATAATTAAAATTTTAATAATATCGAAAATACTAAAATTGAACTTTGTTAAATTTTGTAGATGGCCGCTAACAATGCAAACCCGATTACCCAAACCGTCCGTAACCTATCACTAAGAACCATCCTTGAAAAGGATCGTCTCAACCATAACAACTTCATGGATTGGTTTCGAAACTTGAGAATTGTTCTCAAGCAAGAGAAGATATCCTATGTGTTGGACGATCCTATTCCCGACCAACCTGACGAGGAAGATGTAGAAGCCTACAATGATTGGGTTAAGTATACCGAGGACTCCATGCAAGCCTCTTGCCTCATGTTGGGAACTATGATTCCCAAGATTCAAAAGGACTTTGAACATCATGGGGCATACGACATGATTACCCAATTGAAGGAAATGTTCCTACAACAAGCAAGGGTAGAACGCTTCGAAACGGTTCGAGCGCTTCATGCATGTCGGATGGAGGAAACCCAATCGGTCTCATCTTACGTCCTTAAGATGAAAAGCCACATTGATCGCCTCGAGAGGCTCAATTGTCCCGTCTCTAAAGAGTTGGCTACGGATTTGATCCTCAACTCTTTAACAAAGAAATTTGAAAGCTTTGTTATGAACTATAACATGAACGGATGGGACAAGAGCATTGGTGAGCTTCATGCAATGCTCAAAACGGCCGAAGCGGGAATGGGTAAAAAGTCTTTACCCGTTCTAATGATCAATGAGGGAGGCAAGAAAGGGCATCACCCCGACTCCAAGGCAAATGTTGCCAAGGGTAAGGGACACGTCAAAGGGAAAGGAAAAGGAAAGGCAAAAGCAGAACCACCAAAACCAAAAGAGAAGAAGGCAAAAGTTGCCACAAGCGATCCATGCTTTGAGTGTGGAGAGATAGGACATTGGAAAAGGAATTGTCCAACCTATCTCAAAGAGTTGAAAAACAAGAGGGATGCGGGGCAAACGTCAGGTACAATCTTTATGATACATATTGTGTAACACCCCGTGTTTTCCAAAAGTCAAAGTCAAAGTCAAGAGTTGACTGTTATTGGAATTAAAGATTAATAAAGATTTATTTCATTTTAGTTTCATTTTGATTTTCATATTATTTGGAGTAAGTGTTGTATAATCAAACTAATCGACCGATAATCGAACTGTGAATCAACGCCCGACTGTGAATGATAGGAAGTAACAACGCAATAAAGCTAGTCAATCAATAATCAAGCTAATCAAATCAATCATCAAACTCAAGTGTGGGGACTTTAGTACTTTTTATACGTGTGTGTGTGCCTTATGTGTTACTTGTGCATGTTTACTTTTATGTTAAAGTGTGTGGTGAATCAATCAAACCAATCAAGACTCAAAGGTGAATCAAACTCAATGGGAATCGAACCCGAAATGGTTGTAAGGATGCTTGTATGTTAGATATAGTAGTTGGGACTAAAAGTAATTTGATTAGGAATTCTATCATCCTCAAATCATCGTTCATCGAACTCGAAATATCAAAAATCGTCGCGAAACACTCAAAACCAGGCAAGCCGATCGAACAGGGCAACCTGATCGAACAGGCTAGCCGATCGAACAGGCTGTTCGATCGGACAGCTGCTCGATCAGGGATGCTGTTCGATCAGCTGACCCTTTCCTCTTTTGGAAGCCTATAAATAGGGCTGTCCTTGTCAAACTTTCCACTTTTGGAAAAGCTCTGACCGACCAGCCTCTTCTTCTCACTAAATCTCAGATTTCTCTCAAACCGGTAAGTATTTTGCTCTAATCCTTGTACGTTTTTGTTCATTAATCGATTCTCCATCTTTCTATCTTTCAAAACTTGGATTTCATCCATGAAATCACCAAGATCTAGGTGTTCTTGGGTGATGTCATCATGTGTTCTTCAAGAACACTAAGTTTTGACATCATTCCACCATGAATAGCTTAGATCTAACCGATTTCCACATAAATAACCTAAAACCTTTCAAAGATCTTAACATTTCACGGTGGAAAAAGGATTGGAAGACGGGTTTTCATCTATCTTTCAACTCTTTTACACTCAAAAAGGTGAAAACGGGACTTGAACCGATTTACAAATCAATCTAAACAAACACATGGTTCAAGATTCGGGTTCTACCGAGAGATATACCGATTTCGGGTTAAACGTTAAACTTGGGTTCCAAACCGTCTCTGACCGAGTTTGGGTGATTCCTGCTCGAGTCAGTAGACTAAGTAGGGACTTCAGCTTTGTGGTTCAACTCGTAGTCAAAATATCTCTAAAACATCAACAATTAACGGGAATAACCAAGTGTTAAGTGAAAGGTTAACCGAATCGAGAAGCTGGCCGAACGGCTAGGCTGTTCGATCGAACAGCCCAACCGAACGACTATGCCAGCCGATCGACTAGGCTAACCGATCGACTAGCACTTAGTCCCACAAACTCATGAAGTGTAGTATTGACGAGGTACTGTTCGATCGACTACGCCACTCGATTGTAATCATCACTGCTCGAATCATGAGATACTATACTTCAACACTTAGACTTTTCGAAACATTGGAATGTCACCCGATCGAACATGCCAACCGATCGAGTGACATACTGGAAAACAATGAAGTGCTAACCGATCGGTTGGGCTAACCGATCGAACAGCTGTTCGATCGGCCAACTTGAAAGGTAGTACAACCATCGTACACAAACACATCCTTCACATCAAAGGAAGAAACAATCCACTTGAAGGAACCAGCCGATCGAGCCAGCCGGCCGATCGAATGGATGTTCGAACGGACTTTCAAACCAATCGAACAGCCCACTCGATCGAACAGCTGTCCGATCGAATGGTCCATCCGATCCAGTTTCCTCTGTTTACTTTTTCCGCGTTACTCATCGTTGTGTATCGAACTATCCAGGCTAACCTATTCTCAGTGCTCCCTTCAATCCACAACCAACCACTGTGAGTATACTCGATCCCTTTTTGCTTTCCGCACTTTTGGGTGTTACATACGTTCTCTATCAAATTCACAAACAACTCAAACTATTTGAACGCTAACCTACTTGCATGTATTACTTGTCTAAATGATTGCTGTTTATTATGTTTACACGTGGAGTGCTGTCTACCTGCTTTAGCAACATAGTACTATAGTTTGGACTCAGCACCCGTTCACACGGGGGTTGCTAAGGACAATTTCTTGCATGGATTACGGTGGTAATCATGTATTGCGAACTGTCTCGGACAGTCAACCCGCAGTCGTTGGTATCGATGGTCCCATGTCGATAATTTACATGCATCGTTTTCCCTTGTGTACGTGCTTGGTTATGCGTAAACTATTCGGACTCTATATGCTATATCAAACTTGTGTACTCACCTTTACATTATATGTATTGACTTTTATTTTAACGTATGTGACAGGTGTTTAAGCTACTAGCTTGCTAGGGAAGCGAGGCAATAATAAGCTTCTAGGAGCCTGTGACCTTAGGACAGTGTCCACGTACCTGCTCCAGGGCCATAATTATCTGTAGATCTTGTACTGGCACCTGTAGTCAGTAAGATTTACGGATAGCCGTCTAGAAGTCTTAAAACAATATTTACTTTCGGTCTGTAATAATTAAGAATTTGAGTTGTCGGAACAGTTCCCATATTGTTTAGTTGATTTCTATGATAACTTGTTATTATTTGGGACACGGTATGGGACGTGTTATATAACTGAATTGTATGATAGTTGTTGTGGAAACTTCTGAACAATCTGTTTCGCTCAGTGCCGCGCCCCGATGATTCCGCCATCGGTTGGGGTGTGACAGATTGGTATCAGAGCCATAACTATAGGGAATTAGGTTAGACACGATCTAGTCCGGATCGCTGTCTTAGAGACCTAGACTATAGTTAGGAACCAAGAGACCAAGTTTATGTGCTTATTTTATGTTGTTTCCTTCTATTCTATCATTACATCCGAACTCCGAGCCAAATTTTGTAGTTTGGACGGGATTAGGAGTGAAACCCGCAAATTCCTGCCTAAATTACAAATTTTGCCAATTATTTTGTGCGAATTTCTATCAACAAACAGGGGAGAATTATACCAAATTAGGGCTGAAACCCGTAATTTGATGAAAACTTTCCTCTAAATTTTCTTAAAACAAGGAAGAAATTGCTGAGCTAGGGGTGAAACCCTAACCTTGGCAGTTATTCCGACTTTATTTTATCTCGCCAAGGCAATTGACGGACTCCAATGACCTGAACTCACGAGTATGGCCTAGAATGCGCATGCATAATGCCCAAGAATCGAGGCAGAAACATGTCCCCTAGAGTCGAAAGTGACGACAAGTCAACTGTGAATAGTTAAATTGCCATGGTTAGTCAAAGTCTAGTAGCCGCAGACAATCCATTTTCCGATTTTAAGTGTTGCTTCGTTGATTTTACGTGATTTACCTGTTTACGTGTTTTAAGATTCGTTGATTACTCCATTTGTTATCAATCTGCGTGACCTTTGTTGCTATTCTATCTCGATTCAAATCCCTGTTGATGTGATCTAAACGAAACCAGTGTGCTATGCTACGCTATACGACTAAGATAGACGATACAATGAGGTGCTATCCGATACGCAAAACGAACGGCACTCGACTTGTGGTGATAGGTTTCTGTTTTCTGACTACCTCTGTGATAAAATTGCGTACGTGTTTAGGAAACTAAGTGCTCTATTTGCTTAATTGCTTATGTGCCCTAATTGCTTCTGTGCTTATGTGCCCTAATTGCTTCTGTGCTTATGTGCCTCTATGATTATGTGCTTATGTGATTATATGTGTTACGTGACGAGAGATGCGACGTGATTCTAAGCTTTAGAGATCTAAGAACGTGTGAGACTCGAATTCGTTGTGTTGAGCCTGTGACGATGTCTATTGCAGACCATGTCGTCATCTGGACAACCTAGATCACGCTCGCGTCTTACCCGCCAGGAGAAAAGAGATCGACGTCTGGCTGCTATCATCTCTAAGACCGTGGCGAAAGCCGTCAGTGATGTGTTCGAGAACGCAAGCAAGTCATCTGAGGAATCTCGAACCCTCACGCCCAAAGACTCCAACAAAGCTACTTTTAGCTTCAAACAATTCAAGGCATGTGGGCCAAAAGAGTTTACCGGTGAAGATGGCCCTACGGCTCTGTTTCATTGGTTTGACTCGGTAGAAGTCACCCTTCGTCAAAGCGGATGCCCAGATCACCTCCGTACTCTCAATGCTACCGGTGTCTTCCAGTCGCGAGCTTTGGACTGGTGGACCGCAGAACGGAACAAGCGCGGGAACGACGCTGCATACGAGCTGACGTGGAAAGAATTGAAAGCGATCATGATGGACGAGTTCTGTCCTCCCCACGAACGCCAAAAGTTGGAGGATGAGTTCTGGAGTATCAAGCAAAAGGAGGGAGACAATGCGGGTCTCACCGCCCGTTTCAAGCAATTGAGTATCATATGTCCCGACCAGGTCAAGACTTCTGACATGACCATCAAGAAATACATCCGTGCTCTTCCGGATTGTGTCGCAGATTTTGTTCACGCCGCCAAACCCGCAACGATCAAGGAAACCTACCTACTCGCTGCCGAGATTAATGACAAGCGAGTTAAGGCTGGTGTCTGGGATAAGCCATCCAAGTCGTTGCATCAAGTCACCGCCGCATCAACCGACAACACCACCACTCAAGCCTCCAAGTCTTCGAGAAGAAGAAAGAAAAACAAAAGTTGCGCTGCCGCAACCACTGCTGCTCCACTACAGTCTGTACCAGCCCAGCAGCAACAGCCACAGCGTTCAGCGCCAGTGATCAATGCGCCACCAGCGAAGCGTGCGTACACCGGCCCCCACCCACTCTGTGCTACATGTTCCTATCATCACCCGGTGGGTGTGGCCTGCCGATTCTGTGCCCACTGCAACGTTTACGGGCATTTCACTGCGAATTGCCGCTATGGTCCTCGTCAAACGCAAGCTCAAGCCGCTGTTAACCAAGCCCTGCTACCTGCTCCTCAAGCTCCTCAAGCTCCTCAAGCTGCACAGGCCCCGGCAAACAATGTTCGGACCTGCTTTGCATGTGGTGACCCTAACCACTTCGCAAACCGGTGCCCGAACAGAGTGGTGAAACAAGAAGCCCAACAACCCCAGCAACAACAACAGCAGCCTCAACAACAAGCCGCTCACGCCAGAACTTTCAACATCAACGCACGCCAGGCTCAAGCTGATAACAACGTGGTCAATGGTACGTTCCTTGTGAATGGTATATATGCATCATGTTTGTTTGATACTGGAGCCGATAACTGCTTTGTGTCATTTGAATTTGAGAAGCTTCTTAGACGTAAGCGCTCTTATCTTTCGACACCCTTCGAAGTAGAAGTCGCTACCGGAAGAACCATTGCTGTCAATTCTGTGCTCCGTGATTGTACTCTCGAGCTCAACAATCATATATTCCCGATTAATCTCATTCCGATGCAGCTCGGAAGTTTCGATGTCATAGTAGGCATGGACTTTCTTCGTGAAAACCATGCTGAAGTTGTGTGTGCCGATAAGATGATTCGTTTTGTGCTAGCTAGTGGTGATATTCTATGTGTTTATGGTGAAACTACTGCAAAAGATCTCAAGCTCATGTCCTGTCTTCAAGCTCGCAAATATCTCCGCAAGGAATATCGAGCCTTCTTGGCCAACATTGTTGTAGCAGAGACGGACAAGAAAAGGAAAGTTGAAGTCAAGGATGTCCCCGTTGTCCGAGAATTTCCTCAGGTGTTCCCTGATGATCTTCCTGGATTACCCCCAAGTCGTGATATCGACTTTCGAATCGACCTTATTCCAGGAGCCAACCCAGTGGCCAAAGCTCCGTATCGACTCTCTCCATCCGAGATGCGAGAACTCTCAAACCAACTCCAAGAGTTACTTGAAAAAGGCTTCATTCGCCCGAGCACTTCTCCATGGGGCGCACCAGTCCTTTTCGTCAAAAAGAAGGACGGGTCGTTCCGAATGTGCATCGATTACCGGGAATTGAACAAGCTGACCATCAAGAACCGATACCCCTTACCAAGAATCGATGATCTGTTTGACCAACTACAAGGTGCTCAGTGTTTCTCCAAGATTGATCTACGTTCAGGTTACCATCAGTTGCGGATTCAAGAGGAAGACATATCCAAAACCGCTTTTCGAACCAGATACGGCCACTACGAATTTGTTGTCATGCCTTTTGGTTTGACCAACGCACCCGCGGTCTTTATGGATCTGATGAATCGCGTGTGTAAACCGTTCTTAGACCGTTTCGTCATTGTATTTATCGACGATGTCCTGATTTATTCCAGATCGAGGGCCGAACATGCGCAACATTTGCGATTGGTTCTCGAGTTGCTTCAGGGAAACCAACTCTACGCCAAGTTCTCCAAGTGTGAGTTCTGGTTGGAGGAAGTTCAATTTCTGGGTCACATTGTGAATAGTCGGGGTATACACGTTGATCCTGCAAAGATTGAGGCAGTCAAGGGATGGGTTACGCCAAAGAATCCGTCGGAAGTTCGCTCTTTTCTCGGATTAGCTGGTTACTACCGGCGATTCATCGAAGGATTCTCGAAGATTGCTGTACCACTTACCTCCCTTACTCATAAAGACAAGCCTTTTGTGTGGGGAACCGCGCAGGAGATTGCTTTCCAAACCCTCAAACACATGCTGTGCCATGCACCAGTTCTTACACTGCCGGACGGAAGCGATGACTTCGTTGTCTATTGTGATGCTTCAAACCTTGGACTTGGCTGTGTGCTCATGCAACGAGACAAGGTTATAGCTTACGCATCTCGACAGCTCAAAATCCACGAGAAGAACTATACAACCCATGACCTCGAGCTAGGCGCAGTTGTCTTTGCCTTAAAGATTTGGCGACACTACCTGTATGGTACAAGGTGTACGATCTTCACCGATCACAAGAGCCTACAACATATCTTTAACCAGAGAGAACTCAATATGCGTCAACGCCGATGGGTAGAACTTCTCAACGATTACGACTGTGAGATCCGTTATCACCCAGGCAAGGCGAATGTAGTTGCAGACGCCCTCAGCAGAAAGAATTACGTGATAGGTGTTCGAAACATCCAGGCTCAGTATAACCTCGAAGCTCTCATCCGCGAAGCACAACACGCTTGCTTTAACGAGCGTACGTTGAAGAAAGAACGAATCTATCACGATGGAACTCAGCTCGTGAGCAAAGCCAACGGGATATTCTATTATCTGGACCGAATCTGGGTTCCGAGGAGGACAGATTTGCGAAGGATCATCATGAACGAAGCCCACAAATCCCGATATTCCATTCATCCCGGTGCGGACAAAATGTACCAGGACCTTCGCTACAAGTACTGGTGGCCTGGGATGAAAAGGGATATTGCTCTATATGTTGGTAGCTGTTTAACTTGTGCAAGAGTCAAGGCTGAACACCAAAGACCTTCAGGCTTACTCGAACAACCGCCGATACCCGTATGGAAGTGGGAAAGCATAGCTATGGATTTCATAACTAAGCTTCCGACCACGCCATCAGGTCACGACAGTATTTGGGTTATAGTCGACCGTCTAACCAAATCAGCCCACTTTTTGCCAATACGAGAAGACTACAAGGTGGCCAAGCTAGCCCAAATCTACACCGACGAGATCATTAAGAATCATGGTACGCCTCGAGACATCATTTCTGATCGCGATGCTCGGTTTACATCGAGATTGTGGGAAACTTTTCAAGCAGCTCTTGGTACGACGCTGAATTTGAGTACCGCTTTCCACCCGCAAACCGACGGGCAGACTGAAAGAACGATTCGTACTATTGAAGACATGCTCCGTGCGTGTGTTATCGATTTTGGTGGTAGTTGGAGCAAACACCTACCGTTGGTCGAATTTTCGTACAATAATAGCTATCACTCCAGCATCGAAATGGCACCTTTCGAAGCCTTGTATGGTAGGAGATGTCGCTCGCCTATTGTATGGCACGAGGTCGGTCATTCACAATTGACTGGGCCCGAGATTCTGCAAGAAACGACTGACAAGATCCACCAGATAAGGGAAAACTTGGTAAAGGCCCGGGACAGACAAAAGATGTACGCCGATAAACGACGCAGGCCCCGCGAATTTGCAGTTGGCGACTACGTGCTCCTAAAGGTATCACCTTGGAAGGGAGTAGTCCGATTCGGCAAAAGAGGGAAACTTGCGCCTCGATTTGTTGGACCTTTTAAGATTCTGGAAAGGATCGGTAAAGTTGCCTACAAACTCGAATTACCGGAGGAACTCAGCAATGTCCACCCGACTTTCCATATTTCAAACCTTCGAAAATGCGTAGCCGACCACGACGCAATAATACCACTCGACGATCTTCAGGTCAATGAGACGCTACACTTCGTGGAAAAGCCTGTCGAAATCATGGACCGACAGACCAAGCAACTCAGACGCTCTCGCATTCCTATTGTAAAAGTACGATGGGAAGGCAAACGAGGCGCGGAGTTCACTTGGGAACTCGAAAGTGACATGAAGGCCAAGTACCCGCAGTTGTTCAGATAGATCTGAAGCATCAAATTGGTAAAATCACACGGCGATGTACGGTTCTCGGCCTAATTTCGGGACGAAATTCCCTAAAGGAGGGGAGACTGTAACACCCCGTGTTTTCCAAAAGTCAAAGTCAAAGTCAAGAGTTGACTGTTATTGGAATTAAAGATTAATAAAGATTTATTTCATTTTAGTTTCATTTTGATTTTCATATTATTTGGAGTAAGTGTTGTATAATCAAACTAATCGACCGATAATCGAACTGTGAATCAACGCCCGACTGTGAATGATAGGATGTAACAACGCAATAAAGCTAGTCAATCAATAATCAAGCTAATCAAATCAATCATCAAACTCAAGTGTGGGGACTTTAGTACTTTTTATACGTGTGTGTGTGCCTTATGTGTTACTTGTGCATGTTTACTTTTATGTTAAAGTGTGTGGTGAATCAATCAAACCAATCAAGACTCAAAGGTGAATCAAACTCAATGGGAATCGAACCCGAAATGGTTGTAAGGATGCTTGTATGTTAGATATAGTAGTTGGGACTAAAAGTAATTTGATTAGGAATTCTATCATCCTCAAATCATCGTTCATCGAACTCGAAATATCAAAAATCGTCGCGAAACACTCAAAACCAGGCAAGCCGATCGAACAGGGCAACCTGATCGAACAGGCTAGCCGATCGAACAGGCTGTTCGATCGGACAGCTGCTCGATCAGGGATGCTGTTCGATCAGCTGACCCTTTCCTCTTTTGGAAGCCTATAAATAGGGCTGTCCTTGTCAAACTTTCCACTTTTGGAAAAGCTCTGACCGACCAGCCTCTTCTTCTCACTAAATCTCAGATTTCTCTCAAACCGGTAAGTATTTTGCTCTAATCCTTGTACGTTTTTGTTCATTAATCGATTCTCCATCTTTCTATCTTTCAAAACTTGGATTTCATCCATGAAATCACCAAGATCTAGGTGTTCTTGGGTGATGTCATCATGTGTTCTTCAAGAACACTAAGTTTTGACATCATTCCACCATGAATAGCTTAGATCTAACCGATTTCCACATAAATAACCTAAAACCTTTCAAAGATCTTAACATTTCACGGTGGAAAAAGGATTGGAAGACGGGTTTTCATCTATCTTTCAACTCTTTTACACTCAAAAAGGTGAAAACGGGACTTGAACCGATTTACAAATCAATCTAAACAAACACATGGTTCAAGATTCGGGTTCTACCGAGAGATATACCGATTTCGGGTTAAACGTTAAACTTGGGTTCCAAACCGTCTCTGACCGAGTTTGGGTGATTCCTGCTCGAGTCAGTAGACTAAGTAGGGACTTCAGCTTTGTGGTTCAACTCGTAGTCAAAATATCTCTAAAACATCAACAATTAACGGGAATAACCAAGTGTTAAGTGAAAGGTTAACCGAATCGAGAAGCTGGCCGAACGGCTAGGCTGTTCGATCGAACAGCCCAACCGAACGACTATGCCAGCCGATCGACTAGGCTAACCGATCGACTAGCACTTAGTCCCACAAACTCATGAAGTGTAGTATTGACGAGGTACTGTTCGATCGACTACGCCACTCGATTGTAATCATCACTGCTCGAATCATGAGATACTATACTTCAACACTTAGACTTTTCGAAACATTGGAATGTCACCCGATCGAACATGCCAACCGATCGAGTGACATACTGGAAAACAATGAAGTGCTAACCGATCGGTTGGGCTAACCGATCGAACAGCTGTTCGATCGGCCAACTTGAAAGGTAGTACAACCATCGTACACAAACACATCCTTCACATCAAAGGAAGAAACAATCCACTTGAAGGAACCAGCCGATCGAGCCAGCCGGCCGATCGAATGGATGTTCGAACGGACTTTCAAACCAATCGAACAGCCCACTCGATCGAACAGCTGTCCGATCGAATGGTCCATCCGATCCAGTTTCCTCTGTTTACTTTTTCCGCGTTACTCATCGTTGTGTATCGAACTATCCAGGCTAACCTATTCTCAGTGCTCCCTTCAATCCACAACCAACCACTGTGAGTATACTCGATCCCTTTTTGCTTTCCGCACTTTTGGGTGTTACATACGTTCTCTATCAAATTCACAAACAACTCAAACTATTTGAACGCTAACCTACTTGCATGTATTACTTGTCTAAATGATTGCTGTTTATTATGTTTACACGTGGAGTGCTGTCTACCTGCTTTAGCAACATAGTACTATAGTTTGGACTCAGCACCCGTTCACACGGGGGTTGCTAAGGACAATTTCTTGCATGGATTACGGTGGTAATCATGTATTGCGAACTGTCTCGGACAGTCAACCCGCAGTCGTTGGTATCGATGGTCCCATGTCGATAATTTACATGCATCGTTTTCCCTTGTGTACGTGCTTGGTTATGCGTAAACTATTCGGACTCTATATGCTATATCAAACTTGTGTACTCACCTTTACATTATATGTATTGACTTTTATTTTAACGTATGTGACAGGTGTTTAAGCTACTAGCTTGCTAGGGAAGCGAGGCAATAATAAGCTTCTAGGAGCCTGTGACCTTAGGACAGTGTCCACGTACCTGCTCCAGGGCCATAATTATCTGTAGATCTTGTACTGGCACCTGTAGTCAGTAAGATTTACGGATAGCCGTCTAGAAGTCTTAAAACAATATTTACTTTCGGTCTGTAATAATTAAGAATTTGAGTTGTCGGAACAGTTCCCATATTGTTTAGTTGATTTCTATGATAACTTGTTATTATTTGGGACACGGTATGGGACGTGTTATATAACTGAATTGTATGATAGTTGTTGTGGAAACTTCTGAACAATCTGTTTCGCTCAGTGCCGCGCCCCGATGATTCCGCCATCGGTTGGGGTGTGACATATTGATCTAAATGTTATTTCTTCTAACACATGGGTATTAGATACCGAATGTGGAACTCATATTTGCAATTCGTTGCAGGGGTTCAAAAGAAATAAGCATTACAAGAAGGGAGACACTAGTCTCTTCATGGGCAATGGAGCGAAGGTTCAAGTTGAAGCCCAAGGAGACTATGTTTTAAAACTTCCAAGTGGTTTGGAAATATGTTTGAAAAATGTTTTGTATGCTCCTAGTTTGACTAAGAACATTATTTCAGTTTCCCTTTTAAGACAATATGGATTTGATTTGAAGTTTGTGAACAATGAAATTTATGCTTTGATGAATGACATGTTCTACTTTAAGGCTACGCCTTCAAATGGTATTTATGAATTGGTTCATGATAATACATCATTTGATAATTCGATGTACCAAGCAAACACCAAGAAACTCAAAATGGATTTGAGTGAGACCTATCTTTGGCATTGTCGTCTTGGTCATATAAACAGAAAACGCATGCAAACACTTCAAAAGAATGGTCTTTTGGAAACAAATGAAATTGGTTCATTTGATACATGCGAATCTTGTTTACAAGGAAAAATGACCAAGAAACCCTTTAGTGGCACAAACCAAAGGGCAAAAGATTTATTAGGCATCATACATTCAGATGTATGTGGTCCTTTTAAGCCAATGACAAGGAATGGTGAAAAATACTTCGTAACTTTTACCGACGACTTTAGTCGTTATGGTTATGTGTACTTGCTAAGACACAAAGATGAAGTTTTTGAAACATTCAAAGTCTTCCAAAACGAAGTAGAGAATCAACTCACCAAGACAATCAAAGTTCTTCGTTCCGATAGAGGAGGTGAATACCTTAGTGATGCTTTTCAAGATCATCTTAGGAGCTGTGGGATCATCTCACAACTTACTCCACCTGGAACACCACAACATAATGGTGTGTCTGAGAGGAGAAATCGAACTTTATTGGATATGGTTCGATCTATGATGGCTAGAAGCACATTGCCTCTATCATTTTGGGGTTACGCTTTGCTCTCCGCGGCTCGTATATTAAATATGGCCCCAACCAAGAAAGTGGATAAGACACCTTTTGAAATATGGCATGCAACAGTTCCATCTTTATCATATTTAAAAGTGTGGGGTTGTGATGCTTATGTAAAGCAATACACCCCAAACAAGTTAGAAGTACGATCCATTAAGTGTATCTTCGTAGGATATCCTAAAGATGATATAGGATATTATTTCTACGATCCAACAGAGCAAAAGGTATTTGTTGCTCGAAAGGGTAAGTTCTTGGAGGATAAGTTCCTTATGGAAGGAACTAATAGAACAGTGGAACTTGATGAGGATCAAGAACCACAACCCGATACACGTTTGGTTGATACTAACACTCAACAAGAGGTTGTTGAAAATGATCAAATGGTTGATCAACATACACAAAACGTTCGCAGATCTGGTAGAATTAGTAATCCACCTGAAAGATATGGATTTTTCATGGATGGATGCTATGTGGTAGATTCATATGAACCAACCACATACCATGATGCAATGTCAAAATCTGATTGCGACAAATGGCTTGAAGCCATGAACGTAGAGATGCAATCCATGTATGACAACCAAGTTTGGGAATTGGTTGTGCCACCTCTTAACTCCAAAGTAGTTGGAAGTAAGTGGGTTTTCAAGAAGAAAACAGATATGCATGGCAACTTGGATACTTATAAAGCGAGACTTGTAGCAAAAGGTTTCACTCAAACTCAAGGGGTTGATTATGATGAGACCTTCTCGCCAGTGGCAATGCTAAAGTCGATTAGGATATTATTTGCCATAGCTGCATATTATGACTATGAGATTTGGCAAATGGATGTCAAAACGGCTTTCCTCAATGGATATCTGGATGAAGATGTCTATATGGTTCAGCCTGAAGGTTTTGTCGATCCAAAACATCCTAACAAAGTATGCAAGTTAAGGAAATCAATCTATGGATTGAAACAAGCATCGAGAAGTTGGAATCACCGTTTAGATGAAGAGATTAGGAATTTTGGGTTCATCAAGAACGGCGATGAAGCTTGTGTGTATAAGAAAGCTAGTGGGAGCACTGTCACTTTCTTAGTATTGTATGTCGATGACATTCTACTATTTGGAAATGACATTCCAACCATGGAAGGTGTAAAAGCATGGCTTGGAAGATGTTTTTCCATTAAAGATCTTGGAGAAGCTGCCTATATTTTGGGAATAAAGATCTATAGGGATAGATCAAGGCGCTTGATAGGTTTAAACCAAAGTGCATACATTGACAAAGTCTTGAAAAGGTTCAAGATGGAAAACTCTAAGAAAGGTTTGGTACCTATTCAAAAGGGGACAATATTGAATGTAACTCAATGTCCAAGCTCAAAGGATGAGCAAGAAAGAATGAAAGGAATCCTATATGCGTCTGCTATTGGATCCATAATATATGCAATGATATGTACTAGACCGGACGTGTCATGCGCTTTAAGCATGACAAGCAGATACCAGCAAAATCCAGGTAACAGTCATTGGATGGCTGTTAAGAGCATATTGAAATACCTTAGAAGGACTAAGGATATGTTTCTAATTTATGGATCTGGTGAAGAGGAACTCGTTGTAAAAGGTTACACGGATGCGAGTTTCCAAACTGATCGAGATGGTTCACGATCACAATCTGGGTATGTCTTCATTTTGAATGGAGCTGCAGTCTCTTGGAAGAGCTCGAAGCAGGATGTTGTAGCTTTGTCCACTACAGAATCAGAATACATCGCCGCCTCATTGGCAGCACAAGAAGCTGCGTGGTTAAAGAAGTTCATTGCCGACCTAGGGGTAGTCCCTACCATTCAAGACCCCCTAGAGATCTTTTGTGATAACGAGGGTGCGATTGCTCAAATCAAGGAACCTCGTGCACATCAAAAGACTAGGCACATTGAGCGGAGATTCAACTACATAAGGGATGAAGTTGAAAAGGGAAAGATATGTATTCACAAAGTTCACACCGATCAAAACATTGCGGATCCACTCACGAAGCTCCTTGAACGGCCAAAACATGAGGGTCATACTTGTGCCTTAGGACTTCGATATTCTAGTGATTGGATTTGATCTATTGTGTATTTGGATATTGGAACAATTGTTATTTTAACTCTTTTATGGTATTTTGAGTTATGTTCCATTTTAGCATGTTTAAATCCGTGAATAAATTAATTATTCTAAATGTCCGTAGTCGATCATATTTGTGGGAACAATATGAATGTAAGACTATTATGAACTTGGATTGGTGGATATTCATTAGGTATGAATATAGAGCAAAGTGTTGCTGCCAAAGTTCATAGATATTTGTGGGATACAAATATTGGACTGACCCGCTCTGACCTGAGATACATATTGGGTCTTGATATTCAACAAATATTATACCTTGACTTAGTTCTTCGCTGTCTGTCATAAGACAGTACATAAGGCTAAGCTCAGGTGTGATACGAGGTGATTGTGAGAGACGTATGTAGTTAAGAAGGGATTTGTTCCTCTTATTCGTTGAGAGTAAGATGTCTAAGGCCTGCTAAAGTTAAATCAACAGAGAATGATCACACTGTGTCTCTGGATTTGACATGACATCTGTAACGAAAGGATAAATGATAGATTCACCTAAATCATGTTCAAGTAAGGGACTTGAAGGAGATGATGTTATTGAATGGCACTTCGTCATACGTATTAGGGGTAGTAAACCGTTGTTAGGCGTCATTTACTGCTTGCATCAATCTTCTATGTATCTTGTGCAAGTGGGAGATTGTTGGACTCTATATGCCCAAGACACATATTAAATTGATGTGGCTAGTACGTTATGATCCAAGTCGGGTCATACCCAATAACAAGCTAGACAAACACCTAGAATATTTATTTATGATATGATCAAACAAATAAATATTAACACTTACAATATTTAGAAATCGGTTTTCTAAATAATTGCACTTGACAAACTAATAAATTATATGGATAATTTATTTTGAGAGAATATTTTATTTGTTATTTAATGGGTTAAATAACAATTTTAAAAGGTTACATAAGTCTTGTAAACATGAGATGTTATATTTTATAAAAGGTTATAAAATAAACAAGACTTAAATTTATAAAAGAAATTTTGTTTTTTTAAATAAAAGCTAGGGGCCGCCCCCCCCCCCCTCATGGGAACTCACACCTTTTTTTTGGTCCAATCATAGTCCATGCATTTTGCATATATAGATGCTCCTTGATTGGCCATTGTGGGTGGCAACTATCTCTCTCTCATCCTTTTAAGAAAAGGAGTTCCAAGACTTGTAACAATCTATCATTTTATCAAGTTTTTCAAGTGCAAGAGCTCAAAAACTCTCTAAAATTTTCGGCCAAGGTGGGTTGGTCAAGAGGGTGTTTCATTTGAGTTTCAAGTGTAGAAATCCTAGCAACATAAGGTGTTCGTTGGAAGCTTAGGGTATGCAAGCTTGAGGTCTTCTCCTTTGAAGATTTCCATTCAAGAATATCATCTTCTTCATATCACCTTGCTCTTGGAAAGGTAGTATTCTAAAACACCCTATGGTTGTATTTTGATAGCATGCATTTCATATATGGATCCGATTTTGGGTTTTTGCATTTAAAATGGTTTTAAATCTTGCAAAGTAACATGTTTTAAATAGATATTCCGCTGCGTTTTAATTTTATTCGGATAAAATTACTTTGATAAACATGTGAAAAACCCATCAGTCATATCTTTAAATTCTAAAGATATAAAACTAAAATCTGCACCAGCATCAAATAAAATAGAAGCAAAATGATCGTTGACAATGAACGTACCGGTGATTACGTTGGGATCCTATCGCACTTCTTTAGCTCCAACCACAAAGGCTCGTCTGCGGCCTTTGTTTTCTTTGGGATAGTCCTTCTGGAAATGTCCCGTAACACCGCAATCGAAACAACCTTGGTTTTTCCATCGTTCGTTATCGTTTCCACTGCCTCCTTCCTTCTTAACCACCTTGTTACCCCAACATTTTTCTGCGCGGTGACCCATTTTCCCGCATTTATCACACTTGGTGGCTTAGTATCCACCATAGTGGTGATATCCACACTTGTCACACTTAGATGTATTTCCATTATATTTCTTACCACTCGTTTCAGTTGTGGCAACGAATGCCTTCGTTTTCCTAGTCTTGGGGGTTTTCTTATGTTTGTTGTTCGATATAAAACCTTTCTGTAAATACTAATTGTAACAACCCTCGTCAAAACTATTATTTATTATATTATTTCATCCAATAGGAAACACCAATTAAGACACCCAAGTAATTCTGCACAAACCCTGAAAGTTTTAGAGCAATCGGAATCAGAATCAGGGCCCCTAAAACTCAAGGGGGCAAAACCTAGTTGACGATTATCTACTTAAAACGTTGTTGAAATTTAATTGGACCAAATTTCTTACTCATCAGGGCTAGTCCCGTGGGGGGCAAGCCAAAGAATTATAGGTGTCCCTTACGGACCGTAAGGGCTCAGGCTTACGGTCCGTAAGCAGGAGCAAACTCGTGTATAAATAGCAGGCTTCGGGACTTGCTTCTGGGCACAAAAACGACGCTCAAATTCCAAATTGACGTCGAGTTATACTTCTTCTACTACCCAAACACACACACCTCGAAACGCTGCCGCAATCAGGGTAATAACTCGATCGCTATTACGATTCAACGTCCGATCGATTGTAACTATCCAACGATTGTCCGGGTGCTACTCAAATTGAGCTTATACTTTGTTATTCATAGTGATTTCGACTTGAATATATGAGTGTTGTTCGAATTCGGACTATGCTCTGTTATTCGTTGTGAATCCGTTGAATTGTTAAGTATTGCACTTGTTAATTCGTTGTGAGGGTTTAATCTCGTGAATTGTCGTAACTGCTGTATTAGTTACAACCCTGTTTGTGTGAATTGTTATTAGGTTAATCAAGGCAATTCAGTAGGCCAGACTCTGCTCAAATTAAATCTACAATATATCAAGGCTTATCTGTAGACTAAACTTTGCCGTAGAAATCTGCAATGTGAGTTCATTTCTCTTTTCTCACCATTTGTGAGTCCATACTTTTTTTATCACATTTTTATCACCTTTTTGTGATACAATTATATTACAAATGCAATCTAAAAATCCTAAATGGTTACCAATTATACTTACAGTGATTAAATTATTATATTTTATAATAACTGCTGGTATGGGAAGTTTTATACATTATTTGATCTTCTTTACGATTAGCCAGAAAGTTAGCTAATAATAGCATGACCACAATTATAACTAATATTATCTTAACATTAAATTATTAATAAATTTAATGTACGTATAAGAATAAATCTAAATGGTGGATACCATAATAAAGTCAAGTCTAATGTATTCTATTTGTAGTCAGATTACTATATCATGATATTACAATTAGTGAATTGACATATTGGATAAGTTATAATAGTTGACATAAAATGTCATTATTCTGGATTACATGATTTTGTGCCATAAATAATATATTTGACAAAGTAATGTCATAGGACATCATCATGTCCAGCGTCACTAGTTGAAAGAATGATTAACAGTGATATGACCAAAGACATTAGTTGAGAGAATGAGCAACAGTGTTATAATTAGAATCACTAGTTGAAAGAATGATCAACTGTGATATAACCAGAGTCACTAGTTGAAAGAATGATCAAGAGTGATATGACCCCGTCACAGGAATCGCCTAATGACAGATAAATTGAATAATAGTATAGTATAGTTATTTTGATAAATTCACTATTGGACGAAAGTAAGCCAATGAGTGATATTATTGCTGTTATATTGGAACTGCCATCATGTGACAAAATACTGATTGAGTTGGGTAAATACAAATAAATATAAAAACCTTAATACTGTAAGGTATAACAATATATTTTATAAAAATGGAATGATCTCACTCAGTATTTTCCACTGACAAAACCTTTTTCAAACATGTTTCAGGTAATTACCATAGATTGGAATAAAGGCTAGATACGGCGCTGAAAGGCATCAAGAAGTGGTTTATTTTAATCAAATTAAGAAATATTGTTTTATAAAATAAAATTTATCTTTATTAAAGCTACCATTGTAAAACAGGGGTTTATCCCATTTAAATCAAATCAGGTGTTTTATAAACTCTGATATTTTTCCTAACTCACGGTCCTGATGAAAATTCCGCTGCAACGTTTTTCAAAAATAACCACCGGTACCACTGGACTGCTCACGGCACCGATTCCGGCCAAGATGGGGTCGGGGGTCGTGACAGAAGGTGGTATCAGAGCTAAGCCACTACTTTGAGCCTATAAGTGTTATAATAATGATACTTAAACTTAAATAAAAGAGTTAGGAGATTGCTATTAACTGGTAGCACATCTGATAACATTCAAAGGCTGAATAAGAAAAGATGCCTTAGTATGAGTTAAGCCACTTGTTTAAGCTATTTAGGTGTTCTTTAATACCTAAACAATAAAGTTAGGAAACTAATACAAATTAACTTATGTGTTGTACATGAATATATATATGTCAATATGCACATATAGTATCCTAGAGGTATTATTTTGTTTTACTTATTCTGTGATATTAATAAGTAAAAATATTTGCAATCCAGATGTCGAATGAAGTATCACATAATCAAGAAGCTCATACTAATAATGAAAATCATTTGGATAAAAATGCTATAGAAAATCTAATAGCTCAAGGAATAACTAATGCTTTACCTTTAATAATTAAAGCTGTTAAAAATCCCGTAGAACCCACCAAAGTTACGAGTAGCAAGCATACCCGTGACGACAGTTTTAACCATAGTGACAATAATGATAATAATGATATTACCAAAACCCCATTTCCCAAGAAGAAGAAGCCGATGACTCTCGGATGCACCTACAAAGAATTTCTAGCATGTAAACCAACCGAGTTCGCGGGCAGTGAAAGTGCCACGGCTGCTCTACGATGGTTGGAAAAGACAGAAGCTGTTCTTACAATCAGCAAATGTGCTGAAGAAGATAAGGTGATGTATGCATCTAACCTCTTTAAGGAAGAAGCCTTAGAATGGTGGAATACTATTCTTCAGGCAAAAGGAAGTGACATGGCTTATGCCATGAACTGGGAAAAGTTCAAGGAAATGGTAGAAAGGAAATTTTGTCCTCCTTATGAAAAGGAACGAATGACTAACAAGTTCCTAAATCATAAAATGATAGATGTGAATTGTCGTAAATATACGACAACATTCTTCAAATATGCAAGAATGGTACCAACTCTGGCTTCGCCAGAGCCCGTACTAATTTCTCGTTATATTTGCGGATTAGTTAGAGAAATCCGAGACATAGTTAAAGCCGCTAGACCACAGACTATCGAAGAAGCAGTTGAACTAGCTAATATTTTGACAGATTGACTAATCCGCACAAGAGAAGAAAACAAGAAGAAAGAATTAGCCCAGAAAATTTTCCAAGAACTTAAGAAGAAAGAAACCGAACCGTCATTGGAGCAACCTATCTGCAGAAACTGTAACAAAAAGCATTCAGGAAGATGTCGTTTTAGGAAAGCATTCTACTGTGACTTCTGCAAGATGACCGGGCATATAGAGAAAGAGTGTAGAAGGAAAACTAACGTATGTTACAATTGCGGAGAAACAGGACACATCAAACCATATTGCCCAAAACTAACCAAAACACTTAACAACAAGGCCAGAACAACAGATGGAGCTAAGAACACGCGAGCATTTGTACTTACTACGCAAGAAGCAGAAACGATTCCAGACGTAATCGCTGATATATAAGTTAAGTTATTATTCAACCCTTATATAAGTAGAAGTTTTAAATAAAAAAATTTTGTCAAGTACTTCATTTATTCAAACCCATAACCGACTTGGTTGATCTTCACTTTCATTGAATCATTTATTTGGTCACGATCACCTTGTGGTGACGTTTTCAGAAATTTGAAGCTTGTGCTAATCTCGTTGCACCTCTTACATACGGGTTTAATTATTTATTTATGTTGAATCCGCTTTGATTTATTCTATCAAAACAATCTTAACACAATCGTGTGCTAAGATAATGATACACAAATTCATTTCATATTTCTGTGTATGTGACAACTCGAATTTCCAAGATTCGATTTCATATGTATTACACGATCATGTATTGACTAGTCACTTATTTGCACATATGGTTGCCATGAAATTTTATACGTTTTGATTGTTTGATTGTACATAGTTGTTTGTTTGTTACATTGTGAAACTTGTAAAATGTGTAAACTTGTTAGTATGAAACACATTTCATCACACAAACAACCTTCGAAGGATGTCCAACCTTCGAAGGATATCCACGAAACATGATAAATAGATCGAAGGATCACGAAAGATAACTTTAGGTTCAAAACATAATCCTTCGACATCTTTCGGCCCAGTCATCTAATGGGCTTGGCCCATTCCAGTGACACGTTTATAATTGTGAGTGCATGAAATCAGTAGTCATTTTTCTAAAAACCCTAGAGCACCTCTACTTGTGACGGCAACCACAAACTTACGGAGACTTCTTGCTGATCAATTCCCTTGTTTCAATATCGGTTAGTGTTTAATGTATATGCTCTCATGATTTATCAATCACATGCCAATATGTTGTTTGTATGTTAACCGGTTACGTATAATAATTGTATATTGATGTTAATCGGATTTGTATGCTAATCGGATCTGTTGTGAACTATGTTTAATGTTATTGTTTGGTGAATCGGATGTGATTTTATGCAATCCGAAATTGTTATCGTTCATGAAATCGGAACACACATGATTGAGTATTATTATTGTTCATACGGTTAAATTAGGGTTCATAAGGTTTTAATAAGAAACTGACTGTTTGATCGATTATAGGTAACTGAATACTTGGATCTGTGTTAATTGATAATCGAATAAACTTGGAAACTTTGTGTAAACGTAACTGTTACTTGTCGAAGGATGGTAGTTACTCGAAACATAGTTGTGACCGAAAGATACTTGTTAGTCGAAACATAGTTGAGACCGAAAGATATATGTCCTTCGAAGGATAGCTTTGACCGAAGGATAGCTTTGACCGAACCATAGTAACTTTGACCGAAAGATAGTTTGGACCGAAAGATAGCTTTGACCGAAAGATGACATTGGTCCGAAACATAACATTCGGTCCGAAGGATAATTGTGATAACTGTTGTCGAAAGATAATAGCTGGATTCGAAAGATACTAGGGACTTATGAACCTACTTTGAAAAATGGAATTATATGCTTGATTTATTTGGCATGCCATGCTTGATGAACGTTAACATTTGTATACGTGCAATATTACGTGTTGTGCCGATATGCAAACTGACTGCTATGTGAACATTAAATTGCATGCGTATCATTGCGAACATGAACTGATTTGTTATACGTGCATACAATAGGACTTGATTAATTACTTGTGAGTACATAACCTAGCATACCGAGCAAACCAAGGTGAGTTCACACTCTTACCAAGGCATGGGATTCCCGGGGTGTTGGGAATGGGATTGAAAGGATAAGGTTGAATAGATACACTACTGACACTATGACTAGATTACTATATTGCTATCCTCGGATGTGAAGGATACCTATACTGATCACTATCCTCGGTTGTGAAGGATACTTATACTGATCACTATCCTCGGTTGTGAAGGATACTTATACTGATCACTATCCTCGGTTGTGAAGGATACTTATACTGATCACTATCCTCGGTTGTGAAGGATACTTATACTGATCACTATCCTCGGATGTGCAGGATACCTATACTGATCACTATTACGGCCCAGTAGAGCCACCTGTTACAAACGAACTTACTATTACGCATTTACTTTCTGTGAACTCGCTCAACTAGTTTGTTGATCATTCTGTTACATGCCTTGCAGATCGTTAGGTACTTGAAGCTTGCACACGGAGAAGCTGGTCGTTGTGGGGCTTGGATCGTGATCACCTTGTTAAACACTTTTGATGTTTGATACATATTTGCTATGGGTTTTACAATAATACGCTTCCGCTAAACAATGTTAACTTACTTATGTTTTGGAAACACCTTTCATATGGAAATGGTTTGGATTATAATGTGTTTACTTTTGCTTTATACAATGTTCTGTATGATTGGTGGCTTGATCCTGGTCAGTCACGCTCCCAAGCGGTGATACTCCGCAGGTGGATTTTGGGGGTGTGACAGATTGGTATCAGAGCCATTGGTTATAGAGAACTTGGTTTTAATATGGGAAAACGTTTTTATTAAAACCAGACTATAACCAGAACAGTGCTCTCAACGATCCACAACGACGCTTCGCTCCACGTGCAAGACTCAACTTCCTAGGTAATAAGGTTTATGTTTATTGCCTACATTGCTAGAATTTGCATAGAACTTTGCTCGTAGTATGCTTACATTACCTTGCTCACAACTTGTCATTGCATGAGAATACTTATGTGCTTACACTCTTCTGTCATCGCACTATTCGCGAACCTTTCTCACTTATGTTGCCTTTGATGTGAAGACCAATGGCCGCACGAATTACCATGACTCAAGCCCAGCTAGAGGCTCTCGTTGCTGCGGCAGTTGCAGCCGCCCAAGCAGGTAGTATACCCTGCAGTATAGACACTAGGATCTTTAGATCCTACATTAATTCTCGTACTTAACTTTGCACTATTCGTACACAATAGGTCAACCCGCTCAGCAACAACCTGGGTGCACCTTCAAGAATTTCATGGAATGTCGTCCTAGTTCGTTCAGTGGCACGGAAGGAGCAGTTGGACTCCTCCACTGGTTTGAAAAGCTCGAGTCGGTTTTCGAAATGTGTGAATGCCCTGAGGCTCGCAGGGTGAAGTTCGCCACTGGCACACTTGAAGGGATTGCGCTCACTTGGTGGAACGCACAAGTGCAGATCTTAGGGTTGGCAGCTGCTAACGCCACACCCTGGAATGATTTCAAAGAACTGATCAAGAGGGAATACTGCACTAGAGAAGACATCCACAAGTTGGAGGACGAGTTGTATAACTTGAAGATGGTTGGTTCAGAAATCGAGGCTTACACTAAGAGGTCGAACGAGTTGGCTGTGCTGTGTCCAACTATGGTAGACCCTCCGTACAAGCGTATTGAGTTGTATCTCAAGGGTTTGGTGCCAGAAATACAGAGCCACGTTACCTCGGCTAATCTCAACAACATTCAGGAAATACAGCGTCTCGCTCATCGCATCACTGATCAGGCAGTGGATCAGAATAAACTGCCTAAGCGTATCAGTGCTACTGCTACCGCTACTGCTTCTACTACACTTGCTACTCCCAGTGAAAGTAAGAGAAAATGGGATGGGGATTCTAGCAAGGGATCAGCTTCAGTGCAGTCACAAGCTCAACAGCGAAAGACAGACAGTTACCAAAGTCCAAGTCAGCACTCCTCAGGCAGCCACAGACAGGGAAGGTATCGAGGAAATCTTCCAAAGTGTAACACCTGCAACAAGCATCATCGTGGCCAGTGTAACCAGGTTCGTTGTCAAAGATGCCTCAAGGCGGGTCATGAGGCCAAAGATTGTAGAAGCCCTCAACCTGCAAACCAGAATCAGCAGCAACCTCAAGCACAGCAGAATCAGCAGCAGGGTAACAAAGGGTGTTTTCATTGCGGTGCAGAGGGTCACTTCAAAAGGCATTGCCCTCAGCTGAACAGAAACCAGAACAACAACAACCATAACAACAATCAGGGTAATGGTAACAACAACAACGGGGGAAACAACAACAACAACGGCAATGAAGCTCGTGGTCGTGCTTTTGTGTTGGGTCGAGGAGATGCAGTGAACGATCCCAATGTGGTTATGGGTAAGTTTCTTCTTGACGATATTTATGTTACTGTCTTATTTGATTCGGGTGCTGATACAAGCTATATGTCATTGAAAATGGGTAAATTATTAAAACGTACACCAACACCTCTAGACACCAAACACGTCGTAGAACTAGCCAATGGTAAAAGTGTAGAAGCCACGCAGGTAGTCAAGGGTTGTAGTATTGTTCTAGCGGGCCAGACTTTCTCGATTGATCTCATACCCATAGTTTTGGGTAGTTTCGACGTCGTCATTGGTATGGATTGGTTATCCCAACATCATGCGGAGATCTTATGCAAAGAAAAAGTTATTCGTATTCCTCGCTCCAGTCAGGAACCTCTCGAAGTACAAGGTGACAAGAGTGGTGCTGTGGTTGGCATCATCTCTTACTTAAAGGCGCAGAAATGTTTACGAAAGGGACATACTGCCATTTTGGCACTTGTCACTGACGCATCAGCAAAGGAAAAGAAGCTGGAGGATATACCAGTTGTGCGTGATTTTCCTCAAGTGTTTCCTGAAGATTTACCTGGTTTACCTCCTCATCGTCAAGTCGAGTTTCAGATTGAGTTAGCTCCTGGAGCAGCACCAATAGCCCGCGCACCGTATCGTTTAGCTCCAACCGAACTGGAAGAACTGTCGAAGCAGCTACAAGAGCTCTTGGAAAAGGGCTTTATTCGTCCAAGCTCTTCGCCTTGGGGAGCTCCAGTGTTATTTGTGAAAAAGAAAGACGGTACGTTCAGAATGTGTATAGACTACCGTGAACTCAACAAGGTGACGGTGAAGAACCGTTATCCTCTTCCGCGCATCGACGACTTATTCGACCAGTTACAAGGGTCGTGTTACTATTCCAAGATTGATTTAAGGTCAGGGTATCATCAGCTGAGAGTCCGGGATGAGGACGTCTCCAAAACCGCTTTCAGAACTCGCTACGGTCATTACGAGTTTCTTGTCATGCCATTCGGGCTTACGAACGCGCCAGCAGTCTTCATGGATCTTATGAACAGGGTGTGCAAACCGTATCTTGACAAGTTCGTCATTGTCTTCATCGACGACATCTTGATTTACTCCAAGAGTCAGGAGGAGCACGAGCAGCACTTACGTCTTATCTTGGAACTTCTTCGAAAAGAGCAATTGTACGCAAAGTTTTCAAAATGCGACTTCTGGCTTCGTGAAGTCCACTTCTTAGGCCATGTGGTAAACAAGGATGGGATTCATGTTGATCCATCCAAGGTTGATTCGATCAGAAACTGGCCAGCACCACGTACACCGACAGAAATACGCCAATTCTTGGGTTTGGCGGGTTACTACAGGCGATTTATTAAAGACTTCTCGAAGATCGCGCAACCACTTACTATGCTAACACAGAAAGGTGTCGTTTACAGATGGGGTAATACGCAAGAGACCGCTTTTCAGTACTTAAAGGATAGGCTTTGCAGCGCACCTATTCTTTCATTACCAGAGGGCACAGATGACTTCGTGGTATACTGTGATGCATCCATCCAGGGTCTTGGATGTGTGTTGATGCAACGTGATAAAGTGATAGCCTACGCTTCGCGGCAACTCAAGGTTCATGAACGGAACTACACGACGCACGATTTGGAGCTGGGAGCTGTTGTTTTCGCGCTTAAGATATGGCGACACTACCTGTACGGTACCAGGTGCACGATTTACACCGATCACAGGAGTCTCGAGCATATTCTTAAGCAAAAGGATTTGAATATGCGTCAACGGAGATGGGTTGAACTTCTAAACGACTACGAATGCGCCATCAAGTATCATCCAGGCAAGGCCAATGTTGTGGCTGATGCCCTCAGTCGGAAAGACACTCTACCTAAGCGCGTGCGAGCGCTACAGCTTACTATTCAGTCCAGTCTTCCTGCACAGATACGAGCTGCTCAGTTAGAAGCACTGAAACCCGAAAACGTCAAAGCTGAAGCCTTACGCGGTTCAAGGCAACATATGGAACAAAAGGAAGACGGCGCCTACTATGTAACGGGGCGTATTTGGGTCCCACTTTATGGCGGTCTACGAGAGCTTGTGATGGATGAAGCGCACAAGTCTCGTTACTCGGTACATCCAGGGTCGGATAAGATGTACCACGACATCAGTACTACTTATTGGTGGCCTAGTATGAAGGCCCACATCGCCACCTATGTTGGCAAATGCTTAACCTGTGCGAGAGTCAAGGTTGAATATCAGAAACCATCAGGCCTACTTCAACAGCCCAAGATACCTCAATGGAAATGGGAAGAAATTTCCATGGATTTTGTTACAGGCCTACCTAGATCTCAGCGTGGAAACGATACAATATGGGTCATAGTTGATCGACTCACCAAGTCTGCACACTTCCTGCCGATCAAAGAAACGGATAAGTTTTCTACCCTAGCAGACATCTACATGAAAGAAGTTGTTTCGAGGCACGGAGTGCCCACTTCTATCATTTCGGATCGCGATGCACGATTCACGTCAGAGCTTTGGCAAGCGATGCACAAATCCTTCGGCTCACGATTAGACATGAGCACAGCATATCATCCTCAGACGGATGGGCAGTCTGAGCGAACTATCCAAACTCTAGAAGACATGCTTCGAGCGTGTGTTATAGACTTCGGCAACGGCTGGGAAAAACACCTCCCTTTGGTGGAGTTCTCGTACAATAACAGTTACCATACCAGCATTCAAGCCGCTCCATTCGAGGCATTGTACGGACGTAAATGCCGGTCACCTCTCTGTTGGGCAGAGGTGGGGGATAGTCAACTTACGGGTCCAGAGATTGTAGTGGACGCCACAGAAAAGATAGCACAGATACGACAACGCATGGCGGCAGCACGCGACCGTCAGAAAGCCTACGCGGACAAGCGTAGAAAACCATTGGAATTTGAGGTCGGGGACCGGGTTTTATTGAAAGTTTCACCCTGGAAGGGTGTGGTTCGATTTGGTAAACGAGGCAAACTGAATCCGCGGTACGTCGGACCATTTGAAATCTTAGAAAAGATTGGCAAAGTAGCCTACAGATTAAACCTACCTCCTGAACTCGGTGCAGTTCACAATGTATTTCACGTGTCAAATCTGAAGAAGTGCCTGTCAGATGAGACCCTTATAGTTCCTTTTAAGGAACTCACTATCGACGAGCGGTTGCAGTTCGTCGAGGAACCTGTTGAAATCATGGACCGGGATGTTAAGGTCCTCAAACACAAGAGAATCCCTCTTGTTCGAGTTCGTTGGAACTCCCAGCGTGGCCCAGAGTATACCTGGGAACGCGAAGATCAGATGAAAGAAAGGTATCCCCAGTTATTCGAAACCAATGCATCCACTTCTGAGGCTGAAGCTACTACTACTGAATTTCGGGACGAAATTCCAAATCAACGGGGGGATGATGTGACACCCCAGGAAAACAAGTGAACGATGTAACTTACCTAGCTTCCTCAGTGAGTGCGTACCAAATTTCGGGACGAAATTTCTTTCAAGTTGGGGATAATGTGACAACTCGAATTTCCAAGATTCGATTTCATATGTATTACACGATCATGTATTGACTAGTCACTTATTTGCACATATGGTTGCCATGAAATTTTATACGTTTTGATTGTTTGATTGTACATAGTTGTTTGTTTGTTACATTGTGAAACTTGTAAAATGTGTAAACTTGTTAGTATGAAACACATTTCATCACACAAACAACCTTCGAAGGATGTCCAACCTTCGAAGGATATCCACGAAACATGATAAATAGATCGAATGATCACGAAAGATAACTTTAGGTTCAAAACATAATCCTTCGACATCTTTCGGCCCAGTCATCTAATGGGCTTGGCCCATTCCAGTGACACGTTTATAATTGTGAGTGCATGAAATCAGTAGTCATTTTTCTAAAAACCCTAGAGCACCTCTACTTGTGACGGCAACCACAAACTTACGGAGACTTCTTGCTGATCAATTCCCTTGTTTCAATATCGGTTAGTGTTTAATGTATATGCTCTCATGATTTATCAATCACATGCCAATATGTTGTTTGTATGTTAACCGGTTACGTATAATAATTGTATATTGATGTTAATCGGATTTGTATGCTAATCGGATCTGTTGTGAACTATGTTTAATGTTATTGTTTGGTGAATCGGATGTGATTTTATGCAATCCGAAATTGTTATCGTTCATGAAATCGGAACACACATGATTGAGTATTATTATTGTTCATACGGTTAAATTAGGGTTCATAAGGTTTTAATAAGAAACTGACTGTTTGATCGATTATAGGTAACTGAATACTTGGATCTGTGTTAATTGATAATCGAATAAACTTGGAAACTTTGTGTAAACGTAACTGTTACTTGTCGAAGGATGGTAGTTACTCGAAACATAGTTGTGACCGAAAGATACTTGTTAGTCGAAACATAGTTGAGACCGAAAGATATATGTCCTTCGAAGGATAGCTTTGACCGAAGGATAGCTTTGACCGAACCATAGTAACTTTGACCGAAAGATAGTTTGGACCGAAAGATAGCTTTGACCGAAAGATGACATTGGTCCGAAACATAACATTCGGTCCGAAGGATAATTGTGATAACTGTTGTCGAAAGATAATAGCTGGATTCGAAAGATACTAGGGACTTATGAACCTACTTTGAAAAATGGAATTATATGCTTGATTTATTTGGCATGCCATGTGTCACACCCTGGCTTTGCGGAAGCGTGGTTAATTTGGTGTGACTTCTTAATACCATAGCTTAACCATAACAAGCTATATGAATTTAAAATCATGCAAAGTCATCCATTGAAAATAAAACTGTCAAACATTTTCTAGATGGGTAAACACCCAACAACCATTACTTGTCTTAAACAGTACAACTACTACCATAATGCAAACAAAATAAACACGGTTCAGGGGCCATGGCTTGTCCAGGAAAGAGCCATGAGCCTTGAACCCCGGATGACTCTGAATCTAAATGCAGCGGGAAATCCTGCTAAACCGTGCCAGATCCTTAATTCCCTGAAATACATGTAAGTTGAAAAATCAACAATAATGTTGAGCGAGTTCATGCGAAAATGAGTAAATAAACCTTTATCTTTATCAAAAACCCTGGTATGTAGCAAATAAGGAAAAAGAGATCACCAATGGTTTGCAAGGCCATTGATATGTGTAAATGCAAGTAGGAAGGCTCAAACCTAGCAAATTTATGCGTCGGGAACAAAGTCATCCCAAGGTCCGTTCTGCTGGACCTGGGACTGGGCTCGCTACACCCAAATAGATCTACCGCTCCTGCCCCTCGGTCCTACCCTGAGGATTAATGACCTCAAGTTTCCGCCTACCCATTCACATGATCTAAGTAACCCTCCTTACGCTAACCATACCATGTATAACATATCCATAATCATTGTAACATGTATTTCACCCCCGCAGTTTATAAAACTGAAAACAGTTAAGAGAAAAGGGGGACATGAACTCACAGTGAAGGCGTCACTAAATCAGTAATCCGAATATCCGTGTGCTGCGCAACGACCTACATGTGCTAATTCTATTAGACGGATGGCCGTGCTTTAGCTTCATAGTTGATATTTTTGGGAAACGGTTAGACAACCGCTTCGTGTGTATATTTGGTATTTTACTTTCCTTCCCAAGGATGGGGGATTTAAATACATGTGTATTCATATTATCTCATTAAGTCCCACTTAATATATTTTATTTCTTATTCCAAAATATAATTATTTTTCTCAAAAATAATATATTTTCTTTACATAATTCTTTTCCAAAATAATACGTTGACAACATACGTGTCGATGAATATTTCTGCGTAAAGCGTAAGTTACGTTTTAATGATTAGGTGGTAATAGAAATTACCGTTGTAACTTTTATGCTTGTCGTATAAGCGTTTGTATTATTTTGAGTTCGACAAAGTTTGTAAATATTATTTTTACTCTAAAAATAATATTTATACATTTTCACAAAATAATCATAAACAGTGTTGTGAAAAATATATTTATTGAATAAATATTTATCACGTTTATTTTTGTGAAAATCCCACCTCCGAATATTTAATAAAGTCATGGCGAAATATATTTTGTAAATACTTCAAAAATAATTCCAACACTTGTAAATATTCTAAGTGTTAGATTTTTAGAAAATTTCGCCAGAGTTTCCCCTGTAACTGGAGGTGGCCACGCTTTCAAGCGTATCATTTTCTTTTACAAAAACATCTCAACAATTTATTAAATCAACCGAAACAATTTTCCAACATGCTAAACAAGTTTTAACACTTCAAATTGTAGATTATTTTGCGAGGTCGTATTACCACATGAACTTGTAATTTTTCCAAGAGTCGTTTTGTAGATCACTTTATATTAGTGGATCTATTCATATAATAACTTAGTCTTGTAAAAACCCCGTTTTTAGAAACAATCACTCTTCACAACTTCCCGACAACTTTTGTGAAAACTCAATATTTTGTCGGATTTTTTTATGTACAAGTGTTTCTACACTTGTAGTTTATAGAAAATCATACTTATTCATATCTTACCCATTTTTATAAAAACGTGATTTTCTCGACGCCCGGTCCTACGAATATACCACTTGTACATCCGTAGATCGGCTTGTTTTAGATACTATTTTTCATGTCAAAACATTTTTACACAAGTTCATGTTTCCCGTGTGGTGGAGTTTCACCTTTTAACCCTTGTACACAAGAAACAAGTGTATGTCAAGATACGCGATCCGGACAAAGTCGGGTTAAACGATGATGAGAGCCACCACATCGTAGATCGGGCCATATTAATCAACATATTCAAGTACTACGACTTTTACACGCGTTATGTGCTTTTATCCAACGAAATACACGTTTTTGAAGACTTTAAAGTTTCATTTAGCGGGTTATCGACATTCAACCATCAAAAATCCTTTTAACCACCTTAGACACGATTAATAATGAGTTTTAAACGTTATACCTCTAGCTCGGGGCTAGGGAAGATCTATGGCGAAAACTGAGTGGATAATAGCAAACGGTAGAGGTCCTCCGCGTTCCGTTTGTTCCGAGCTCCGTTGTACGTAACCACCAACACTTGAGTATACTTGGAACTTGCAAGACTTGAACCGACAATGGATGTGGGGGTGGTGGTGATCTCGGCCGAGAGGAGGGAGAGGGAGAGGGAGAGATGTGAAGGTGAAGTGTGTGTTCTTGAGTGTGTGAGAGATGAGTGAATTTATAGAAAAAGTCGTCTCGATCCTCGTGCAATCCAATATAAAATAATAAAACTCGTACTCTTGTCCTTCCTTGGTTGGCCGAAATCTTTAGGATGTAATGGTGCTCGGTTCGTTTTCAATCGTTCAGTTACGGTTCAGTTTGGTTAAGTGCGTTACTTTAAGGTACTAACCTCGTTAGTTGTTTAATGCATTAGGAAGCGGGTGTTAGGGTAATCAGGGACCCTAACTGGCTCAGAAAAATACCAATATTAATTTTGGCAATATTTTTATGTTCCGGGTATTGTCCGGTTGTTCGGTCGGATAGTAATCCGTTAAAGTGCTTAAGTTATCCGTTAAGCGTCACAAATAATATTTTTAGCGACACAATTTATTCTGCAAGGTGTCAGGAATAATTCCTCATGTTTTGGCACTTTATTAATTAGCTAGAAGCTAGTATATTGGTAAAAGTGCTGTGTTTCGTGCTTAAGGTTCGTTTTAGGCACATCCAAATCTCTTTATCTTATCCCTAGAGACGTAATCATACAACCCTTGTATCCCTACACACACTATGGGTGTAGTGAAATATTTCCGGCTCATTCAGGCCTTTAGAGGCAGTGTTTGCCTGATGCTGGCTATATCAGCATGTTCACTGTGTATCCGTTTAGTGCTACTGTGCTTTTGTGCATCATGTTTGTCACTAAGGTTCAATAAATAAGTAGTGTAGTGACAGGAATATCAAAGTATGATGCAGATATGTACAAGTACCAACAATCAAGTAGCAGTTTATCAGCAAACTCAGTAAAGCACAGTAATTAGGCAACAATTAATAATTAATTAAGTCGTACGGATACCTGGTTTTGTGAGGGTTGTCACATTCTCCCCCCGTTAAATAAATTTCGTCCCGAAATTTTAAATTCTGCTTGTAGAAGCCGGGTCTTCTGGAAATAAATGGGGGTATTTCTCTTTCATTCGGTCTTCACGCTCCCAGGTGAATTCAGGACCATGTCTAGCATTCCAGCGAACTTTGACGAGCTTGACACTGCTCCGGCGGGTCTTGTTAACTTTCCAATCCGTGACCTCAACAGGTTCTTCAACGAAGTGGAGCGTGTCATCAATATGAATCTCGTCGGTAGGAATGGCAACGTTAACTTGAGTTGGACTCCTCTTAAGATTGGATACATGAAATGTATCGTGAACGTTATTCAGCTCGGCAGGCAGATCCAACTTGTATGCTACTGTTCCAATTTTCTTCAAAACCTTAAAAGGACCAATGTAGCGTGGATTCAACTTCCCACGCTTCCCAAAGCGTGCTACACCCTTCCAGGGTGATACCTTCAACAAAACCATATCCCCAACCTCAAACTCTTGAGGTTTCCTTTTCAGATCTGCATAGGTCTTCTGGCGATCACGAGCCGCGCTAATGCGATCTCGGATTTGCGCGATCTTATCTGTAGTTTCCTGAACCACATCGGGACCTACCAGTTGTCTATCACCTGCGTCAGACCAACAGAGCGGCGACCTGCACTTGCGTCCATATAAAGCTTCGAATGGCGCGGCACCAATACTGGTGTGGTAGCTGTTGTTGTATGAAAACTCAACCAGGGGTAAATGCTTATCCCAGCTACCGCCTAAATCCATCACACATGCTCTCAGCATGTCTTCCAATGTCTGAATCGTCCGCTCACTTTGGCCGTCGGTCTGCGGGTGAAACGCGGTGCTCATATTCAGCTTCGAACCAAAAGCTTCCTGGAAGGATTGCCATATCCTCGATACGAACCTTCCATCCCTATCAGAAATAATCGAGAGGGGTACTCCATGGCGAGTGACAATCTCTCTCATGTAAATTTCAGCCAATTTGCTTGTATGATCCTTTTCACGGATGGGCAAGAAGTGTGCTGACTTCGTCAAGCGATCCACTATCACCCAGATAGTGTCATGGCCCTTAGGCGTTCTTGGCAACTTTGTAACAAAATCCATGGATATTTCTTCCCACTTCCACTGGGGAATTTTCGGTTGCTGCAGAAGTCCCGAAGGCTTCTGGTATTCTGCCTTAACCTTAGCGCAAGTCAAACATTGGCTCACATAAATAGCAACATCGCCTTTCATCCTAGGCCACCAATAATAATCCTTAAGATCTTGGTACATCTTATCCGCTCCCGGGTGGATAGAGTACCGTGATTTGTGAGCTTCATCAAAAATAACTTCTCTTAAATCACCAAACAAAGGAACCCAAATCCTTTTCTCAAAACATAACGTTCCTTCCCTGTTTGGAACCAATATCTTCTCCATCCCACGGAGATATTCTTTCTCAAGGTTTCCCTCCCTGAGAGCTTCTTTTTGCGCTGCTCGAATGCGTGAAGAAAGATCGGTTTGGATAATCATTTCCATAGCCCTAACCCTTATGGGCTTGATTCTCTCCTTGCGACTTAGGGCATCGGCGACCACATTCGCCTTCCCCGGATGATACTTGATCTCGCAGTCGTAATCGTTCAGCAACTCAACCCATCGCCTTTGCCTCATATTCAACTCCTTCTGGTTGAATATATGTTGGAGGCTTTTGTGATCTGTAAAGATCGTACACTTCGTACCGTAAAGGTAGTGTCTCCAAATCTTCAAAGCAAAAACCACTGCGCCTAGCTCCAAATCGTGCGTGGTATAGTTCTTTTCATGTACCTTCAGTTGGCGTGATGCGTAGGCGATAACCTTTTGACGTTGCATCAACACACAACCCAATCCTTGACGCGAAGCGTCGCAGTATACCACAAAATCGTCGGTACCTTCCGGTAGAGCTAAGATTGGCGCGTTGCAAAGCTTATCCTTCAACAACTGAAATGCTTCATCCTGTTTGATTCCCCAATCAAACTTTTTATCCTTTTGCGTGAGGAGCGTCAATGGCTGAGCGATCTTTGAAAAATCCTCAATAAATCTTCGATAATAACCAGCCAAACCCAAGAATTGCCGGATCTCGGTTGGCGTTTTTGGCGCTTCCCAGTTCTTGATCGCCTCGATCTTGGTTGGATCCACATGAATTCCACTTTCATTTACCACGTGCCCAAGGAATTGCACGTCTCTCAGCCAAAACTCACACTTAGAAAATTTGGCATACAACTGCTCCTTCTTCAGTAGCTCTAAGATAGCTCTGAGGTGTTGCTCGTGTTCTGCCTTCGTCTTTGAGTAGATCAAGATGTCGTCGATGAACACAATCACGAACTTATCCAGGTACGGCTTACAAACTCGGTTCATCAAATCCATGAACACTGCAGGTGCGTTTGTTAAACCAAACGGCATGACAAGGAACTCGTAGTGCCCATAACGAGTTCTGAAGGCTGTCTTCGGGATACTTTCCTCCTGTATCCGAAGTTGATGATATCCAGATCGAAGATCGATCTTGGAGTAGAAACTTGAACCTTGAAGTTGGTCAAACAGATCATCAATCCTTGGCAAAGGATACCTATTCTTGATCGTCAGCTTGTTCAATTCTCTGTAGTCAATGCACATACGGAAACTACCATCCTTCTTCTTGACAAACAAAACTGGAGCTCCCCAAGGCGAGAAGCTTGGTCGGATAAAACCCTTATCCAACAATTCTTGAAGTTGCGTCGATAGCTCTTGCATCTCAGACGGGGCAAGTCTATAAGGTGCCTTAGCCACAGGCGCGGCGCCTGGAACTAAGTCGATGCGAAATTCCACTTGCCTCTGAGGCGGCAAGCCAGGCAAGTCTTCTGGAAAGACTTCCGGATACTCCCTTACGACAGGGATGTCTTCGATCTTCGGCTCAGCAGCCTTTTTATCCACGATGTGTGCTAGAAAAGCAACACACCCTTTCTTCAAACACTTTCTTGCTTTCAGACAGCTGATAATCCGCAACGGCGTCTCACGCTTCTCTCCATGAACAACAATGGTCTCACCATCGTCGGTCGGAATACGAACAATCTTCTCGTGACAAACAATCTCCGCCTTGTTACTTGCTAACCAATCCATCCCTACTACCACGTCGAAGCTTCCTAACTGGACTGGTAGTAGATCGAGAGCAAACTCACGCTCTCCTAACTCGATTACACAACCTCTAATCATTTCATTGGCTTCTACTAACTTCCCATTAGCTAGCTCGATCGAATAAGGAATATCTAACTTACTAGCGGCTAAACCAAGCATGTTCTTAAATTCTAGCGATACGAAGCTATAATCGGCACCAGTATCAAACAAAACAGACGCATAGCGTTGGTTTACAGGGAACGTACCAGTAACAACATTGGGATCCTGGCGCGCTTCCCTGGCCTCCATGTTGAAAACTCTTCCACGAGCTTGGGTCAATTCCGGACAGTTCCTCTTGAAGTGCCCTTGATCTCCACAATTAAAACACCCGGGCCTCTGCCCGTTTCCACCATTGTTCCCAGCCTGGTGGTTTCCCTGGTTTCGGTTCACGGTGCCTGCTTGGTTAGCACGGTTTCCATTTCCTCCTTGATTTCCTTGTGGGCGGTTCCCATTACCACCACGGGTATTCCTATTCCCATTTCCTCCCTGACCTCCCCGGCCAGCATTTGCCCAACAAGTCTCCTTCAGGTGGCCAACCTTTCCACATGCTTCACAAACTTTCAACCCACAACGACCGGAGTGATGTTTTTGACATGAGTTGCACTTGGGCTGTGCACCCATGTATCCCCTGCTCTTCTTTCCACCACCAACTGAATCTTGAGCTGGTGCATTCGCTTCTCCCTTCTTGACCACCGTCCCGGTGCTTTGCTTGAAACTTGAAAACTTCCGCTTATTGCCACTAGATGACTCCACATGAGTCTCCTTTCCCTTGGGTTCAATCTCATCGAACTTGTTTAACCGAATCGCTTCTTCAGTTAAAGCCACACTCAGATCGATGGCTTCTGTGATGGTTGCGGGTTTGGAAGAAGTCACCATACTGATTATCTGAGGAGCCAATCCCCAGATGAAGCGCTCAACCCTCTTAAACTCGGGTGTTACCATATAAGGTACCACGTGAGACAGATCGTGGAATCTCTGAACATATTCCGCTATCTTCGACCCTTCCATCTTTAAGTGCCAAAACTCAGTTTCAAGCTTTTGAATCTCCGCGCGAGAGCAGTACTTCTTCCGCATAAGCTCTTTCAATTCGGCCCAAGACAGGGTGTAGGCGGCAGCTTCGCCTAGAGTTTGCACTTGAAGGTTCCACCAAGATAGGGCTCCATCTAGAAACAGCCCTGAAATGTAAGTGACCTGCTGGTCGATCGCACATTTGCTCATACGGATGGTGGAATCAGTCTTCTCTGCCCAACGAACGAAGGCAACAGCACCGCCCGTGCCGTCGAAGTTTGTGGGCTTACAGTCCAGAAACTGCTTGAAGGTGCACCCTGCACATTCGTTTCAACATAGGAACTGTATTAGCAATCGTTACAGGAATCCGATTAGATCATGGTACGTCGTAAAGACTTAGGGTTACCATGAGTGGGATTCTGGTTGCCATTGCCATTGGAGCTACTCCAGCTGGGTCCTCCCTGCGATGCAGCATACTGAGCAATCGCGGCAGCAATGATTCCTTGCAGTTCTTCTTGAGTCGTGGGCATCGGCTGCGGTTGACGTCTTGGTGCCATTTTCTAAAGTTGCGTACGTCGATTAGGCCATAGAAATCATACGTATATAGTAATAGTAATAGCATATAACATCTCATGTTATCAATATATCACACACAACATCCCATGTCCAACATCCCATGTCCAAATAAAAATAATCAATCAAGTAAATCAGATATGATGAGAATGCGGCGATTGCATATATATCAAGACCATAAGCATAGTAAGTGTGTTAGTACATCCATCAATCACATAGGGGTTACATCACCCCTGTACAAAATACATCATATCAGTGTTACATACAAACAATACATCACATGTATCAAAAATCTGTGTGGTCAAATGGTCTTCAAAAGCTGTGCATAACAATCGCGGCTGTCTCACCGGTGTCTACCCTGGTAACGTCGATGATCTCTAGAAGGGTGGTGGTGGTGGAGGATAATGTAGGCGGCGAAAGAGAAGCCAATCCTCCTCCAAGGCCTGCTGGGTGCGGATCACGGATGCAATCTGCTGCTCTAGGATCGAAAGTCGAGCAACAATGTCAGGAGGAAAAGACCGAAAAGGCTGAGCAGATGAGGATGACGGACCAAGATATGGATAAGGAGGCATCTGAGCTCTCTCGAGCTCCTGCAAACGCTGAGAATGGGAATCATGCTGGTGTACAAATGACATCAAAAGATCCTCAATAGTATGGCCCAAATGAAATGGGTGGTATGGATCTGTGGGTGGCATGGGTGAGGAAGAGGACCAAAGTAATGGCGTGCTGGTAAGATCGATAGGTGCAACAGAAGATGGGATGGATGCTATCTGGGGCATGACAGGTAATGGCATCGGTACATGGCCAAATGGATGGGCGGAAGAGCCCTCTCCAGGCCCCGCTGGAGGTATGACAGAAGGAATCTGAAACGAGAACTCAGGATGGTGAGCATCCATGCGGTGAGGAGGAAGCGGCGGAACATCCTCGTCAGCCGGTATCCAACCGTGCTGAGCCTCCTCGTCAGGGGGATCCATGTGCTCTGCAAACAGAGCATGCTCGGGCTCAATAGGTAAGGGATCAACAGGAGCTAAAACAGGATCAACGTGAGCAACAGCAGGATCAACGTGAGCAACAACAGGATCAATATGATCGACATGAGGGTCAACTGGAATGTCAGCGATCAGAGGGTCAACAAGAGGATCAACAACATGGTCAGCATCTAACAAAGGAATATCATCAACAGGAACATCGCCAAGTGGCTGACCCGCCAAAATAGGATCAACAGGAACATCAGCATGTGCCAAACCATGCTCATGTGCGGGATCGAAAGCAGCGGCCTGCTCTGGAGCTACTGCAGGCTCGGGATCGTCAAACGCCATATCGAAGTCAAAGTCCGGATCGATAGGATCAAAAGGGTCGGCAGGGTCAACGGGGTCCTCTACAGGCTGGTCCATATGAACGAACTCAATATCACGGTCTGGATCGAATCCAGGAGGAAATACAGGGTCAGAATCCTCGATATCGTCATGCTCAAAAACAAAGCTCGGCATAGGGGCGGCAGATGACGCCTGGTCAGGATCCGAGTCATGAACGAAAAGCTGCGTGCTCGCCACATGTGATGGAGCAGATGCCACAGACTCAAAGGAGTCTGGAGCTGGAGAATGAACAGGCGAGTCTCCGGCAGGAGCATCGGCGATCATCAAAAGACCGCCAGCGGGCAAAAGAGCTGGGTCAGGATCCTCGTCCTCGTATAGCTCATCATCGAAAAGATCAATATCGTCACCAGCCTCGGCATCAAGCATAAGCTCATAAGCTGGGTAGGATGCAAGAGGAATCGGGGCGGGAATCACAGCGAGAGGAAGATCCGCAGCAGGACCACCAACGATGGGCTCATCGACGCCGTCAGGTAGCGCGAATGGCTGAAAGTCGTCGTCGTCTGTACTGGTATAATCCGAGGTGTGCACCTCGTGCTCTGATGACATACTCTCGTCTGACTCCATGGGTCGGGGTCCAGTAGTGTCCGAATCTCCTGTATCTGAGGTATCCATGAGTCTGTAATACAATCACAAGTATGTACAAATATCAGCAAATCAGGTAATCACACAAGTTACCACATAATAATCACATATTCCTCCTAGTCCCACTAGCCTCCCAGCCTCCCAGACTGTCCTTCCTAGTCCCACTAGCCTCCCAGACTGTCCTTCCTAGTCCCACTAGCCAACTTTTCCCAGCCTCCCAGACTGACTCCCTAGTCCCACTAGACAACTACCTCGATCGATTGGATCGAGCCTCGACCTCCCAGACCGAGCCTCAGCCTCCCAGACTGAGCCTAAAATAATAAAATATGCTCAACATTTGTTTATAAAAAGTTTTGGATCTGGACTTAAGTGGTATGCAGAAAAATATTTTCGTGAGAGCCCTAGTGATCATAGTCTAGACTCAAAATGAACCCTAGTTCGCTATGATCAGAGCTCTGATACCAAGCTGTCACACCCTGGCTTTGCGGAAGCGTGGTTAATTTGGTGTGACTTCTTAATACCATAGCTTAACCATAACAAGCTATATGAATTTAAAATCATGCAAAGTCATCCATTGAAAATAAAACTGTCAAACATTTTCTAGATGGGTAAACACCCAACAACCATTACTTGTCTTAAACAGTACAACTACTACCATAATGCAAACAAAATAAACACGGTTCAGGGGCCATGGCTTGTCCAGGAAAGAGCCATGAGCCTTGAACCCCGGATGACTCTGAATCTAAATGCAGCGGGAAATCCTGCTAAACCGTGCCAGATCCTTAATTCCCTGAAATACATGTAAGTTGAAAAATCAACAATAATGTTGAGCGAGTTCATGCGAAAATGAGTAAATAAACCTTTATCTTTATCAAAAACCCTGGTATGTAGCAAATAAGGAAAAAGAGATCACCAATGGTTTGCAAGGCCATTGATATGTGTAAATGCAAGTAGGAAGGCTCAAACCTAGCAAATTTATGCGTCGGGAACAAAGTCATCCCAAGGTCCGTTCTGCTGGACCTGGGACTGGGCTCGCTACACCCAAATAGATCTACCGCTCCTGCCCCTCGGTCCTACCCTGAGGATTAATGACCTCAAGTTTCCGCCTACCCATTCACATGATCTAAGTAACCCTCCTTACGCTAACCATACCATGTATAACATATCCATAATCATTGTAACATGTATTTCACCCCCGCAGTTTATAAAACTGAAAACAGTTAAGAGAAAAGGGGGACATGAACTCACAGTGAAGGCGTCACTAAATCAGTAATCCGAATATCCGTGTGCTGCGCAACGACCTACATGTGCTAATTCTATTAGACGGATGGCCGTGCTTTAGCTTCATAGTTGATATTTTTGGGAAACGGTTAGACAACCGCTTCGTGTGTATATTTGGTATTTTACTTTCCTTCCCAAGGATGGGGGATTTAAATACATGTGTATTCATATTATCTCATTAAGTCCCACTTAATATATTTTATTTCTTATTCCAAAATATAATTATTTTTCTCAAAAATAATATATTTTCTTTACATAATTCTTTTCCAAAATAATACGTTGACAACATACGTGTCGATGAATATTTCTGCGTAAAGCGTAAGTTACGTTTTAATGATTAGGTGGTAATAGAAATTACCGTTGTAACTTTTATGCTTGTCGTATAAGCGTTTGTATTATTTTGAGTTCGACAAAGTTTGTAAATATTATTTTTACTCTAAAAATAATATTTATACATTTTCACAAAATAATCATAAACAGTGTTGTGAAAAATATATTTATTGAATAAATATTTATCACGTTTATTTTTGTGAAAATCCCACCTCCGAATATTTAATAAAGTCATGGCGAAATATATTTTGTAAATACTTCAAAAATAATTCCAACACTTGTAAATATTCTAAGTGTTAGATTTTTAGAAAATTTCGCCAGAGTTTCCCCTGTAACTGGAGGTGGCCACGCTTTCAAGCGTATCATTTTCTTTTACAAAAACATCTCAACAATTTATTAAATCAACCGAAACAATTTTCCAACATGCTAAACAAGTTTTAACACTTCAAATTGTAGATTATTTTGCGAGGTCGTATTACCACATGAACTTGTAATTTTTCCAAGAGTCGTTTTGTAGATCACTTTATATTAGTGGATCTATTCATATAATAACTTAGTCTTGTAAAAACCCCGTTTTTAGAAACAATCACTCTTCACAACTTCCCGACAACTTTTGTGAAAACTCAATATTTTGTCGGATTTTTTTATGTACAAGTGTTTCTACACTTGTAGTTTATAGAAAATCATACTTATTCATATCTTACCCATTTTTATAAAAACGTGATTTTCTCGACGCCCGGTCCTACGAATATACCACTTGTACATCCGTAGATCGGCTTGTTTTAGATACTATTTTTCATGTCAAAACATTTTTACACAAGTTCATGTTTCCCGTGTGGTGGAGTTTCACCTTTTAACCCTTGTACACAAGAAACAAGTGTATGTCAAGATACGCGATCCGGACAAAGTCGGGTTAAACGATGATGAGAGCCACCACATCGTAGATCGGGCCATATTAATCAACATATTCAAGTACTACGACTTTTACACGCGTTATGTGCTTTTATCCAACGAAATACACGTTTTTGAAGACTTTAAAGTTTCATTTAGCGGGTTATCGACATTCAACCATCAAAAATCCTTTTAACCACCTTAGACACGATTAATAATGAGTTTTAAACGTTATACCTCTAGCTCGGGGCTAGGGAAGATCTATGGCGAAAACTGAGTGGATAATAGCAAACGGTAGAGGTCCTCCGCGTTCCGTTTGTTCCGAGCTCCGTTGTACGTAACCACCAACAATTGAGTATACTTGGAACTTGCAAGACTTGAACCGACAATGGATGTGGGGGTGGTGGTGATCTCGGCCGAGAGGAGGGAGAGGGAGAGGGAGAGATGTGAAGGTGAAGTGTGTGTTCTTGAGTGTGTGAGAGATGAGTGAATTTATAGAAAAAGTCGTCTCGATCCTCGTGCAATCCAATATAAAATAATAAAACTCGTACTCTTGTCCTTCCTTGGTTGGCCGAAATCTTTAGGATGTAATGGTGCTCGGTTCGTTTTCAATCGTTCAGTTACGGTTCAGTTTGGTTAAGTGCGTTACTTTAAGGTACTAACCTCGTTAGTTGTTTAATGCATTAGGAAGCGGGTGTTAGGGTAATCAGGGACCCTAACTGGCTCAGAAAAATACCAATATTAATTTTGGCAATATTTTTATGTTCCGGGTATTGTCCGGTTGTTCGGTCGGATAGTAATCCGTTAAAGTGCTTAAGTTATCCGTTAAGCGTCACAAATAATATTTTTAGCGACACAATTTATTCTGCAAGGTGTCAGGAATAATTCCTCATGTTTTGGCACTTTATTAATTAGCTAGAAGCTAGTATATTGGTAAAAGTGCTGTGTTTCGTGCTTAAGGTTCGTTTTAGGCACATCCAAATCTCTTTATCTTATCCCTAGAGACGTAATCATACAACCCTTGTATCCCTACACACACTATGGGTGTAGTGAAATATTTCCGGCTCATTCAGGCCTTTAGAGGCAGTGTTTGCCTGATGCTGGCTATATCAGCATGTTCACTGTGTATCCGTTTAGTGCTACTGTGCTTTTGTGCATCATGTTTGTCACTAAGGTTCAATAAATAAGTAGTGTAGTGACAGGAATATCAAAGTATGATGCAGATATGTACAAGTACCAACAATCAAGTAGCAGTTTATCAGCAAACTCAGTAAAGCACAGTAATTAGGCAACAATTAATAATTAATTAAGTCGTACGGATACCTGGTTTTGTGAGGGTTGTCACACCATGCTTGATGAACGTTAACATTTGTATACGTGCAATATTACGTGTTGTGCCGATATGCAAACTGACTGCTATGTGAACATTAAATTGCATGCGTATCATTGCGAACATGAACTGATTTGTTATACGTGCATACAATAGGACTTGATTAATTACTTGTGAGTACATAACCTAGCATACCGAGCAAACCAAGGTGAGTTCACACTCTTACCAAGGCATGGGATTCCCGGGGTGTTGGGAATGGGATTGAAAGGATAAGGTTGAATAGATACACTACTGACACTATGACTAGATTACTATATTGCTATCCTCGGATGTGAAGGATACCTATACTGATCACTATCCTCGGTTGTGAAGGATACTTATACTGATCACTATCCTCGGTTGTGAAGGATACTTATACTGATCACTATCCTCGGTTGTGAAGGATACTTATACTGATCACTATCCTCGGTTGTGAAGGATACTTATACTGATCACTATCCTCGGATGTGCAGGATACCTATACTGATCACTATTACGGCCCAGTAGAGCCACCTGTTACAAACGAACTTACTATTACGCATTTACTTTCTGTGAACTCGCTCAACTAGTTTGTTGATCATTCTGTTACATGCCTTGCAGATCGTTAGGTACTTGAAGCTTGCACACGGAGAAGCTGGTCGTTGTGGGGCTTGGATCGTGATCACCTTGTTAAACACTTTTGATGTTTGATACATATTTGCTATGGGTTTTACAATAATACGCTTCCGCTAAACAATGTTAACTTACTTATGTTTTGGAAACACCTTTCATATGGAAATGGTTTGGATTATAATGTGTTTACTTTTGCTTTATACAATGTTCTGTATGATTGGTGGCTTGATCCTGGTCAGTCACGCTCCCAAGCGGTGATACTCCGCAGGTGGATTTTGGGGGTGTGACAGTGTATCTATCGAGCGCTTCGTAATCTTTATTGCCTTATCATCTTTGATCGAAAAACTTTCTTCAATTATTTCAATTTCAATCCAAAATAATTTATTTGAAACATTTGGATTTACTTCATTTGATTTACATCATGGTGAAACTCGTTTCATTCACCGCTACTATTTCAATCACCATGACACCTTGTGGCGTCATAATAAATTTGTAGCTTGAGCAATTTTCAATTTCACTCCTAATGTACGAATTTTAATTTTTGGTTCATATTCTTAATCAGTCTTAATACAACTATGTGTTAAGATAAAAGTACTCAAATTTGTATCATATTCCGGTGTACTTCTTAAACGTTTCTTTCATCGTTTATCGAAAATTTCTATAGTATTTTATTTGATCTTTTCATTATCAATTGAAAATCCTATTCGAAATAAATATCCAAATTCACTTCATTTAAACTTTCAATTATTTACACCGGAAATTGTTCGGTCACCGTAATTATTGAATTATTTCGATCATATCGACACCTTGCGGAGTCGTTATAAACTTGTAGCTTGGGCTAAATCCTAATCATACTAACCATTCAAAAACCAGGTATGAAATTCGTTTGACTCATCCTTTGAAAATAGTCTTGATACAATTGTGTATTAAGACAATGATACACTAAACTTTATTGCATTCCAGTGTATCCTTGCAATGTCAACACATTGATTTTTCTCTGGTTATGGTTCGATAGTTGACAACCCAAAAATAAACAGGTATGGAAGCTATAATTGTAAACCACGATCGAATCTATCATTTTCGTACTTCTATTTTGAACTTATTTAACTCCGAGTCTTTCTCCGTTGCCAATCAAATCACATTGGGAATTATATCATTTCATCTCATTCATTTGACATCAATTTCTTGAATCAATTCCTCTGACCCATTGAGTCCTACTTATTATATAACTTGTATTCACAAAAATTGATAATTACTTCCGTGTCATTTGTTGACTAAATTATGACATAAATCTAACAAAAATATCATAACTCAAATCTCGAGGACGATATTTTTATTAAGGTGGGGAGGATGTAACAACCCTCGTCAAAACTATTATTTATTATATTATTTCATCCAATAGGAAACCCCAATTAAGACACCCAAGTAATTCTGCACAGACCCTGAAAGTTTTAGAGCAATCGGAACCAGAATCAGGGCCCCAAAATTCAAGGGGGGCAAAACCTAGTTGACGATTATCTACTTAAAACGTTGTTGAAATTTAATTGGACCAAATTTCTGACTCATCAGGGCTAGTCCCATGGGGGGCAAGCTAAAGAATTATAGGTGTCCCTTACGGACCGTAAGGGCTCAGGCTTACGGTCCGTAAGCAGGAGCAAATTCGTGTATAAATAGCAGGCTTCGGGACTTGCTTCTGGGCACAAAAACGACGCTCAAATTCCAAATTGACGTCGAGTTATACTTCTTCTACTACCCAAACACACACACCTCGAAACGCTGCCGCAATCAGGGTAATAACTCGATCGCTATTACAATTCAACGTCCGATCGATTGTAACTATCCAACGATTGTCCGGGTGCTGCTCAAATTGAGCTTATACTTTGTTATTCATAGTGATTTCGACTTGAATATATGAGTGTTGTTCGAATTCGGACTATGCTCTGTTATTCGTTGTGAATCCGTTGAATTGTTAAGTATTGCACTTGTTAATTCGTTGTGAGGGTTTAATCTCGTGAATTGTCGTAACTGCTGTATTAGTTACAACCCCGTTTGTGTGAATTGTTATTAGGTTAATCAAGGCAATTCAGTAGGCCAGACTTTGCTCAAATTAAATCTACAATATATCAAGGCTTATCTGTAGACTAAACTTTGCCCGTAGAAATCTGCAATGTGAGTTCATTTCTCTTTTCTCACCGTTTGTGAGTCCATACTTTCTTTATCACATTTTTATCACCTTTTTGTGATACAATTATATTACAAATGCTTTCTAAAAATCCTAAATGGTTACTAGTTATACTTACAGTGATTAAATTATTATATTTTATAATAACTGTTGGTATGGGAAGTTTTATACATTATTTGATCTTCTTTACGATTAGCCAGAAAGTTAGCTAATAATAGCATGACCACAATTATAACTAATATTATCTTAACATTAAATTATTAATAAATTTAATGTATGTTTAAGAATAAATCTAAATGTGGATACCATAATAAAGTCAAGTCTAATGTATTCTATTTGTAGTCAGGTTACTATATCATGATATTACAATTAGTGAATTGACATATTGGATAAGTTATAATAGTTGACATAAAATGTCATTATTCTGGATTACATGATTTTGTGCCATAAATAATATATTTGACAAAGTAATGTCATAGGACATCATCATGTCCAGCGTCACTAGTTGAAAGAATGATCAACAGTGATATGACCAAAGACACTAGTTGAGAGAATGATCAACAGTGTTATAATTAGAATCACTAGTTGAAGGAATGATCAACAGTGATATAAACAGAGTCACTAGTTGAAAGAATGATCAACAGTGATATGACCCCGTCACAGGAATCGCCTAATGACAGATAAATTGAATAATAGTAAAGTATAGTTATTTTGATAAATTCACTATTGGACGAAAGTAAGCCAATGAGTGATATTATTGCTGTTATATTGGAACTGCCATCATGTGACAAAATACTAATTGAGTGGGGTAAATACAAATAAATATAAAAACCTTAATACTGTAAGGTATAACAATATATTTTATAAAAATGGAATGATTTCACTCAGTATTTTCCACTGACAAAACCTTTTTCAAACATGTTTCAGGTAATTACCATAGATTGGAATAAAGGCTAGATACGGCACTGAAAGGCATCAAGAAGTGGTTTATTTTAATCAAATTAAGAAATATTGTTTTATAAAATAAAATTTATCTTTATTAAAGCTACCATTGTAAAACAGGGGTTTATCCCATTTAAATCAAATCCGGTGTTTTATAAACTCTGATATTTTTCCTAACTCACGGTCCTGATGAAAATTCCGCTGCAACGTTTTTCGAAAATAACCACCGGTACCACTGGACTGCTCACGGCACCGATTCCGGCCAGGATGGTGTCGGGGGTCGTGACACTAATACTTTCTCTTATTGTTACCCGAAAAAGACTCCACATTTGTCTCCTTTTTTCACCGCACCTTTATTCATTTTTCCCATCGTTACTACATCCTCGTAAGACTTAAGGCAAGAGTTATAGCCTGAGCAATTCTCAATATAGTTCCTCCAGTTCCGCTATTGTTTGCAGTATGGTTTGCTTCGTGTTGTACGATTGCTTCTGCAACTCGCTGGTTCAGTAGAGCATCAAGCTCAGCTCGTGTTGTAGGTACGGGTTCCGTTTGGGCTTAAAAAGTGTTACTTCGTTTTGGTGCCATGATCTTTCATATATATAAAATATATATCGAAGAGATTAGACATGAACGAAAATAAAAACACATCGTCATGCACTATGATCATAAGGTCAAGATAGATCACAAGGATACTTATGCAAATCTTTCGCACCATATTCATCACATCCTTGTAGGGATGTAAAATATATTACAACAATGTGTCAATAAGAAAATACCAACTTATATATGCCATGTCACCTTTTTACAATTATTTTTGTGAAGAAAACAAAAATAGTCTCGGAGTTACATCACTTCGGTCGATACAAGACATATAGTAGTATTCAAAATAAGGTGAAGTCTTTTCTTCACATTGTTCCTTGTTTGATATTCAAGTTCCCAAGTCTTCAACAGTCTTTAGTCTTTCACCAAAACCGGGTATACTTCCCAAAAGATAGTAATTGAACATAAGTACCGTGGTTTGGGATGTGAATGTGAAGACATAGAAATTAGACCGTGAAGGCATGTAACCTCTTCCTCGAGACCAAAAATGTGCCTAATGGTGGCAGTCGAGTGGTTCTCAAGGTTACGAATGCATTCCTCAAATGATAGAGGCGCTTTGTAGAATGGAGAGTGTGGAGGTACTGATCGGGGGAAAATGATAGTAATGGGGCATTCCAGGGGAGGTCGAGTAGTAGAAATCTGAGTCTCAAGATCATGGACTCGTCGAAAGGGAATATCCAGCTGAATCCTGGAATATAAAACTCTATAATTTATGGTAGTAAGTAGAAAATGGCATTCATGATATGAATTAGATGGGTTCATGCCCGATGGTGGAGGTTGAGAATGTGTATCAGAGTAGTAAGGTAGAGGGTAGTGAGTGATAGGATGTATGTGTTGCCCATATGCCTAAGCGGAACAACCTTCTGTTGAGGAGGGGAAAATCAAGCAGTCACCTCTATCCTTACAGTATGTATTTCATACTCCATGGACCTTGGTCGTCCAAAGTAGGGAAAATCCTTCGTCACATTAACTTATGTGACGAATACATTGGTATTGTTTGAGCTCAACGAGTTCTAACAAAGTTGTTATGATTTCCATAGATGTCGAATAGAATATGGTAAGAGAGTTGCGCCATGGCTCATGCCATACTATCCTTTGAGACAAAATGAATGTCAATTGACGGATTTTATCGCAATAACTCCAATAAATATGATACGGTGTTATAGGCACCGTGAGGTTAACCCAAATTTTGGAGTTTTAGAATGTTTGAGGAAAATCCTTCCTGGATGGTTATCCTAATTTGTTTGTTTAGATGACTAGTCTCAACTGACTTGTGATATAGATCGGATGCTAGGAAAGAAATCAATACGTGTAGTATTTAATGTATTGTGGGGAGCTATAGTAATCACCTTAGTTAGCGTTCTAAGAAATGGAAAAAAAATTTAATCTCAAGTAACAACTCAAGAATTTTGAACAAGTAGTGATCATTAGTTCTGACCGCAGAGCCTACCAGGATTCCCATCCACTGCAAGTTATTTTTACGTGGGCCCCCGTAATAATAAATTGCCTTGTATGGTCACCCTAGCGTTCCCTCGTTCAAAACAGATGATCAATCAGAGAGGGGGACATTATTGTCTATTTACCTTTAACATAGAATGGACCTTCGTGATGGTCCACGCGTTAATACTTGTAGCCATCGCTCGCGGAATGGCACGACGTTAAGAAATATAAGTAAAGAGGGTTCATAACAATAATGGTTGAATGGGCACCTTCAAGATGAGTGTTTCATCTTTCTTATTTTGACAAGAATGTCACCCATCATAATTAATATGAACCATAGGAACCTCATTCCTACTAATAGATTGTTCGTCCAAGGCTACCACCTCCGCCTCATTGTCATCCTCGAAGTCAGGCATTTTCTGTCACACCCCCAAAATCCCACACGCGGAGTACCACCGCTTGGAGGCGTGACATGACCAGGATCAAGCCACCAATCATATCGAACATAGCATTTAATAATAAAAGTAGATAATGTAATTCATCACAACATGATTGATGTTCAAAACCAAACTTTGTTTAAGTAGCGGAAGCATATAAATAAACCCAACATAATTAATAGTTTGAAATGTCATAAATGTTTAGCAATCATTCACTAATCCTTGTCCACAACGACCTGCTCCCCCTTGTGCAAGCTCCATAAGTACCTAAGGTCCTGCAAGGCATGTAGCAGAGAGTCAACAACTAGTTGAGCGAGTTCACAGTTCATAGTTCAGTAATAGTTCAGTAATAGTATAGTGTGAGTAGTATGTTCGTTCGTTATGTCAAGTATCATATTTCCATCGCGGCCTCCCAGGCAGGTATGCGAAGATGTTAGGGGATGTTCCTCCCAAGTATTCTAGACTAGGTTTATTTGTATTGCGGTCCACCAGGCAGGTGTGCGAAGATTAGTAAGTTTAGTTCGCGGCCTTCCTAAGGCAGGTGTGCGAAGTCAGTCATAATATCGCGGCCAACCCTTGGCAGGTGTGCGAAGATCAGTTCAGTAAGTGTTACTAGTCTAGTCGTATTGTATCGTTAGGTTCTATCAGCTGAGTATGTACAGTAATTCAACAAATCCCATTCCCACCCGGGAACCCCATGCCTTGGTTGTGTGAACTCACCTTGGGTTGCTCGGCAGATACACAAAGAGGTTTCTTGAACTAAGGTTGGTCAACCACGTCCTAACAGGGTTACCATACAAGTCAGGTTTTGACTTCGAGTAATGTACGTTGGTTTCACATAAATTAACACAGTACGAACATGTGAAGATCATGGTAAAAACGTATTGCACATAAACAGGCAAGAACATAACGTAATCATACCTTGTGCGATTAAACGATTGGGCTCAACAACACAAATAAGTCCAATAATCTTCTCGGCCCAATCAGATAACCCATACGTATCTTGTGCGATCCGATGTGGGTTGTGTGATCCGACTAACCCAGCCCAACTACTCACCCGGCCCAACTTATAACATATGAGTGACATTATGCGATCCAAGCAGACTTGTGCGATCTGCTTGGGTTGTGCGATTGGCCTTTGGGCTTTGAAGCCCAACATCATCAGTCCATTATCATACGCAGCCCAATGGATGATATAGCTTGTGCGATCCGGATGGGCTTGTACGATCCGGTAGCCTTGTGCGATCCGTACCAGCCCAGTCCAATATGCACACCCGGCCCAACCTGTAAGTAACTTGTGCGATCCAAGTGATCTTATGCGTTTGGGGACCCTTGTGCGTTCATATCAGATTTGTGTGATTGTGTTTAATTACCGGATATTATGCAATCAGTTACAATTACCCAAGTTTCCAAGTTTACCAAAATAATTAACAAAATCAATCAACACCATTCCAACAAATCTTTTAATACAAAATCGATCAAGCATGCATAATTCTAATGTTTTCTCAAGAACCCTATCCGAACCATACATGAACACAACTTATAAACATTTAATCGAATTAACCCTGATCATCTATCCGAGTTCTACTTTATCACAGTCGGTTAATTCAAGCATCATGTGATTAACAACTCTATGTCGATCTATAATACGGTACATGTGAGCCGATTTCATGACAAGTAGATATGTGTCATTCAGTCAACATAATCAATCATGTTAAACAAGAACCCTATATCATCATGCATGACTATCATAACACACATCAAAACATCAACAACAATTAATCAAACACTAACCGTAAGATAGAATCAAGCCAAGAGAAAATGTGCCGAAAGAAAAAGCAAGATCTCCGATCCTAAGGGTTGTTCGCCGTCGGGTTGAGAGAGAGAGAAGGAGAGCTAGGGTTTTGGTGTGTGTGTGTGTTGCAACCGAATGAGGGAAACAACTCCCTAGAGGGTGTTTGTTTGCATAAGAGGGAGAAGTGGGCCGGCCCATCACGGCTGCCCCTTGGTCCGTTTACACGAGGTACGGCCCCTAGTGGGCTTGTGCGACTAGTTGAGTGTTGTGCGGTTAAACGTATCATGTACACATATTACACATATTATCCAGCAACATAAATTCATAAAAACAACCACATATATTTATATATAGTTCATACACGTTACATCAGACACAGCGACATGATCTGAAATACGAGTTGTCACATTTTCCGTATCCGAGGGAAAACAACCATCTTTTATGGAATGTCGAGCTCAGGGTTACCCTTAGGGACTACGCCCTACCATAAGCTCATCAATAGATGCGAGGTCAATACGCTTGTTACGAGAGTCTAGTATAACAATAGAATTTGAATACCAAGATATTATGGTCGTGGCAAAATAAACCGTACAACGTATACATGTGAACAACTTATAAATAATTGTTTTTGGGCAATTGTACTTTTGTTTTCATCGTTGTTTATATCGTTTCCAGTTCGACTTATTGTTATGGTGTATAAACCCCATAGACTTGTACCAAATAAACTAGTCTTTGGTATTATCGTATCGAACTATCATTTAATACTATTACATAGTATCCTTGCATTATCGTTTTGAATTAGTGGACGCTTTGTAAAAATATAATGTAGAACGCATGTTGTAAAGAACATCGTTTTGAAATTGTAGACCAGACTCAAAAAGAGTCTTAGTTCACTACAATTGATGCTCTGATACCAGGTCTGTCACACCCCGATTTTTGGTTTGAGCGGAAGCATATGGCGAGGTGTGACGAGAGCGGCAATCGTTACAATCAATCGAGTAAACAACATATTTGAAACATAAAAGATGTTCATCTATACATTTGATTCAAAACCATAATTTAAATTACATATGTCTTGTTTGAAACTTGAAACAACAACAACTTTAACTACATTATTCAAAGTTCAAAACATAACACTAAAAACGGATGGCATCACAAAAGCTTGCGTTCTTGATAACCACTTGAACATATTTTTCCATAACCACTTGTACTTTTGTTTTCATCACAATATGGGTGATCGTGGATCGACTCACCAAGTCTGCACACTTCCTGGCTATTAAGGAAACGGATAAGTTCTCCACTCTCGCAGATATCTACCTCAAGGAAGTTGTTTCGAGGCACGGGGTGCCCATTTCTATTATTTCGGATCGGGATGCACGATTCACGTCAGAACTACGGCATGCGATGCACAAAGCGTTTGGCTCACGTTTAGACATGAGCACAACATATCACCCTCAGACGGATGGGCAGTCTGAGCGAACTATTCAAGACATGCTTCGAGCGTGTGCTATTAATTTCGGCAACGGCTGGGAAAAGCACCTCCCTTAGTGGAGTTTTCGTACAATAACAGTTATCACACCAGCATTCAAGCCGCTCCATTCGAGGCATTCTACGGACGTAAATGCCGGTCACCTCTCTGTTGGGCAGAGGTGGGGGATAGTCGAATTACGGGTCCAGAGATTGTAGTGGACGCTATAGAAAAGATTGCACAGATACGACAACGCATGACGGCAGCACGCGACCGTCAGAAAGCCTACGCGGACAAGCGTAGCAAGCCTTGGAATTTCAGGTCGGGGACCGGGTTTTATTGAAAGTCTCACCCTGGAAGGGTGTGGTTGTCACACCCCCAAAATCCACCTGCGGAGTATCACCGCTTGGGAGCGTGACTGACCAGGATCAAGCCACCAATCATATTGAACATGCATTTAATATTAAATAAAGTAACTGAAAACCATCCATTCAATACAAAAGGTGTTCAAACATTAAATCGTTTCAAAAGTGTTGCGGAAGCATAGTAAATAAACCAGTATCAATAGTTTTAAGTATCACAATAGTAAAGCGGAAGAGCCACGATCCTTGTCCACAACGACCCGCTTCTCCAGTGCAAGCTCCAAGTACCTAGCGAACTGCAAGGCATGTAACAGAATGATCAACAAACTAGTTGAGCGAGTTCACATAAAGAAAATGCGTAATAGTAAGTTCATTTGTAATAGGTGGCTCTACTGGGCCGTTTGTATATTTTACTGTGGTGGTGTTCCACGTTTTCCTGTGGTGGTGTTCCACGTTTTCCTGTGGTGGTGTTCCACGTTTTCCTGTGGTGGTGTTCCACGTTTTCCTGTGGTGGTGTTCCACGTTTTCCTGTGGTGGTGTTCCACGTTTTCCTGTGGTGGTGTTCCACGTTTTCCTGTTAGTTCGCGACCATAGTCTTTACCGACCAGGGTGTGTGCGAAGGCAGTTGAGTAGTTCGTAAGCATCAACAGTTTAATCGTTTGTTACAGTATCAAAGTATGCACAATTAATCATCCAACCCATTCCCACCCTGGGAACCCATGCCTTGGCTGTGTGAACTCACCTTGGTTTGCTCGGTATGCTAGGTTATGTACTCACAAGTAATTAATCACGTCCGAGATTAAGGATGATCAACAAAAGGGATTTGGCTTCGGATGTGAGGGTCTGCCGTCACACACACAAGGAGCTAGGGTTGAAGAATGACAGCCGGTTACGTGCTTTTACGTATAAATACGTATTACAGAAATGGGCCAAGCCCATCTGAAAGACTGGGCCGAAGGATAAAGTCCCTGGGTCGAAGGATATGTTTCGGGATCCTTCGAACCGACAGTTGATCCTTCGAATCGAAGGATATCCTTCGTGATCCTTCGATCTGCATGTCAAGTTTCGAGTTCTATACTAAGTGTTTTTAATAATAATAATTCTAATATTATATTCTACCAAGTAATCACATATAGGCAACATGACAATACGTTTCATTAAAACACCACGCGTACAATTCAAGTTCACAATCCAAACAACTAAGCAGTCTAAGTCAACGCGCATTTAATGCGAAAACGAAAGTCAGAAACTCGAGTTGTCACATTATCCCCAACTAATTGGAAATTTCGTCCCGAAATTTGGTATGCACTCACTGAGTTCGCTAGGTAAGCTGTATCGTTTACTGGTTTTCCTGGGGTGTCACATCATCCCCCCGTTGATTTGGAATTTCGTCCCGAAATTCAGTAGTAGTAGCTTCAGCCTCAGTAGTGGTTGTATTGGTCTCGAATAACTGGGGTACTTTTCTGTCATCTAATCCTCGCGTTCCCAGGTGTACTCTGGGCCACGTCGGGAGTTCCAACGAACTCGAACAAGAGGGATTCTCTTGTGTTTGAGGACCTTCACATCCCGGTCCGTGATTTCAAGTGGTTCCTCGACGAACTGCAACCGCTCGTCGATAGTGAGTTCCTTAAAAGGAACTATGAGGGTCTCATCTGACAGACACTTCTTCAGATTCGACACGTGGAATACGTTGTGAACTGCACCGAGTTCAGCTGGTAGGTTCAACTTGTAGGCTACCTTGCCAATCTTTTCTGTAATTTCGAATGGTCCGACGTACCGCGGATTTAGTTTGCCCCGTTTGCCAAAACGTACCACACCCTTCCAGGGTGAAACTTTCAATAAAACCCGGTCCCCGACCTCAAATTCCAATGGCTTTCTACGCTTGTCCGCGTAGGCTTTCTGACGGTCGCGTGCTGCCGCCATGCGTTGTCGTATCTGTGCAATCTTTTCTGTGGCGTCCACTACAATCTCTGGACCCGTAATTTGACTATCCCCCACCTCTGCCCAACAGAGAGGTGACCGGCATTTACGTCCGTACAATGCCTCAAATGGAGCGGCTTGAATGCTGGTATGGTAACTGTTATTGTACGAGAACTCCACCAAAGGGAGATGCTTTTCCCAGCCGTTGCCGAAATCAATGACACATGCCCGAAGCATGTCTTCAAGTGTTTGGATCGTACGCTCAGACTGTCCATCCGTCTGAGGGTGATAGGTTGTGCTCATGTCTAGCCGTGTGCCAAAAGATTTATGCATTGCTTGCCATAGTTCCGACGTGAATCGTGCATCGCGATCCGAAATGATAGAATTTGACACTCCGTGCCTTGAAACAACTTCTTTCATGTAGATGTCTGCTAGGGTAGAAAACTTATCCGTTTCTTTGATTGCCAAGAAGTGAGCAGACTTTGTGAGTCGATCAACTATGACCCATATTGTATCGTTTCCATGCTGAGATCTGGGTAAACCCGTGACGAAATCCATGGAAATTTCTTCCCATTTCCATTGAGGTATCTTAGGCTGCTGAAGTAAGCCAGCTGGTTTCTGATATTCAACCTTGACTCTCGCACCGGTCAAGCATTTTCCACGTACGTAGCGATGTGGGCCTTCATGCTAGGCCAGCAATAAGTAGTTCTGATGTAGTGATACATCTTGTCCGACCCTAGATGTACCGAGTAGCGAGACTTGTGAGCTTCATCCGTTACAAGTTCGCGTAGACCGTCGTAAAGTGGGACCCAAATACGCCCCGTTAGATGGTAGGCGCCGTCTGCCTTCTGTTCCATCTGTTGTCGTGAGTCGCGTAAGGCTTCAGCCTTGACGTTTTCAGGCTTCAGTGCTTCCATCTGAGCAGCTCGTATCTGTGCTGGAGGACTAGACTGAATCGTAAGCTGTAGCGCTCGCACGCGCTTAGGTAGAGTGTCCTTCCGACTGAGGGCGTCTGCCACAACATTGACTTTGTCTGGATGGTACATGATGGCGTATTCGTAGTCGCTAAGTAGTTCAACCCATCTTCGTTGACGCATGTTCAAATCCTTCTGCTTAAGGATATGCTCGAGACTCCTGTGATCGGTGTAAATCGTGCACTTGGTACCGTACAGGTAGTGTCGCCATATCTTAAACGCGAAAACAACAGCTCCCAGCTCTAAATCGTGCGTCGTATAGTTCCGTTCATGAACCTTGAGTTGCCGAGAAGCGTAGGCTATCACTTTATCACGTTGCATCAACACACATCCAAGACCCTGGATGGATGCATCACAGTATACCACGAAGTCATCTGTGCCCTCTGGCAATGAGAGGATAGGTGCGCTGCAGAGCCTATCCTTTAAGTACTGAAAAGCGGTTTCCTGAGAATCTCCCCAACGGTAGGTGACACCTTCCTGTGTCAGCATTGTAAGCGGCTGCGCGATCTTGAAGAAGTCTTTGATAAATCACCTGTAGTAACCCGCCAAACCCAAGAATTGGCGTATCTCTGTTGGTGTACGCGGTGCTGGTCTGTTCCTGATCGAATCTATCTTGGATGGATCGACATGGATCGCATCCCTGTTCACTACATGGCCTAAGGAGTGGACTTCACGTATCCAGAAGTCGCATTTAGAAAACTTGGCGTACGTTTGCTCCTCCCGAAAAGTTCCAAGATAAGACGTAAGTGTTGCTCATGTTCTTCCTGACTCTTGGAGTAGATCAGAATGTCGTTGATGGAGACAAGGACAATTTGTCCAGGTAGGGTTTGCACACCCTGTTCATAAGGTCCATAAATACGGCAGGTGCGCTCAATAATATCAAACCATTCATCATATCAAACATGAAGTATAGCAGTTAAAATAATTCATAAAACCCAACATGATTAATGTTCAAACCAAACTTTGTTTGAGTAACAGAAACATAATAAAGGAAATCCCAAAACGAGGTATAAGTTCAAACAGCGTCTCCTTGTCCTAGCATGAAAGCTCGACCCCTTGCCTCGTTGCCATTGTTGTTGTTGTTTCCATTGCCCTGGTTATTGTTGTTGTTCTGATTCTGGTTCAACTGTGGGCAATCGCGCTTGTAATGACCTTCTGCCCCACACTGGAAACATCCCCTGTTGCCCTGTTGCTGATTCTGCTGATTCTGTGGAGCTGGTTGCTGAGGCTGCTGATTCTGATTTGCAGGGTGAGCGCTTCTACAATCTTTAGCCTCGTGACCCATCTTGAGGCATCTTTGACAACGAACCCTATTACACTGACCACTGTGATGTTTGTTGCAGGTGTTACACTTTGGAAGGTTTCCTCGATACCCTCCTTGTTTATGGCTACTAGAGGAGTGCTGACTTGGACTCTGGTAGCTGTCCGTCTTTCGCTGCTGAGACTGCGCCTGCACTGAAGCTGACCCCTTGCTAGAATCCCCCTCCCATTTTCTTTTACTTTCACTGGGAGTAGCAAGTGTAGTAGAAGCAGTAGCGGTAGCAGTAGCACTGATACGCTTTGGCAGTTTGTTCTGATCCACTGCCTGATCGGTGATGCGATGAGCGAGACGCTGGATCTCCTGAATGTTGTTGAGGTTAGCCGAGGTAACGTGGCTCTGAATCTCTGGTACAAGCCCCTTGAGATACAACTCAATGCGCTTGTATGGTGGGTCTACCATGGTTGGACATAGCACAGCCAACTCGTTCGACCTCTTGGTGTAAGCTTCAATCTCTGAACCCACCATCTTCAAGTTGTACAACTCATCCTCCAACTTGTGAATGTCTTCTCTAGTGCAGTATTCCCTCTTGATCAGTTCTTTGAATTCATTCCAGGGTGTGGCGTTAGCAGCTGCCAACCCTAAGATCTGCACTTGTGCGTTCCACCAAGTGAGCGCAATCCCTTCAAGTGTGCCAGTGGCGAACTTCACCCTGCGAGCCTCAGGGCATTCACACATTTCGAAAACCGACTCGATCTTTTCAAACCAGTGGAGGAGTCCAACTGCCCCCTCCGTGCCACTGAACGAGCTAGGACGACAGTCCATGAAATTCTTGAAGGTACACGCAGGTTGTTGCTGAGCGGGTTGACCTGCTTGGGCGGCTGCAACTGCCGCAGCAACGAGAGCCTCTAGCTGGGCTTGAGTCATGGTAATTCGTGCGGCCATTGATCTTCACATCAAAGGCAACATAAGTGAGAAAGGTTCGCGAATAGTGCGATGACAGAAGAGTGTAAGCACATAAGTATTCTCATGCAATGACAAGTTGTGAGCAAAGTAATGTAAGCATACTACGAGCAAAGTTCTATGTAATTCTAGCATGTAGGCAATAAACATAAACCTTATTACCTAGGATGTCGAGTCTTGCACGTGGAGCGAAGCGTCGTTGTGGATCGTTGAGAGCACTGTTCTGGTTATAGTCTGGTTTTAATAAAAACGTTTTCCCATATTAAAACCAAGTTCTCTATAACCAATGGCTCTGATACCAATCTGTCACACCCCCAAAATCCACCTGCGGAGTATCACCGCTTGGGAGCGTGACTGACCAGGATCAAGCCACCAATCATATTGAACATGCATTTAATATTAAATAAAGTAACTGAAAACCATCCATTCAATACAAAAGGTGTTCAAACATTAAATCGTTTCAAAAGTGTTGCGGAAGCATAGTAAATAAACCAGTATCAATAGTTTTAAGTATCACAATAGTAAAGCGGAAGAGCCACGATCCTTGTCCACAACGACCCGCTTCTCCAGTGCAAGCTCCAAGTACCTAGCGAACTGCAAGGCATGTAACAGAATGATCAACAAACTAGTTGAGCGAGTTCACATAAAGAAAATGCGTAATAGTAAGTTCATTTGTAATAGGTGGCTCTACTGGGCCGTTTGTATATTTTACTGTGGTGGTGTTCCACGTTTTCCTGTGGTGGTGTTCCACGTTTTCCTGTGGTGGTGTTCCACGTTTTCCTGTGGTGGTGTTCCACGTTTTCCTGTGGTGGTGTTCCACGTTTTCCTGTGGTGGTGTTCCACGTTTTCCTGTGGTGGTGTTCCACGTTTTCCTGTTAGTTCGCGACCATAGTCTTTACCGACCAGGGTGTGTGCGAAGGCAGTTGAGTAGTTCGTAAGCATCAACAGTTTAATCGTTTGTTACAGTATCAAAGTATGCACAATTAATCATCCAACCCATTCCCACCCTGGGAACCCATGCCTTGGCTGTGTGAACTCACCTTGGTTTGCTCGGTATGCTAGGTTATGTACTCACAAGTAATTAATCACGTCCGAGATTAAGGATGATCAACAAAAGGGATTTGGCTTCGGATGTGAGGGTCTGCCGTCACACACACAAGGAGCTAGGGTTGAAGAATGACAGCCGGTTACGTGCTTTTACGTATAAATACGTATTACAGAAATGGGCCAAGCCCATCTGAAAGACTGGGCCGAAGGATAAAGTCCCTGGGTCGAAGGATATGTTTCGGGATCCTTCGAACCGACAGTTGATCCTTCGAATCGAAGGATATCCTTCGTGATCCTTCGATCTGCATGTCAAGTTTCGAGTTCTATACTAAGTGTTTTTAATAATAATAATTCTAATATTATATTCTACCAAGTAATCACATATAGGCAACATGACAATACGTTTCATTAAAACACCACGCGTACAATTCAAGTTCACAATCCAAACAACTAAGCAGTCTAAGTCAACGCGCATTTAATGCGAAAACGAAAGTCAGAAACTCGAGTTGTCACAGTGGTTCGATTTAGTAAACGAGGCAAACTCAATCCACGGTATGTTGGACCATTTGAAATCACTGAAGGAATAGGCCCAGTAGCCTACAGACTGAACCTACCAACTGAACTCGGTGCAGTTCACTATGTATTTCACGTGTCGAATCTGAAGAAATGCCTATCAGATGAGACCCTTATAGTTCCTTTTAAGGAACTCACTATCGACGAGCGGTTGCAGTTCGTCGAGGAACCAGTTGAAATCACGGACCGGGATGTTAAGGTCCTCAAACACAAGAGAATCCCTCTTGTTCGAGTTCGTTGGAACTCCCGACGTGGCCCAGAGTACACCTGGGAACGCGAAGATCAAATGACAGAAAAGTATCCCCAGTTATTCGAAACCAATGCATCCACTGCTGAGGCTGAAGCTACTACTACTGAATTTCGGGACGAAATTCCAAATCAACGGGGGGATGATGTGACACCCCAGGAAAACCGGTGAACGATGTAACTTGCCTAGCTTCCTCAGTGAGTGCGTACCAAATTTCGGGACGAAATTTCTTTTAAGTTGGGGATAATGTGACAACTCGAGTTTCTGACTTTCACTTTCGCATTAAATGCGCGTTGACTTTGACTGTCTAGCTGTTTGAATTATGGATTTGTAATTGTACTCGTTGTGTTTTAATGAGACATATCGTCATTGTGCCTATATGTGATTACTTGCTATAATAGAAAATAATATTGGAATTATTATTAGAATTATTATTAAACACTTAGTCTAGATCACGAAGCATGGCACACAGTTCGAAGGATCTCGAAACATATCCTTCGACTCGAAGGATCAGCTTCCGGTTCGAAGGATCTCGAAACATATCCTTCGACCAAAGACTCCATCCTTCGACATCTTTCGGCCCAGCCTTTCTAATGGGCTTGGCCCATTTCTGTAATACGTTTAAATACGTGATGCATGTAACCGGCAGTGAGTTTCTAAAAACCCTAATACCTTTCCCTCTCTCTCGAAGTCTTGGAGTCGGCTGAAAGTTCTTGTGCACCCGAAACCCCACTAGTTCAATCCCCTAATCCGGTTAGTGTTTCACTATCATCGTTGATGACATGATGTTATTATTATTACATGCTTTGATTAAGAACGACTCGAATTGATTGTATGTTGAATGATAGGAATCGTATAAAGATGATCTTGTAGTTGTATGGCATGATAATAAGTTTAAATCGATTCAATGGTGCTTGTTATGTTACTGTGACGATGTATGCTCCGGATTGATAACTTGTTGATATATCAGTGAAATCGGGTTATTATGAAATCAGTTTACATGAGGTTGTTATGTCTTGATAGTAATCCGAATGATTATGGTTATTGTTCATGATTTCGGTTAGGGTTCTTGAGATTGAATATATGAAATGTGCTTGTTAATGATGATGACGGCTGTAGATGATTAGGGTTTCTGTTTCTGTAATTGACTGCATGATATCCGTAACTGATTGTGATCAAACGTAACTGTTAATTGTCGAAAGATATTGCTACTCGAAACATAGTTGTGGTCGAAAGATGCTTGTAGTCGAAACATAGTTGTGACCGAAAGATATCTGTTGACCGAAAGATACATGTTGACCGAAAGATATGTGTGTGATCGAAAGATGACAATAGGTTCGAAACATAACCTTCGGTCCGAAAGATAACTGAGATAACTAATGTGTCGAAAGATAAGGGTGGATCGAAAGATGCTTGGTTATGAATGTACTTTGAAAGATGGAATTATATGTTTGATTTATTTGGCATGCCATGCTTGATGAACGTTAACATTTGTATACGTGAAGTAATACGTGTTGTGCCGTTATGCAAACTGACTGTTATGTGAACATTAAATTGCATGCGTATCATTGCGAACATGAACTGATTTGTTATACGTGCATACAATAGGACGTGACTAATTACTTGTGAGTGCATAATCTAGCATACCGAGCAAACCAAGGTGAGTTCACACTCTTACCAAGGCATGGGGTTCCCGGGGTGTTGGGAATGGGATTGAAAGGTTGATTAGATACATTATTGACACTATGCCTAGACTACCACTTTACTATCCTCGGTTGTGAAGGATACCTATAGTTACGAGTAGTCTAGTGGTTATACAACGTGGAACACCACCACACAGTAACGTGGAACACCACCACACAGTAACGTGGAACACCACCACACAGTAACGTGGAACACCACCACACAGTAACGTGGAACACCACCACACAGTAACGTGGAACACCACCACACAGTAACGTGGAACACCACCACACAGTAACGTGGAACACCACCACACAGTAACGTGGAACACCACCACACAGTAACGTGGAACACCACCACACAGTAACGTGGAACACCACCACCAATAGAACATACAATCGGCCCGGTAGAGCCACCTGTTACAAACGAACTTACTATTACGCATTTACTTTCTGTGAACTCGCTCAACTAGTTTGTTGATCATTCTGTTACATGCCTTGCAGATCGTTAGGTACCTGGAGCTTGCACTGGAGAAGCGGGTCGTTGTGGACAAGGATCGTGGCTTTTCTGTTAAACTATTATGACACTTGAAACTGTTAGCTACTACTGGTTTATTTACTATGCTTCCGCTACATTTTGAAACGATGATTTGTTTGATCACCTTTTGTATTGAATGGATGGTTTTCATTTATTTTACTTAATATTAAATGCATGTTCAATATGATTGGTGGCTTGATCCTGGTCAGTCACGCTCCCAAGCGGTGATACTCCGCAGGTGGATTTTGGGGGTGTGACAACCTGGTACCGTACAGGTAGTGTCGCCATATCTTAAGCGCGAAAACAACAGCTCCCAGCTCTAAATCGTGCGTCGTGTAGTTCCGTTCATGAACCTAGAGTTGCCGAGAGGCGTAGGCTATAACTTTATCCCGCTGCATCAATACACAACCAAGCCCTTGTATCGATGCGTCACAATAAACCACGAATTCATCTGTGCCCTCTGGCAATGAGAGGATAGGTGCGCTGCAAAGTCTATCCTTTAGGTGCTGAAAAGCAGTCTCCTGGGGCTCTCCCCAGCGATAGGTAACACCCTTCTGTGTCAGTAGCGTAAGCGGCTGAGCAATCTTCGAAAAGTCTCTAATAAACCATCTGTAGTAACCTGCCAGACCCAAGAATTGGCGTATTTCCGTCGGTGTACGCGGTGCAGGCCAGTTCCTGGTCGAATCTACCTTGGATGGATCAACATGGATCCCATCCCTGTTCACCACATGGCCTAAGAAGTGGACTTCATGAAGCCAGAAGTCGCATTTTGAAAACTTGGCGTACAATTGTTCCTTTCGAAGAAGTTCCAAGATAAGACGTAAGTGCTGCTCGTGTTCCTCCTGACTCTTGGAGTAGATCAGAATGGCGTCGATGAAGGCAATGACGAACTTGTCAAGGTAGGGTTTGCACACCCTGTTCATAAGATCCATGAAAAACTGCAGGCGAGCTCTGAAAGCTGTCTTGGAGACGTCCTCATCCCGGACTCTCAGCTGATGATAATCAGCCTGTAGGTCAACCTTGGAGTAGTAACTCGTCCCTTACAACTGGGCGAATAAGTCGTCAATGCGTGGAAGAGGATAACGGTTCTTCACTGTGATCTTGTTCAGTTCACGGTAATCAATTTCACATCCTGAAGGTGCCATCCTTCTTTTTCACAGATAATTGGTATCCCAGAGTTCTTGTAGTTGCGTCAATAGTTCTTCCGATTCTGATGGAGCTAAGCGATACGGTGCTCGAGCTATGGGTGCTGCTTCTGAGCTCGATTTGAAATTCGACCTGACGATGAGGCGGTAGACCAGGTAAATCTTTAGGAAACACCTGAGGAAAGTCGCGTACAGCTGGATGGTCTTCCAACTTCTTTTCTTTGCATGGGATTTCTGCTTGATGTTGCTGCTGGCGATTCCGATTTGCAGGCCGTGGACTCCTGAATCCTTAACTTCATGGCCCATCTTGAGACACCTCTGGAAACGTCCCTCGTTGCACTAACCACCGTGGTGTCTGTTGCATTAGTTACACATTGGGTGAATTCCCCGATATCCACCCTGCCCCTGACCACCAGAAGTTGGCTGACTCGGCTCTGGTGATCACTATTCTTGCGCTGCTGCTGTGCTTGAGACTGAACGGTAGCTGAACCCTTGCTGGAATACCCATCCCATTTCCGCTTGCTGTCACTAGGAGTAGCGGGAGTAGCAGGAGTGGTAGCGGTAGTAATAGCGCTGATACAACTAGGCAGCCTGTTCTGTTCCACTGCCTGATCCGCGAGGCGATGAGCAAGACGCTGAATGTCTTGGATATTGTCGAGGTTAGCCGATGTAGCATGGCTCTGAATCTCTGAGGCTAGACCCTTGAGGTACAATTCGATATGCTTGCTTGGAGGGTCCACCATGGTTGGACACAAGATGGCCAGTTCGTTCGACCGTTTCGTATAAGCATCAATTTCCAGACCCCGTCATTTTCAAATGGTAAAGCTCCACTTCCAACTTGTGGATGTCATAACGTGTGTGGTGTTCCCTTTTAATGCGTTCTTTGAATTCGTTTCATGGGGTGGCGTTAGCAGTTGCCAACCCTAGTATCCGTACTTGCGCGTTCCACCAGATTAGCGCGATTTCTTCCAAAGTACCAGTGGCGTACTTGACCCTACGAGCCTCAGGGCATTCACACATCTCGAATACCGACTCGAGCTTCCCAAACCAATGGAGTAGTCCAACTGCTCCTTCTGGGCCACTGAAGGTGTTTGGACGACAGTCCATGAAGTTCTTGAATGTGCAGGCATGTTGCTATGCGTTCTGACCCGTTGCGCGAGAAAGATAGGTCAAGGTTAAGCGCGAGAGTTGGGTCACGAGAGTAGGATCTAACATCCTAGGATAGGTTTGGAATAGCAGGTTATACCTCCTGCTTGTGCGGCTGCAAGTGCCGCAGCAACTTGTTCGTTAATGAGAGCCGTCAACTAGGCTTCAGTCATGTCAACACGTCCAGACATGATCGAACAGTAAAGGTAGCATAAGTAAGAATGGTTCACGAATAGTGCGATGACAGAAGAGTGTAAGCACGTATGTGTTCTCAAGCAATAACAGGTTGTGAGCAAAGTAATGTAAGCATACTACGAGCAAAGTTCTATGCAAATTCTAGCATGTAGGCAATAAACATAAACCTTATTACCTAGGAAGTTGAGTCTTGCACGTGGAGCGAAGCGTCGTTGTGGATCGTCGAGAGCACTGTTCTGGTTATAGTCTGGTTTTAATAAAAACGTTTTTTCCATATTAAAACCAAGTTCTCTATAACCAATGGCTCTGATACCAATCTGTCACACCCCCAAAATCCACACGCGGAGTATCACCGCTTGGGAGCGTGACTGACCAGGATCAAGCCACCAATCATATTGAACATGTAATTAATATTAAGTAAAATAAATGTAAACCATCCATTCAATACGATAGGTGTTCAAATCATAACCATAGTTTTAAAGTGTAGCGGAAGCATAGTAAATAAACCAACAATTGTTAATAGTTTTAAATGTCATAATAGTTCAACGTAGAAACCACAATCCTTGCCCACAACGACCCGCTTCTCCAGTGCAAGCTCCAAGTACCTAACGATCTGCAAGGCATGTAACAGAATGATCAACAAACTAGTTGAGCGAGTTCACAGTAAGTAAATGCGTAACAGTAAGTAACGGGTGGCTCTACAGGGCCAATAGTAAGTTATACAGGTGGGGGCTTCCCATGTTATGTGACCACTAGACTATTCGTATTATCCCTGTTCTTCGTCCGAGAACAGTAGCGCGTATGGGGTGTGCGTAGGTTTTACGCACGTATCCTTCACAACCGAGGATAGGAGTAAGTAATGCGTACACGTAGGTTTTACGTGCGTATCCTTTGTACCGAGGATAGTAATTGGCATATGACCACGTAGGTGTTATCCCAACCTACGGAAGAAGTAAGTAATGCGTACACGTAGGTTTTACGTGCGTATCCTTTGTATCGAGGATAGTAATTGGCATGTGACCACGTAGGTGTTATCCCAACCTACGGAAGAAGTAAGTAATGCGTACACGTAGGTTTTACGTGCGTATCCTTTGTATCGAGGATAGTAATTGGCATGTGACCACGTAGGTGTTATCCCAACCTACGGAACCGTCCTGACATCCGAGGACCATGATAGGTGATAGTCTAGGAAAGCATATGTACGTTCTTAGTCAATGATAACCCTTAACCCATTCCCACGACCCGGGAATCCCATGCCTTAGTAGGAGTGTGAACTCACCTTGGTTTGCTCGGTATGCTAAGTTAAGTGCTCACAATAAACCAGTCACGTCCTAAAGTATGCACGTATTCACAGTCAGTACATGTTGGTAAAGTTTCACATATACTCTATGTCACAAGGTGTATTTGACAGTTTACATCAGGTAACACATAAGCAGTTAATCAATTCATGCAATTCAAGCTTTACCTTATAGGCTTCCTCAGTTTATTTTAACTTAGTTATTCCTTAACAGTCTTGGAAACTTAATTGCGGTACCGACGTTAACCAAGATTAACCGAACTAACATGCCAAAATTTGAGTTAACACACTTAACATAAACACTGTGTCATAATAGAGTTATCATAGTTAATATGATTAATGTAACCCAGTTAACATTCATAACCTATAAGGCATACTTAACTCAGTTACTACTTAACAGGGTTAACCACTTAACAGAGTTAACAACTAACGGCGTCAACCTGGACTTACTGAGATAACACGCACAGCAACAAAGTAAATTCCTAAGCAAATCGGTTGGAATATCATGCATTAGTGAGCCGTTAAAAAAAAAATCAGCCAATGGCCATCAATGGCCGCCCATCTCCACCAATAAGAATATTTGGCCGCCCAACTCCCATGACTGGACCGATTAACTCATCCCACCTATTACACACTTTCTTAACTTTAGTAGCTATAGCCGACAAATCCATGTGGGTGCTCCTTATTTATTTATTTTTATTTGAGTACAATCACAATTGAAATCAAGTATGCATGGTGACACACTTTCGATTGGACCAACAGTGCATAATCACCACTTCTTATTGAACCTCCAACATAGTTCATACTAAATAGTCAACGACATGACCAGTTGTCGGATCATGCAGGCAACTAGAATCCCATTTGGCCGCTCCTCTCATCATGTGGGTTGGTAAGACTTTATTATTTAACAAAAATGAAACTCAAATCACATGCCATAAAAGTCAAATATGGCCGACAAGAATGTTAATACCATGATATGATTGGACCGATTTCTAATATACTATATATATTTTCAATCATTAAGCTTTTCATGTGATGTTATGACAAGTATTGAATGTACTGGAATGATTGGACCATATATAACAATATCTGATTACATACCCACATGTATATGATCACTAATAGTAAAAAAAAAGAACAAAAAGTTTACATAAGATGGCCGACAACTGTTACCTCTAAAAGATGCCTATTGGACCAATTATTTGATGGTTCAGACAACTCTATAACACTTCAATTTCAATTCATTCAACAATGATGTAAACAATAAATCAAATAATTGGTTTGATCACTAACCGAGATAGAAAACAATTGAATTGGTCGGAAGAGGATACTCCGTAAGCTTGCAGTTGCCGTCACGGTTAGAGAGGTGCTCTAGGGTTTACTTCTTAATCAAATTTCAACGTAGGTTAATATAAGAACATGTAATCTGTTCGCTACTGGGCCGAAGCCCAGTTCTGTCTTTTTACTTCGAGATGAGGGTGATTTCGGGTGGGGAGTTTACTTCGAGTGGGGGTGTTTTCGTGTGAGAGTGTAGAGATGTTTTGGCAAAGGTTACACATTCATTTCACATTACACTCAAACATATTATGAATACTAAGAATATATATATCCACAAATTTCTATTTGGTTTTGAATTAGAAATGCCAAACATGCTATCAATACGAAACGTGTATGATTATGTACCCACTAATAATGCACACCACACATATATAAATACACGCTTAACACCCACCATGTAAAACATACCAACCACAATACGATTCAACTTATTACTAACACGTACAGTTGTGAAACAAACAAGTCATGTCAACAAACAGTCAAAACAATTAATCGTGCAATAGAGCAAAGATGGAATCTTAGAAACTCGAGTTGTCACAGCAACAAAGTATGCTTTCAGTGTGGGGCAGAAGGTCACTTCAAAAGGCACTGCCCTCAGTTAAACAGGAACCAGAGCAATAACAACAATCAGGGCAATGGCAACAACAACGGGGGAAACAACAACAATAATGGCAACGAGTCTAGGGGACGCGCTTTTGTGCTAGGTCGAGGTGACGCAGTGAACGATCCCAACGTAGTTATGGGTAAGTTTCTCCTCGACAATATTTACGTTACTGTTTTGTTTGATTCGGGTGCGGATACAAGCTATATGACTGTGAAAATGAGTCAATTGTTAAAACGTGCACCAACACTTTTACCCACTAAACATGTAGTAGAGTTAGCTAACGGTAAAAGTCTAGAAGCCACGCACGTAGTTCAGGGTTGTAATCTTATCCTAGCTGGTCAAGCTTTCTCTATCGATCTCATTCCCATAGTTTTGGGTAGTTTCGACGTTGTGATTGGGATGGATTGGTTATCCCAACATCAGGCAGAGATCTTATGCAGCGAGAAGATTATTCGCATTCCACGTTCTGGTCAGGAACCTCTCGAAGTCCAAGGCGACAAGAGTGGTGCTGTAGTTGGCATCATCTCTTTCTTGAAGGCTCAGAAGTGCCTGCGGAAGGGGCACACCGCAATCTTGGCACTCGTTACAGACGCATCAGCAAAAGAAAAGAAATTGGAGGATATTCCAATTGTACGTGACTTTCCTCAGGTGTTTCCTTAAGACTTACCTGGCTTACCGCCTCATCGTCAGGTCGAATTTCAAATCGAGCTCGCTCCAGGAGCAGCACCCATAGCTCGCGCACCATATCGTCTAGCTCCATCAGAATTGGAGGAATTGTCAAAGCAGCTACAGGAGCTCTTGGAAAAGGGCTTCATTCGTCCAAGCTCTTCGCCTTGGGGAGCTCCAGTACTATTTGTGAGAAAGAAAGACGGTACGTTCAGAATGTGCATCGACTACCGTGAACTCAACAAGGTGACGGTGAAGAACCGTTATCCTCTTCCACGCATAGACGACTTATTCGACCAGTTGCAAAGGTCGTGTTACTATTCGAAAATAGACTTGAGGTCAGGTTATCATCAGCTGAGAGTCCGGGATGAGGACGTCTCCAAGACTGCATTCAGAACTCGCTACGGCCACTACGAGTTACTTGTCATGCCATTCGGGTTAACGAACGCGCCTGCCGTATTTATGGAACTTAAGAACAGGGTGTGCAAACCCTATCTCGACAAGTTCGTCATAGTATTCATCGACGACATTCTGATCTACTCCAAGAGTCAGGAGGAACACGAGCAGCATCTACGCCTTATTTTGGAACTCCTTCGGAAGGAGCAACTATACGCTAAGTTTTCGAAATGCGACTTCTGGCTTCGTGAAGTTCATTTCTTAGGCCACGTAGTAAACAAGGATGGGATCCATGTCGATCCATCCAAGGTAGATTCGATCAGAAACTGGCCTGCACCGCGTACACCGACAGAAATACGCCAATTCTTGGGTTTGGCAGGTTATTATCGGCGGTTCATCAAAGACTTTTCAAAGATTGCTCAGCCGCTTACGCTACTGACACAGAAGGGTGTCGTTTATCGCTGGGGAGAGCCCCAGGAGTCTGCTTTTCAGTACTTAAAGGATAGACTTTGCAGTGCACCTATCCTCTCATTGCCAGAGGGCACGGACGATTTTGTAGTATACTGTGACGCATCGATACAGGGTCTGGGTTGCGTATTGATGCAGCGGGATAAAGTTATTGCCTACGCCTCTCGTCAACTAAAGATTCATGAACAGAATTACACGACGCACGATTTAGAGCTGGCAGCTGTTGTTTTCGCGCTTAAAATATGGCGACACTACCTGTACGGTACCAAGTGCACGATTTACACCGATCACAGAAGTCTCGAGCATATTTTCAAGCAAAAGGAATTGAATATGCGTCAACGACGATGGGTCGAGCTACTCAACGATTACGAATGCGCTATCAAGTATCATCCAGGCAAAGCCAATGTTGTGGCTGATGCCCTCAGTCGGAAAGACACTCTACCACGGCGCGTGCGAGCGCTACAGCTTACAATTCAGTCTAGCCTTCCTACACAGATACGAAATGCTCAGATAGAAGCATTGAAGCCCGAAAACGTCAAGGCTGAAGCCTTACTCGCGGCTCACGACAACGATAAAAACAGAAGGCAGACGGCGCCTACTATATAACGGGGCGTATTTGGGTCCCACTTTATGGCGGTCTACGCGAACTTGTGATGGACGAAGCACACAAGTCTCGCTACTCGGTACATCCAGGGTCGGATAAAATGTACCACGACATCAGAACGACTTATTGGTGGCCTAGCATGAAGGCCCACATCGCTACTTACGTCGGCAAGTGTTTGACCTGTGCGAGAGTCAAGGTCGAATACCAGAAACCAGCGGGTCTACTTCAGCAGCCTAAGATACCTCAATGGAAATGGGAAGAAATTTCCATGGATTTCGTTACAGGCCTACCTAGATCCCAGCGTGGGAATGATACCATATGGGTGATCGTGGATCGACTCACCAAGTCTGCACACTTCCTACCTATAAAGGAAACGGATAAGTTCTCCACTCTCGCAGACGTTTATCTTAAAGAAGTTGTTTCGAGGCACGGAGTGCCCACTTCAATCATTTCGGATCGGGATGCACGATTCACGTCAGAGCTATGGCAAGCGATGCATAAATCTTTCGGCTCACGATTAGACATGAGCACAGCATATCACCCTCAGACGGATGGGCAGTCTGAGCGAACGATTCAAACACTGGAAGACATGCTTAGGGCATGCGTTATAGACTTCGGCAACGGCTGGGAAAAACACCTCCCTTTGGTGGAGTTCTCGTATAATAATAGTTATCACACCAGCATACAAGCCGCTCCATTCGAGGCATTGTACGGACGTAAATGCCGGTCACCTCTCTGTTGGGCAGAGGTGGGGGATAGTCAGATTACGGGTCCAGAGATTGTAGTGAACGCCACAGAAAAGATAGCACAGATACGACAACGCATGGCGGCAGCACGCGACCGTCAGAAAGCCTACGCGGACAAGCGTAGAAAGCCATTGGAATTTCAGGTCGGGGATCGGGTTTTATTAAAAGTTTCACCCTGGAAGGGTGTAGTTCGTTTTGGCAAAAGGGGCAAACTAAATCCGCGGTACGTCGGACCGTTCGAAATCATTGAGAAGATAGGCAAAGTAGCCTACAAGTTGAACCTACCAGCTGAACTCGGAGTAGTTCACAATGTCTTTCACGTGTCGAATCTGAAGAAGTGCCTATCAGATGAAACCCTCATCATTCCTTTTAAGGAACTCACGATCGACGAGCGGTTGCAGTTCGTCGAGGAACCAGTTGAAATCACGGACCGGGATGTGAAGGTCCTCAAAAACAAGAGAATCCCTCTTGTTCGAGTACGTTGGAACTCCAAACGTGGTCCAGAGTACACCTGGGAACGCGAAGACAGGATGACAGAAAAGTACCCCTAGTTATTCGAAACCAATGCAACCACTGCTGAGGATGAAGCTACTACTTCGGAATTTCGGGAAATTCCAGATCAACGGGGGGAGGATGTGACACCCCAGGAAAACCAGTGAACGATTGAACTTACTTAGCTTCCTCAGTGAGTGCGTACCAAATTTCGGGACAAAATTTCTTTTAAGTTGGGGATAATGTGACAACTCGTACTTTACCGACTCTTAGATTATGTGTAACGGTTTAGAACTTTGTGATTTCATTGATTGATTGACTGTTACGTGCTATATGATTAAATGAGAATGCATATGTTATGTGAACCAAATGTTAACCCAACCGCATACAAGCCCATTCGGGCCACACACCCAACTCGAAACCACAAGGCGGCCCAAGTGAGGTTCCGGCCCACTTCTCTTATACGTATGCATACACAATTAGGGTTGCTAGTTTTCACAATTCTCCTTGCAACTAAGAACACACACACACAAACTCTCTCTCAACTCGGAACCAAGGGCTGCCGAAGAAAAACACGCATCGAAGCTTGTTGAATCCGGATCCCTTCTCTCCATCTCGGTTAGTTTGAGTTCATGATTTTCGTGTTTATGTGATTTTGCTAATAATCGGACTTCATGATAGATTAGGATGTTACTAGTGGTTCGGTTCATAACTTGATGCATTATGATTTTCTGTTTTGTTATGATGTCAGGTATGATATGATTAATCGGTCCAAGTATATGTTAACCGGTTAGGGTGCTTGATAGTCTAATACACGGTTTATATTTTGAAGGATGATAGGCTGAATCATTGATTAACTACTGTTATATATGTTCTTGTTAATGATGATTATATGAACGTGAATTGAAGGTATTATGAAATTGTTAAAAGTTGTTGATTGATCTGATTTCGAAACTTCCTAAACTGTTTGCATGAATTCCGGATTAATTGTTGCTAATGATTATGGAAATCTGTTACAAGTTGATAGCCACACGGTTGCGAGTCGAGACTGAGGTTGCGAGTCCCGTTGCGACTCGGAAACCTCACACACAGCAGCACGAACCGAAACCATGGTTGCGAGTCCTGTTGCGACTCGAAACCAGACCAAGACATGCCGAAACCACTGTTGCGACTCGTAATCCCCTGTTGCGACTCGAGATCGCCGGTTGCGACTCGAGACCAGTTATGCACGTACACTGTTTTGGGCCTACACTGTCACGGACCCAATCAATTGGGCCAAATAATTGGACTTATGCAATTGACTGATTAATGTATTGGGCCATATGTATATCCGGTTGGACTGCTATAATTATTTGGACCGGGCTTTATGGGAATTGCACAACAGGTTGTGCCGGTTAGTATTGGGCTGACTTGTTTAAAAACCGTATAAGTTGTATGTATTGCTTAACTGTCAAATGTTGCCATGATTTATACGTGATTAGTAACGTGCTAGACTATGTGAAACAAACGTGTATTATCTAAGTCAAGACCTGACTTGTATTATAACCATGATAGGACGTGGTTGACCATTTACTAGCTTATCTGTACTCTTTGTGTATCTGCCGAGCAAACCAAGGTGAGTTCACACAGCCAAGGCATGGGATTCCCGGGTTGGGAATTGGGTTGGATTATTAAGGTTGAATAGATTCATTCGGATACCATTACTAGACTACCATACCATCGTCCTCGGTTGTGCAGGACACGTACGTAAAACCTATGTACACATATGTTACTCGCTATACTCGGTTGTGAAGGATACTCACGTAAAACCTGCGTGAACGGATATTCACTACTGCCTCGGTTGTGTCAGGCACTTACGTAAAACCTACGTAAACCCCCACGTACCCTATCCTCGGTTGAGAAGGATACTTACGTAAATCCTGCGTAAACTTGTACGTATTACTGTTCTCGGTTGTGAAGAACACTTATGGTTACGCATAGTCTAGTGGATTAATAACATGGGAAGCCCCCACCAATAGAAACCTATATTGGCCCAGTAGAGCCACTTGATACTCGTGAACTTACTATTACGCACTTACTTTCTGTGAACTCGCTCAACTAGTTTGTTGATTATTTGCCGCATGCCTTGCAGGACCTTAGGTACTTTATGGGAGCTTGCACAAGGAGGAGCAGGTCGTTGTGGGCAACGGATTGATAAACACTTATTACGTTTCAAACCATTATACTTATGTTGGGTTTTACATAAATGCTTCCGCTACACTTACTTATGTTGGTTTTGATAAACACCTTTCGTATTGATTTTACTTAATTACATGTTCAATATGATTGGTGGCTTGATCCTGGTCATGTCACGCTCTCAAGCGGTGATACTCCGCGTGTGGATTTTGGGGGTGTGACAAAATAATTGAACAAAGCATGTAATTAGAATACTGCGATTGAGCTTTCATATCATCAAGACCATAATGCAGTGTTTACAAGTTTTTCCAAATGTATCGTACAACCCAAAAGAGACTAAGGGTCACAATGCCCTTGTCTGAACTGTCTAGACAAATACAACAAGCAAAAATCAAATATCGAGAGTCATGAAGTCAAAATGTGGTCTTCAAAATGTTGTATAGTCTGACTCAATCGCCGACTTCTCATCAAAAGTAATCACTACCTGCAATAGACCAAAAGTAGCTATGATGATGGCGGTGGAGGAGGTGGAAAGTGAGAGAAAAGCAACCGGCACAAATGCACCAAGTCCTCCTCAAGAGCATAGGCGAAACGCAACAGGTAGGCAACCTGCTGGTCAAGAGGAAGGAAACGAATATCTGAGTCAGAGTATGATGGAAAAGGAGCGTGTGGTGCTGCAAACGGGGTCTGGTAGTGGCATGGATGACGTGGAGCTCTCCCCAACTCGTGAACATGTCGTCTCAGGGCGTCCTGCTGTAGCTGCAGTGACGTAAGTGTGTCCTCTATAGTGTATCCGACGTGAAATGGGTGATAAGGGTCGGATAATGGCATAACATGGGGTGATGACCATAGAAATGGCTCACCCATCGTAGCTGAAACTGGATAAGTAGTGTGTGGGGCAGATGTAAACTGTAAAGTAGTATGGGGAAACTGAGACATGACAGGTACAGTAGACGACATGGGTGGAACAAAACCAGGATAAGGAATAAATTGGCCATCCCCTGACATAAATGGTACGGGGCCAAAAGGCTGCCTCGACGATCCCTCCTCAGGTCGTGGTGGAGGAATGTCCTTGAGGAAGGTAATCGGTAGATCAGTACGATGGGTATCAGATGGGTGTGGGTGGACAAATGGGATATCTAGTGGTGCAGTAACATGTGCGGTAGGGGGAGTGACTGGGATCACATACGGAGGGTAGTCATCCTCCTCGATCCACCCATTAAGGGTGTTCGCAAAACGAGGGTCTATGTGAGTAGCAAAAGGTGCATGATCGGCATGCACAGGGGTCGAATCGGGAAATAGTGGTGCAATGACTGGTAACTCAGCAAAGACGGGGTCAGGTAGAGGTGCCATGACGGGAATCTCCTCGACTGGTGGTGGTATGGAAGGAGCATCAATAACTGGTGGTACAAAAACGGGAGCATCTGCATGAACAGGGTCAAGAGCAAGAAAGGGCTCTGGAACTATATCGGGCTCTGGATCGACAGGAGCAGGCTGATGATAAGCAGGCATAACAGGAATCTGATCGTCCGGGAGAACAGGAGCCTCAGCAGGCTGCTCCTCGAGGACCAACTCGTCCTCCTGGTCTAAGTCATGGTCAAATGGAAAAAATAGGGTCAAACTCGTCCTCCATCTCTATATCCTCATCATCGACAATACGAGGGAAGAAACTGAATCCCAACGGTGGAACAGAGGAAGCTACCGACTCAAAAGAGTCTGGGACTGGCGCATCATAATGAGCCTCCATATCAGGACTCTCAACCAACGGAAGGGCGATATCATCCGCAATCGGGGCCCCACCCTCATGGGCGTCTTCAGGGGGACCCTCGAAAAGATCGACGTCGTCATCTGACACTACATCAAGTGGCAAATCCTCGCCGGGAAGTACAGCGAGTGGAATAGGAGCAGGGATCTCCGCAAGAGGTGGATCCCCGGCTGGAATGCCATCAGCTAGCTGTATGTCGTCACCAAAATCTGGTAGCGCGAAGGGCTGAAATCCGTCATCGTCCGTACTCTCTGTGTTTGACATGTAGATCTCCGGGTCTTAGTGCATCGGGTCATCAGAATCTACCGGCACTGGGTCAGAGACCCCACTCGATGAAGACATAGTGTCTGTAACAACCACAAAGTGTGCACATACATCAATAATAGTCAAGTAAGCATATAAGTCACAATATAAGTAATCATCCTAGTCTTTCCCAGACTATCCCACCCAGCCTTTCAGACTGAACTCCCTAGTCTCTCACACTACCCTGGTCTCTAAGACCAACCTCCCAGTCTCTAAGACTGAACTCCCTCAGTCTCTAAGATTGAAGTATAAATCTTGAAGTGTGTATTTGTGCCTTTTGTTTGTAAAATGTTCGTGCCCCGGATCTGGACTTTATTGTACGCAAATGTAAAAATGTTTGAAAACATTTTCGTGAGAGCACTAGTGATCATAGTCTAGACTCGAGAAGGAATCCTAGTTCGCTATGATCGAGGCTCTGATACCAAGTTGTCACACCCTGACTTTTGCGGAAGCGTGGGTTAATTTGGTGTGACTTCTTAATACCATAACAACAATCACAACATCACTACATGATCTAAAACATAAGATGTTCATCCATTCATTAAAACAAATACTACCACAACATCATTGTTGGAAAATGTCGACACTTACGACAAATTACAAACCATACTTGTTTAAAACATGTTTACCAGACACAGCAAAGACTTGAAATAAAAACGTGGTTTAACGACATGTAACCCGTCCAGGCAAGGGATTACACTTCCTAAACCAACTACCTCGGATGACATCTTTATTCAACGCAGCTTAACATGCATGCATACACTTGCCAGATCCTTTAGTTTCCTGAAATACATGTAGTTTGAAAAATCAACAAAAGTTGAGCGAGTTCATGTGTATGTGAGTCTGTATAAACCTTTGAAATGCGTCTGTATGTATGAAAAACCCTGGTATGTAGCAATTAAGGAAAAATAAAAGAGATCACCAATGGGTTGCAAAGCCACTGGTATGTGTGAAACGGTGCAGGAAGTACTCAAACCTAGCAAATTTTTACCGGGCCTCCGGCTGTAAGACACAGTCACCACTATGGGCCTCCCCGGCCTCATGGGTGTGGGCTCGCTACACCCAAATAGATCTATGACTCATGTGCCTCGGTCATACGACGAGGATTAATGGCCTTAAGTGTTGTACCCACCTTTCACATGATCTAAGCGTCTAAACCCTCCTTAAGCTAACCATACCATTTATAAAAGCGTCTGTAAATTGTAACATGTATTTCACCCCCGAAGTACAAACTGAAAACAGTTAAGAGAAAAGGGGGACATGAACTCACTAAAGTGCGTCTCCTGTAACGTCAACCTCAAACTTGAACTGCTGCGTGACGACCTACACGTACTAACGTCTATTAGACGATGGGCCGTGCCTTGGCTTAGGGTTTAGTGTTTTGAGTTGCGTTACGTTGGTGTTATACTTGTTAAAATAAGATTAATTATTTTAACTTAACCTTTGCATTTAGGAAAATAGTTAGGCAACTATCTTGTATCCATACTTCTTAATTATTTATATGTGTATTTCCTTCCCAAGGATGCGGGTATTTGTACATGTATTTTGTGATTTAAAGTATTGACATTATATATTTTTAAGTCCCACTTTAGAAAAAAAATATTTTATCTATCAAAAATAATATGTCCCAAAATATATACTTCTCCAAAAATACAAATAATCATACAAGAGTTTTAGTAATAAATATATATTTATCAAATTTTATTTACGAAAATCATCCTCCGGCACTTTAATATTTTTGTTATAAAAATCACGGCGAAGTTTATTTCGAAAATAAAGTTAAAAATATATTTATAAATATTTGTTAGAAAAATATTTCTAAGTGTTGAAATTCTAGAAAAATTTCGCCAGAGTTTCCTTTGTAAATGGAGGCCTCCACGCGTGACGACCTACACGTACTAACGTCTATTAGACGATGGGCCGTGCCTTGGCTTAGGGTTTAGTGTTTTGAGTTGCGTTACGTTGGTGTTATACTTGTTAAAATAAGATTAATTATTTTAACTTAACCTTTGCATTTAGGAAAATAGTTAGGCAACTATCTTGTATCCATACTTCTTAATTATTTATATGTGTATTTCCTTCCCAAGGATGCGGGTATTTGTACATGTATTTTGTGATTTAAAGTATTGACATTATATATTTTTAAGTCCCACTTTAGAAAAAAAATATTTTATCTATCAAAAATAATATGTCCCAAAATATATACTGTGACAACTCGTATTTCAGAACCGTTTCTTGTATTATGTATTAACCTGTATGAACTCTATGTGATTACGTATGTTGACTGATCAATCATGTATAAAGTTGTTAAACGCTTTTGTATGTCATGCAATTAATTTTGAGAGCCAAATTGTTTGGGTCGCGGGAACTATTCTACACAAGTGGGCCGCGAAACTCACTATACACACACTCTTGTTACCCCTTATATGCACTCGGCCCACACTAGTGTCAAATCCGATTCGCACAAGCCCAAGTCATCGCATGTGTTATTTGGCATAGGTATGAGAAGCCCATTCAGGTTATAAACCAACACATATGGGTTCGGCCCATATTGTCCCGATTTGTTATAAATGTAGGTGCATACACCTTCCTTGTTATCGCAAGAACTAAACCTAAACCCTAACACATCCCCTACTACGTACGGCAGTGGATCACCCCCCTCCTGTTCGAGTTTGCATCTCAATCAATCAGGGTTCCGGTTTGTCACACCCCCAAAATCCACACGCGGAGTATCACCGCTTGGGAGCGTGACTGACCAGGATCAAGCCACCAATCATACAGAACATTGTATAAAGTAAAAGTAAATGCAATATAAACCAAACCAATTCCATATGAAAGGTGTTTCCAAAACATAAGTAAGTTGTCATTGTTTAGCGGAAGCGTATTATAGTAAAACCCATAGCAAATAATTATCCAATATCAAAAGTGTTCAATAAGATGATCGAGATCCAAGCCCCACAACGACCAGCTCCTCCGTGTGCAAGCTCCTAGTACCTAACGATCTGCAAGGCATGTAACAGAATGATCAACAAACTAGTTGAGCGAGTTCACAGTTAATAGTTTAGTTTGGGTAATAGTACGTTCGTTCAGTTAAGTTTCATATCGTATCAGTTCCATCGCGGCCTCCCAGGCATGTGTGCGAAGATTAGGTTCGTTAGTTCGCGACCGTAGTCTTTACCGACCAGGGTGTGTGCGAAGGCAGTTGATCAGTTCGCGACCATAGTCTTTACCGACCAGGGTGTGTGCGAAGGCAGTTGAGTAGTTCGTTCGCGACCATAGTCTTTACCAACCAGGGTGTGTGCGAAGGCAGTTCGACAAGTATCATTTAAGCATGCACCAATAATCATCCAACCCATTCCCACCCTGGGAACCCATGCCTTGGCTGTGTGAACTCACCTTGGTTTGCTCGGTATGCTAGGTTATGCACTCACAAGTAATTAATCACGTCCTATTGTATGCACGTATAACAAATCAGTTCATGTTCGCAATGATACGCATGCAATTTAATGTTCACATAACAGTCAGTTTGCATATCGGCACAACACGTATTGTTTCACATCAATTCATCAGCTAGTGCGCACGAATACAAATGTTAACATTCATCACTAAGCATGGCATGTCAAATAAATCAAGCATACATTCCATCTTTCAAAGTACATTCATAACCATGCATCTTTCGATCCACCCTTATCCTTCGGTCTATGATTAACACAATTATCTTTCGGACCAAAAACTATGTTTCGAACTATATGTCATCTTTCGACCAACGCTATCCTTCGGTCCCAACACTATCTTTCGAGTAGCAAGTAACAAACACATCACAATATTCTAGATGCCTTAGTGGCCGACACCTATCCCACCGCCAAGGATCATTCGACCAAAAAGAAAATGGATACAGTGGCCAATAATGCACAATTTCCTTTTTTTTGATGTGTTAGAGTATTTAGTGAGTTCCATTCTTTTGATTGGACCATAATGATCCAGCCACCTATTTCCCCCAATAGTGTACAACATACAACCAAAACACTCACAAATATACTATCAATTTGCCTATGCACATGCTTGAAACAAACAAACATAGCCGCCCTAAAAACAAACCATTGGACCGATTCTAAGATGCTAGCCGACAACTCCACATTCAACACACTGTTCAATCATGACTTTATCATTTTACACAATAATTATTAGATCATGCATTAGAATAATACACCACCTCAAACAACACATACGGACAAGTAATGCCGCCCAACACTCATTGGACCAAAAAAATGATACAGTGGCCGATAACTAAGCAATCACATGTATATGCAGGCATATGCACAATTGACTTTGTTATAATTACTAATGTACTTAATTCAACCTTTTTTTCTTTTTTTTTTTATTGGACCAACCCTTGGCCGCCAATTTCCCCCAATGGAATACTGATTCTTAATTCCATTTATCTATAACATTAAGTCAACAGCCGAAAGATCACATGGTCGGTTTCATCATCAAATAACTAACCCCCACTTACTCACCCACATAAACAATTATGGCCGGCAATTATCAGTCACCTCCGGATGTTATTGGGCCGACTATGACATGCACAATTATTCATCAAAGTCATTAATATGCGGCACACATATATGATATTATCCAATTATAATAAATGGCACACACATCACTAACACAACAAATAGGTTACATAACATATTCATGCGGCACATCAATCTTACTTACACAGCATGATTATCAAAACAACTCAAGCAAGGGAAATCACTAACCAGTAGTTTGATTCGCTAAGATGATGTTACGAGAAAGGGGTAGAGTTTCGATAGGGGGGGGGGGCTGCCGTCCAAGACTAGTAAGAGAAGTAGGGTTTTTGTTTTGACTTTGTGATTTCGCGTAACAATATGATACACATCCTCAAAAGTGGGTCGTTGGTTGAAATACAACATCCAATAATAAGTCACAAGGTAAAGTGGGCCGAGATCAGTTAGTGGGCCGAGATCAGTTTAGATGTGTAGGGTGTTTTTGTGTGGGGTGAATATTTCGGGTGGGGTGTGTTTGGCAACAAAGATTCACATAATACAAATAAAGTCTCATAACCATTCATTAAATCAACATGTCGAATCATCACACAAGGTTCACATACGTTACATTAAGTACAACGGTAAGTTCTGAAATACGAGTTGTCACATTATCCCCAACTTAAAAGAAATTTCGTCCCGAAATTTGATACGCACTCACTGAGGAAGCTAGGTAAGTTGTATCGTTTACTGGTTTTCCTGGGGTGTCACATCCTCCCCCCGTTGATCTGGAATTTCGTCCCGAAATTCCGAAGTAGTAGCTTCAGCCTCAGTAGTGGTTGCATTGGTTCCGAATAACTGGGGGTACTTTTCTGTCATCTGGTCTTCGCGTTCCCAGGTGTACTCTGGGCCACGTCGGGAGTTCCAACGAACTCGAACAAGAGGGATTCTCTTGTGTTTGAGGACCTTAACATCCCGGTCCGTGATTTCAACTGGTTCCTCGACGAACTGCAACCGCTCGTCGATAGTGAGTTCCTTAAAAGGAACTATAAGGGTCTCATCTGATAGGCATTTCTTCAGATTCGACACGTGAAATACATTGTGAACTGCACCGAGTTCAGGAGGTAGGTTTAATCTGTAGGCTACTTTGCCAATCTTTTCTAAGATTTCGAATGGTCCGACGTACCGCGGATTCAGTTTGCCTCGTTTACCAAATCGAACCACACCCTTCCAGGGTGAAACTTTCAATAAAACCCGGTCCCCGACCTCAAATTCCAATGGCTTTCTACGCTTGTCCGCGTAGGCTTTCTGACGGTCGCGCGCTGCCGCCATGCGTTGTCGTATCTGTGCAATCTTTTCTGTGGCGTCCACTACAATCTCTGGACCCGTAATTTGACCATCCCCCACCTCTGTCCAACAGAGTGGTGACCGGCATTTACGTCCGTACAATGCCTCGAATGGAGCGGCTTGAATGCTGGTATGGTAACTGTTATTGTACGAAAACTCCACTAAAGGGAGGTGTTTTTCCCAGCCGTTGCCGAAATCGATGACACACGCTCGAAGCATGTCTTCTAGAGTTTGAATAGTTCGCTCAGACTGCCCATCCGTCTGAGGATGATATGCTGTGCTCATGTCTAACCGTGAGCCGAAGGATTTGTGCATCGCTTGCCAAAGCTCTGACGTGAATCGTGCATCGCGATCCGAAATAATAGAGGTGGGCACTCCGTGCCTCGAAACAACTTCTTTCAAATAGATGTCTGCTAGGGTAGAAAACTTATCCGTTTCTTTCATAGCCAAGAAGTGAGCAGACTTTGTGAGTCGATCAACGATCACCCAAATAGTGTCATTCCCACGCTGGGATCTAGGTAAGCCCGTAACGAAATCCATGGAAATTTCTTCCCATTTCCACTGTGGTATCTTAGGCTGCTGAAGTAGACCAGCTGGTTTCTGATACTCTGTCTTGACTCTCGCACAAGTCAAACATTTGTCGACGTAGGTTGTAATGTGGGCCTTCATGCTAGGCCACCAATATGTAGTTCTGATATCGTGGTACATTTTATCCGAACCTGGATGTACCGAGTAGCGAGACTTATGAGCTTCATCCATCACAAGTTCCCGTAAGCCGCCATATAGTGGGACCCAAATACGGCCCGTTACATAGTAGGCGCCGTCTTCCTTTTATTCCATGTGTTGCCTTGAGCCGCGTAAGGCTTCAGCTTTGACGTTTTCGGGTTTCAGTGCTTCTAACTGAGCAGCTCGTATCTGTGCAGGAAGACTGGACTGAATAGTAAGCTGTAGCGCTCGCACGCGCTTAGGTAGAGTGTCTTTCCGACTGAGGGCATCAGCCACAACATTGGCCTTGCCTGGATGATACTTGATGGCGCATTCATAGTCGTTTAGAAGTTCAACCCATCTCCGTTGACGCATATTCAAATCCTTTTGCTTAAGAATATGCTCGAGACTCCTGTGATCGGTGTAAATCGTGCACTTGGTACCGTACAGGTAGTGTCGCCATATCTTAAGCGCGAAAACAACAGCTCCCAGCTCTAGATCGTGCGTCGTGTAGTTTCGTTCGTGAACCTTGAGTTGCCGAGAAGCGTAGGCTATCACTTTATCCCGCTGCATCAATACGCAACCAAGCCCCTGTATCGATGCGTCACAATAAACCACGAAGTCATCCGTGCCCTCGGGCAGTGAGAGAATAGGTGCGCTGCAAAGCCTATCCTTTAAGTACTGAAAAGCGGTCTCTTGCGTATTACCCCATCTGTAGACGACACCTTTCTGTGTTAACATAGTGAGCGGCTGCGCGATCTTTGAGAAGTCTTTAATAAATCGTCTGTAGTACCCCGCCAAACCCAATATTTGGCGTATTTCTGTCGGTGTGCGCGGTGCAGGCCAGTTCCTGATCGAATCTACCTTGGATGGATCAACATGGATCCCATCCCTGTTCACCACATGGCCTAAGAAGTGGACCTCATGAAGCCAGAAGTCGCATTTTGAAAACTTGGCGTACAATTGTTCCTTTCGAAGAAGTTCCAAGATAAGACGTAAGTGCTGCTCGTGTTCCTCCTGACTCTTGGAGTAGATCAGAATGGCGTCGATGAAGGCAATGACGAACTTGTCTAGATAGGGTTTACACACCCTGTTCATAAGATCCATGAAGACTGCAGGCGCGTTCGTAAGCCCGAATGGCATGACAAGAAACTCGTAGTGACCGTAACGAGTTCTGAAAGCGGTTTTGGAGACGTCCTCATCCCGGACTCTCAGCTGATGATAACCTGACCTTAAATCAATCTTGGAATAGTAACACGACCCTTGCAGCTGGTCGAATAAGTCATCTATACGCGGAAGAGGATAACGGTTCTTCACCGTCACCTTGTTGAGTTCGCGGTAGTCGATGCACATTCTGAACGTACCGTCTTTCTTCTTTACAAATAACACTGGAGCTCCCCAAGGCGAAGAGCTTGGACGAATGAAGCCCTTTTCCAAGAGCTCTTGTAGCTGCTTTGACAGTTCCTCCAATTCTGATGGAGCTAGACGATATGGTGCGCGAGCTATGGGTGCTGCTCCAGGAGTGAGCTCGATTTGAAATTCGACCTGACGGTGAGGCGGTAAGCCAGGTAAATCTTCAGGAAACACCTGAGGGTAGTCGCGTACAACTGGAATGTCTTCCATTCTCTTTTCTTTCGTTGATGCGTCAGTAACGAGAGCCAAAATTGCGGTGTGACCCTTCCGCAGATATTTCTGAGCTTTCAAGAAAGAGATGATGCCAACCACGGCACCACTCTTGTCGCTTTGAACTTCGAGAGGTTCTTGACCAGCACGGAGAATACGAACAATCTTTTCTTTGCATAGGATTTCTGCTTGCTGTTGCTGCTGGAGATTCTGATTTGCAGGCCGTGGGCTCCTGAATCCTTAGCTTCATGGCCCATCTTGAGACACCTATAACAACGTCCCTCGTTGTACTAACCACCGTGGTGTCTGTTGCATTAGTTACCCATTGGGTGAATTCCCCGATATCCACCCTGCCCCTAACCACCAGGAGTTGACTGACTCGGCTCTAGCGATTACTATTCTTGCGCTGCTGCTGTGCTTGAGACTGAACGGTAGCGGAACCCTTGCTGGAATACCCATCCCATTTCTGCTTGTTGTCACTAGTAGTAGCGGGAGTAGCAGAGTGATAGCGGTAGTAATAGCGCTGATACAACTAGACAGCTTGTTCTGTTCCACTGCTTGATCCGTGAGGTGATGAGCAAGACGCTGAATGCCTTGGTTATTGTCGTGGTTAGCCGATGTAACATGGCTCTGAATCTCCGAGGCTAGACCCTTGAGGTACAATTCGATACGCTTGCTTGGAGGGTCCATCATGGTTGGACACAAGATGGCCAGTTCGTCCGACTGTTTCGTATATGCATCAACTTCTGACCCCGTCATTTTCAAATGGTAAAGCTCCACTTCCAACTTGTGGATGTCATCATGCGTGCAGTATTCCCTTTCAATGCGTTCTTTGAATTCGTTCCAGGGGGTGGCGTTAGCAGCTGCCAACCCTAGTATCTGTACTTGCGCGTTCCACTAGGTTAGCGCGATTCCTTCCAAAGCACCAGCGGCGTACTTGACCCTGCGAGCCTCAGGGCGTTCACACATGAAGTTCTTGAATGTGCCGCTGAATGTGCTTGGACGACAGTCCATGAAGTTCTGGAATGTGCAGACAAATCGCTGTGCGTTCTGACCCGTTGCGCGAGAAAGATAGGTCAAGGTTAAGCGCGAGGGTGGGGTCACGAGAGTAGGATCTAACATCCTAGAATAGGTCTGGAATAGCAGGTTATACCTCCTGCTTGTGCGGCTGCAAGTGCCGCAGCAACTTGTTCGTTAATGAGAGCCGTCAACTGGGCTTGAGTCATGTCAACACGTCCAGACATGATCGAACAGTAAAGGTAGCGTAAGTATGAATGGTTCGCGAGTAGTGCGATGACAGAAAAGTGTAGGCATATAGGTGTTCTCAAGTAGTAACAAGTAGTGAGCAAAGTAATGTAAGCATACTACGAGCAAAGTTCTATGCAATTCTAGCATGTAGGCAATAATCATAAACCGTATTACCTAGGACGTTGAGTCTTGCACGTGGAGCGAAGCGTCGTTGTGGATCGTTGAGAGCACTGTTCTGGTTATAGTCTGGTTTTAATAAAAACGTTTTCCCCATATTAAAACCAAGTTCTCTATAACCAATGGCTCTGATACCAATCTGTCACACCCCCAAAATCCACACGCGGAGTATCACCGCTTGGGAGCGTGACTGACCAGGATCAAGCCACCAATCATACAGAACATTGTATAAAGTAAAAGTAAATGCAATATAAACCAAACCAATTCCATATGAAAGGTGTTTCCAAAACATAAGTAAGTTGTCATTGTTTAGCGGAAGCGTATTATAGTAAAACCCATAGCAAATAATTATCCAATATCAAAAGTGTTCAATAAGATGATCGAGATCCAAGCCCCACAACGACCAGCTCCTCCGTGTGCAAGCTCCTAGTACCTAACGATCTGCAAGGCATGTAACAGAATGATCAACAAACTAGTTGAGCGAGTTCACAGTTAATAGTTTAGTTTGGGTAATAGTACGTTCGTTCAGTTAAGTTTCATATCGTATCAGTTCCATCGCGGCCTCCCAGGCATGTGTGCGAAGATTAGGTTCGTTAGTTCGCGACCGTAGTCTTTACCGACCAGGGTGTGTGCGAAGGCAGTTGATCAGTTCGCGACCATAGTCTTTACCGACCAGGGTGTGTGCGAAGGCAGTTGAGTAGTTCGTTCGCGACCATAGTCTTTACCAACCAGGGTGTGTGCGAAGGCAGTTCGACAAGTATCATTTAAGCATGCACCAATAATCATCCAACCCATTCCCACCCTGGGAACCCATGCCTTGGCTGTGTGAACTCACCTTGGTTTGCTCGGTATGCTAGGTTATGCACTCACAAGTAATTAATCACGTCCTATTGTATGCACGTATAACAAATCAGTTCATGTTCGCAATGATACGCATGCAATTTAATGTTCACATAACAGTCAGTTTGCATATCGGCACAACACGTATTGTTTCACATCAATTCATCAGCTAGTGCGCACGAATACAAATGTTAACATTCATCACTAAGCATGGCATGTCAAATAAATCAAGCATACATTCCATCTTTCAAAGTACATTCATAACCATGCATCTTTCGATCCACCCTTATCCTTCGGTCTATGATTAACACAATTATCTTTCGGACCAAAAACTATGTTTCGAACTATATGTCATCTTTCGACCAACGCTATCCTTCGGTCCCAACACTATCTTTCGAGTAGCAAGTAACAAACACATCACAATATTCTAGATGCCTTAGTGGCCGACACCTATCCCACCGCCAAGGATCATTCGACCAAAAAGAAAATGGATACAGTGGCCAATAATGCACAATTTCCTTTTTTTTGATGTGTTAGAGTATTTAGTGAGTTCCATTCTTTTGATTGGACCATAATGATCCAGCCACCTATTTCCCCCAATAGTGTACAACATACAACCAAAACACTCACAAATATACTATCAATTTGCCTATGCACATGCTTGAAACAAACAAACATAGCCGCCCTAAAAACAAACCATTGGACCGATTCTAAGATGCTAGCCGACAACTCCACATTCAACACACTGTTCAATCATGACTTTATCATTTTACACAATAATTATTAGATCATGCATTAGAATAATACACCACCTCAAACAACACATACGGACAAGTAATGCCGCCCAACACTCATTGGACCAAAAAAATGATACAGTGGCCGATAACTAAGCAATCACATGTATATGCAGGCATATGCACAATTGACTTTGTTATAATTACTAATGTACTTAATTCAACCTTTTTTTCTTTTTTTTTTTATTGGACCAACCCTTGGCCGCCAATTTCCCCCAATGGAATACTGATTCTTAATTCCATTTATCTATAACATTAAGTCAACAGCCGAAAGATCACATGGTCGGTTTCATCATCAAATAACTAACCCCCACTTACTCACCCACATAAACAATTATGGCCGGCAATTATCAGTCACCTCCGGATGTTATTGGGCCGACTATGACATGCACAATTATTCATCAAAGTCATTAATATGCGGCACACATATATGATATTATCCAATTATAATAAATGGCACACACATCACTAACACAACAAATAGGTTACATAACATATTCATGCGGCACATCAATCTTACTTACACAGCATGATTATCAAAACAACTCAAGCAAGGGAAATCACTAACCAGTAGTTTGATTCGCTAAGATGATGTTACGAGAAAGGGGTAGAGTTTCGATAGGGGGGGGGGGGCTGCCGTCCAAGACTAGTAAGAGAAGTAGGGTTTTTGTTTTGACTTTGTGATTTCGCGTAACAATATGATACACATCCTCAAAAGTGGGTCGTTGGTTGAAATACAACATCCAATAATAAGTCACAAGGTAAAGTGGGCCGAGATCAGTTAGTGGGCCGAGATCAGTTTAGATGTGTAGGGTGTTTTTGTGTGGGGTGAATATTTCGGGTGGGGTGTGTTTGGCAACAAAGATTCACATAATACAAATAAAGTCTCATAACCATTCATTAAATCAACATGTCGAATCATCACACAAGGTTCACATACGTTACATTAAGTACAACGGTAAGTTCTGAAATACGAGTTGTCACACGGTTAGTAGTTTCCTCTTGCTGATGTTCATATTGGGTAATAATAATTTTGTGTGATAATGAATAGATGTGATTGGTGTCAGCCTATCTTAATCGTTCGGTCCAATTATATGTGATGTTTGTAAATTGAGTAGAATAAAACAATGGCAGCCACCACAAACTATGTTCGGTTCAATGATATTGTAACGCATATAACACTTGTCGGCCATTGATGAATTATTTGATTAATAAGCGGCTGATTGATTTATAATATTTGTCTTACAATGATTTGATAGTTTAGGTGTTGCATATAAATGAATTGGTTAAATGATTTCATGGATGATGAAACCGATGGCATATCATTCGACCATTACTATGAAAGATATGTGTGGTTTGTAATTAAAGTAAAGGTTAATGGCTTAAAGGTCCAATGGGATTTGAGGTTGCACAAAATTTAAGGGTTGATGGGTAGATTGGCGGCATATGTATTGTCAGAAAAGTTAATGATCAAATATATGTGGGTACATGTAAATCAAATATTGGTGTGTCAACTAGTGGAAATTGTTGTTAGTATGCATGTAATCGGCCACGTGACTTCTGTGTGGCGGCATATGCATGGCGGCATATGTAAATCACTTCTGTGTTAATTCAATTTTTTTTAGTTAAGAAAATTAGTAATTGGTGCATATCTTTGGTCCTATAGTAACCATTCATCATGTGGCTTGTTTGTCATTGCACCACACCTTTGGTCCAATAGGATCCATCCATCATGAGGTTTAGTAATGTTTGTTTGGTCATGAATCTGTTTTTGGGTGAGTGATCAGAATGGTAGCGCCAAGAGCATAAGGAACCGGCCCATGTGATTCATTCAACATTAATCAGAGTTTTGAACATCACAAGGCCGAATATTTTTATGTTTGTAAGTCCGACCCTCGGTTGTTAAAGGGTCCGATCTTTAATAGGACTTGGGAAGCCCGAGGTTGTGAAGGGGGGGCACCATACCCTTGGTCCGAACTTTATGAAACCCCCTCATTAGTCCGACTTTTACTACTTGCCACTAGGTCCGACTTTTATGTTACCTAGTCCGACTTTGTGTGAAATATAAAATGGTCCGAAGTCTTGTGGAAGATGTGCAAGGTCCGACCTTCTATGCTTAACATGTTCAACTTCTGAATGCTTATACTTGTCAGACTGTATTCTATGTGCTTTGTCTTAATGTATTACCATCGTTAGTATGTTAACCCTAATGGTTGTCACTCATATTAGTTTACATAATACTGTCAAGCATGCTAATAAGTAACGATATTACAGCAAAACGTGAAAGACACGTGTGTGAAGCATGAGTGTTATGAATGTGACAATCTGCTTAGGTGGTGCATGATGCTAATTGCCAAGTATTACGTGATATAGACTTGCAAGCGAATCCATATGATCTTGAACTAATTATGTATACCTGCACACAATAGGACTTGACTGATTACTCCTGGGTGCATAACATAGCATACCGAGCAAACCAAGGTGAGTTCACACAGCCAAGGCATGGGTTCCCAGGGTGGGAATGGGTTGGATGATTATTTGTGCATGCTTAAATGATACTTGTCGAACTGCCTTCGCACACACCCTGGTTGGTAAAGACTATGGTCGCGAACGAACTACTCAACTGCCTTCGCACACACCCTGGTCGGTAAAGACTATGGTCGCGAACGAACTGATTAACTGCCTTCGCACACACCCTGGTCGGTAAAGACTACGGTCGCGAATTAACGAACCTAATCTTCGCACACATGCCTGTGAGGCCGCGATGGAAACTGATACGATACGTGACAAAACGAACGAACATAATTCTTCTCACACTAAACTATTACTGAACTGTTAACTGTGAACTCGCTCAACTAGTTGTTGATCCTCTGTTACATGCCTTGCAGGTCGTTAGATACTTATGGAGCTTGCACAGGGAGGAGCAGGTCGTTGTGGAGCATGGATTATGTCTTGAAACACAGTTGAACTTATGTTACACATTTGGGTTTCTTACTTATGCTTCCGCTATACTTATAAACTATGATTATGTTTTGAACACCTATCATATTGAATGATTGGTTTACATATATTATATGTGATATTAATTACATGTTCGATATGATTGGTGGCTTGATCCTGGTCAGTCACGCCCCCAAGCGGTGATACTCCGCAGGTGGATTTTGGGGGTGTGACAGATTGGTATCAGAGCCATTGGTTATAGAGAACTTGGTTTTAATATGGGAAAACGTTTTTATTAAAACCAGACTATAACCAGAACAGTGCTCTCAACGATCCACAACGACGCTTCGCTCCACGTGCAAGACTCGACATCCTAGGTAATAAGGTTTATGTTTGTTACCTGCTTGCTAGAACTGCATAGAACTTTGCTCATAGTATGCTTACATTACTTTGCTCACTACTTGTTATTGCTTGAGAACACTTACGTGCTTACACTCTTCTGTCATCGCACTATTCGCGAACTTTTCTCACTTATGTTGCCTTTGATGTGAAGATCAATGGCCGCACGAATTAACATGACTCAAGCCCAGCTAGAGGCTCTCATTGCTGCGGCAGTTGCAGCCGCTCAAGCAGGTCAACCCGCTCAGCAACAACCTGTGTGCACCTTCAAGAATTTCATGGATTGTCGTCCTAACACGTTCAGTGGCACGGAGGGAGCAGTTGGACTCCTCCACTGGTTTGAAAAGCTCGAGTCAGTTTTCGAGATGTGTGAATGCCCTGAGGCTCGCAGGGTGAAGTTCGCCACTGGCACACTTGAAGGGATTGCGCTCACTTGGTGGAACGCACAAGTGCAGATCTTAGGGTTGGCAGCTGCTAACGCCACACCCTGGAATGATTTCAAAGAACTGATCAAGAGGGAATACTGCACTAGAGAAGACATTCACAAGTTGGAAGACGAGTTGTATAACCTGAAAATGGTTGGTTCGGAAATCGAAGCTTACACCAAGAGATCAAATGAGTTGGCTGTGTTATGTCCAACTATGGTGGACCCTCCATACAAGCGTATTGAGTTGTATCTCAAAGGTTTGGCACCAGAAATACAGAGCCACGTTACCTCGGCTAACCTCGACAACATCCAGGAAATCCAGCGTCTCGCTCATCGCATCACCGATCAGGCAGTGGATCAGAATAAACTGCCTAAGCGCGTCAGCACTACTGCTGTCACCACTTCTGCTACTCCCAGTGACAACAAGAGGAAATGGGAGGGGGATTCCAGCAAGGGATCGGTTTCTGTTCAGTCTCAGCAGCGCAAGACAAATGACTACCAGAATTCGAGTCAGCAATCATCTGGCAGTCAGGGGCAGGGCGGATATCGGGGAATTCACCCACTGTGTAATAAGTGCAACAAACACCACAGTGGAAGATGTCGTAGGGAACAATGTCAAAGATGCCTCAAGATGGGTCATGAGGCTAAGGATTGTAGAAGCTCTCGGCCAGCAAATCAGAACCAGCAACCCCCACCGCCAGCTCCACAGAACCAGCAGCAGCAACCACAGCGTGGAAATCGGGGATGCTTCCAGTGTGGGGCAGAAGGTCATTACAAACGCGATTGTCCTCAGTTGAACCAGAATCAGAACCACAACAATAACCAGGGCAACGGGAACAACAACAACAACAACAACAACAACAATGGCAACGAGGCAAGAGGTCGAGTTTTCGTGTTAGGAGGAGGAGACGCAATGAACGCTAACTGAACTTATAACTTATCTTGGGTTTTCATTATTATGTTTACGCTACTCAAACAAAGTTTGGTTTGAACGCACCTGCCGTATTTATGGACCTTATGAACAGGGTGTGCAAACTCTGTTTTGACAAATTCGTCATTGTTTTCATCGACGACATTCTGATCTATTCCAAGAGTCAGGAGGAACACGTGCAGCACCTACATCTTATCTTGGAACTTCTACGAAAGGAGCAACTGTACGACGCACTTAAGGTTATTGCCTACGCCTCTCGCCAACTTAAGGTTCACGAACGGAACTACACGACACATGATTTAGAGCTGGGAGCTGTTGTTTTGCACTTAAGATATGGCGACACTACCTGTACGGTACCAAGTGCGCAATTTACACCGATCACAGGAGTCTCGAGCATATCTTCAAGCAGAAGGAGTTGAACATGCATCAACGACGATGGATCGAACTGCTTAACGACTACGAATGCGCCATCAAGTATCATCCAGGCCAGGCCAATGGTGTGGCCGACGCCCTCAGTCGAAAGGACACCCTACCTAAGCGCGTGCGAGCGCTACAGCTTACTATTTAGTCTGATCTTCCTGTACGGATACGAAATGCTCAGATAGGAGCACTGAAACCCGAAAACGTCAAGGCTGAAGCCTTGCGTGACCTACGACAACGAATGGAACAAAAGGAAGACGGCGCCTACTTTGCATCGGGGCGTATTTGGGTCCCACGTCATGGCGGCTTACGAGAACTTGTGATGGATGAAGCTCATAAGTCTCGCTACTCGGTACATCCAGGTTCGGATAAAATGTACCCCGATATCAGAACTACATATTTGTGGACTGGCATGGAGGCCCGCATTGCAACTTACGTCGGCAAATGTTCGACTTGTGCGAGAGTCAAGACAGAGTACCAGAACCCTCAGACCTACTTCAGCAACCCAGGATACCGCAATGGAAATGGGAAGAAATTTCCATTGATTTCGTTACAGGCCTACCCAGATCCCAGCGTGGGAAAGATACTATATGGGTGATCGTGGATCGACTCACCAAGTCTACACACTTCCTGGTTACAAAGGAAACGGATAAGTTCTCCACCCTCGCATACATCTATCTTAAAGAAGTAGTTTCAGGGCACGGGGTGCCCATCTCCATTATCTCGGATCGGGATGCACGATTCACGACGGAGCTATGGCAAGCGATGCACAAATCTTTCGGCTCACGATTGGATATGAGCACAGCATATCATCCTCAGACGGATGGGCAGTCTGAGCGCACAATACAAACTCTTGAAGACATGCTTCGGGCATGTGTTATTGATTTCGGCAACGGCTGGGAAAAAGCATCTCCCTTTGGTGGAGTTCTCGTATAATAACAGTTACCACACCAGCATTCAAGCCGCTCCATTCGAGGCATTGTACGGACGTAAATGCCGGTCACCTCTCGGTTGGGCAGAGGTGGGGGATAGTCAGATTACAGGACCAGAAATGGTAGTTGACGCTACTGAACAGATTGCACAAATACGACAACGCATGGCGGCAGCACGCGACCGTCAGAAAGCCTACGCGGATAAGCGTAAGAAGCCATTGGAATTTCAGGTCGGGGACCGGGTTTTATTAAAAGTCTCACCCTGGAAGGGTGTGGTTCAATTTGGTAAACGAGGCAAACTCAATCTACGGTTTGTTGGACCGTTCGAAATCACTGAAAGAATAGGCCCAGTAGCCTACATACTGAACCTACCAGCTGAACTCGGTGCAGTTCACAACGTATTCCACGTGTCGAATCTGAAGGAGTGCCTGTCAGATGAGACCCTCATAATTCCTTTTAAGGAACTCACTATCGACGAGCGGTTGCAGTTCGTCGAGGAACCAGTTGAAATCACGGACCGGGATGTTAAGGTCCTCAAAAACAAGAGAATCCCTCTTGTTCGAGTTCGTTGGAACTCCCGACGTGGCCCAGAGTACACCTGGGAACGCGAAGACCAGATGACAGAAAAGTACCCCCAGTTATTCGGAACCAATGCAACCACTACTGAGACTGAAGCTACTACTGCGGAATTTCGGGACGAAATTCCAAATCAACGGGGGGATGATGTGACACCCCAGGAAAACCAGTGAACAATACAACTTACCTAGCTTCCTCAGTGAGTGCGTACCAAATTTCGGGACGAAATTTCTGCTAAGTTGGGGATAATGTGACAACTCGTATTTCAGAACCGTTTCTTGTATTATGTATTAACCTGTATGAACTCTATGTGATTACGTATGTTGACTGATCAATCATGTATAAAGTTGTTAAACGCTTTTGTATGTCATGCAATTAATTTTGAGAGCCAAATTGTTTGGGTCGCGGGAACTATTCTACACAAGTGGGCCGCGAAACTCACTATACACACACTCTTGTTACCCCTTATATGCACTCGGCCCACACTAGTGTCAAATCCGATTCGCACAAGCCCAAGTCATCGCATGTGTTATTTGGCATAGGTATGAGAAGCCCATTCAGGTTATAAACCAACACATATGGGTTCGGCCCATATTGTCCCGATTTGTTATAAATGTAGGTGCATACACCTTCCTTGTTATCGCAAGAACTAAACCTAAACCCTAACACATCCCCTACTACGTACGGCAGTGGATCACCCCCCTCCTGTTCGAGTTTGCATCTCAATCAATCAGGGTTCCGGTTAGTAGTTTCCTCTTGCTGATGTTCATATTGGGTAATAATAATTTTGTGTGATAATGAATAGATGTGATTGGTGTCAGCCTATCTTAATCGTTCGGTCCAATTATATGTGATGTTTGTAAATTGAGTAGAATAAAACAATGGCAGCCACCACAAACTATGTTCGGTTCAATGATATTGTAACGCATATAACACTTGTCGGCCATTGATGAATTATTTGATTAATAAGCGGCTGATTGATTTATAATATTTGTCTTACAATGATTTGATAGTTTAGGTGTTGCATATAAATGAATTGGTTAAATGATTTCATGGATGATGAAACCGATGGCATATCATTCGACCATTACTATGAAAGATATGTGTGGTTTGTAATTAAAGTAAAGGTTAATGGCTTAAAGGTCCAATGGGATTTGAGGTTGCACAAAATTTAAGGGTTGATGGGTAGATTGGCGGCATATGTATTGTCAGAAAAGTTAATGATCAAATATATGTGGGTACATGTAAATCAAATATTGGTGTGTCAACTAGTGGAAATTGTTGTTAGTATGCATGTAATCGGCCACGTGACTTCTGTGTGGCGGCATATGCATGGCGGCATATGTAAATCACTTCTGTGTTAATTCAATTTTTTTTAGTTAAGAAAATTAGTAATTGGTGCATATCTTTGGTCCTATAGTAACCATTCATCATGTGGCTTGTTTGTCATTGCACCACACCTTTGGTCCAATAGGATCCATCCATCATGAGGTTTAGTAATGTTTGTTTGGTCATGAATCTGTTTTTGGGTGAGTGATCAGAATGGTAGCGCCAAGAGCATAAGGAACCGGCCCATGTGATTCATTCAACATTAATCAGAGTTTTGAACATCACAAGGCCGAATATTTTTATGTTTGTAAGTCCGACCCTCGGTTGTTAAAGGGTCCGATCTTTAATAGGACTTGGGAAGCCCGAGGTTGTGAAGGGGGGGCACCATACCCTTGGTCCGAACTTTATGAAACCCCCTCATTAGTCCGACTTTTACTACTTGCCACTAGGTCCGACTTTTATGTTACCTAGTCCGACTTTGTGTGAAATATAAAATGGTCCGAAGTCTTGTGGAAGATGTGCAAGGTCCGACCTTCTATGCTTAACATGTTCAACTTCTGAATGCTTATACTTGTCAGACTGTATTCTATGTGCTTTGTCTTAATGTATTACCATCGTTAGTATGTTAACCCTAATGGTTGTCACTCATATTAGTTTACATAATACTGTCAAGCATGCTAATAAGTAACGATATTACAGCAAAACGTGAAAGACACGTGTGTGAAGCATGAGTGTTATGAATGTGACAATCTGCTTAGGTGGTGCATGATGCTAATTGCCAAGTATTACGTGATATAGACTTGCAAGCGAATCCATATGATCTTGAACTAATTATGTATACCTGCACACAATAGGACTTGACTGATTACTCCTGGGTGCATAACATAGCATACCGAGCAAACCAAGGTGAGTTCACACAGCCAAGGCATGGGTTCCCAGGGTGGGAATGGGTTGGATGATTATTTGTGCATGCTTAAATGATACTTGTCGAACTGCCTTCGCACACACCCTGGTTGGTAAAGACTATGGTCGCGAACGAACTACTCAACTGCCTTCGCACACACCCTGGTCGGTAAAGACTATGGTCGCGAACGAACTGATTAACTGCCTTCGCACACACCCTGGTCGGTAAAGACTACGGTCGCGAATTAACGAACCTAATCTTCGCACACATGCCTGTGAGGCCGCGATGGAAACTGATACGATACGTGACAAAACGAACGAACATAATTCTTCTCACACTAAACTATTACTGAACTGTTAACTGTGAACTCGCTCAACTAGTTGTTGATCCTCTGTTACATGCCTTGCAGGTCGTTAGATACTTATGGAGCTTGCACAGGGAGGAGCAGGTCGTTGTGGAGCATGGATTATGTCTTGAAACACAGTTGAACTTATGTTACACATTTGGGTTTCTTACTTATGCTTCCGCTATACTTATAAACTATGATTATGTTTTGAACACCTATCATATTGAATGATTGGTTTACATATATTATATGTGATATTAATTACATGTTCGATATGATTGGTGGCTTGATCCTGGTCAGTCACGCCCCCAAGCGGTGATACTCCGCAGGTGGATTTTGGGGGTGTGACATATACTTCTCCAAAAATACAAATAATCATACAAGAGTTTTAGTAATAAATATATATTTATCAAATTTTATTTACGAAAATCATCCTCCGGCACTTTAATATTTTTGTTATAAAAATCACGGCGAAGTTTATTTCGAAAATAAAGTTAAAAATATATTTATAAATATTTGTTAGAAAAATATTTCTAAGTGTTGAAATTCTAGAAAAATTTCGCCAGAGTTTCCTTTGTAAATGGAGGCCTCCACGCTTACTAGCGTATCATTTTCTTTTCAAAATCGATCAACAAACAATCCTTTAAACAACTTTACATAACCAAGAGCAACAATATACTTGTTACATAATATTCATGAACTTGATATTCCCCGAAAATGCATAGTAACTTAGTGAAGCATGTAGTAGGCTTAGTTACCTTCCAAAGTGTATTTATTTTGTTAAAAATCACTTTCTTAAACGAGTTACGTTTTCACAACTTGTAAATAATATTTACAAAAATTAACTTTTTGAACTCTTCTTGTAAATAAATGTTTTTACATTTATTTTATTCATAAAAACAATGTAAGTTTTTGTAAGGTTATGATTATTCCAAAAACCGATTCTTTTACTTGGTTTATTTAGAAAGTTCCTTGTAAGACTTGAATCAACATACTCATCAACTTACTAGTTGGATTTTATTTTAGAAAAACCCATTTTTACTCAAGTTCATGGCTAAACTAGGAGGTGGTTATTTATATAATACATAACCACTTCCTATTCTTGTTAAATCATACTTCTAAGTTTATTTAACAAGACTTTTATGGTGATGATCCTCTACAACCAAGAATCATAAAAAAAATTACAACATACTCAAAACAATTTACTACTAGTCACATTATGTCATCTTCATGTTTCAATCATAAGTAAACTTTATGTAAGCTTCATGTAAAATTTTATGTTTCTTGTTCTAACTCTTTTAGTGTTCTTATGAATCTCAACATAATACACTTTTTAACTACACAAAGTAGACATAAATAAGAGTAAACCGAGACTTACTACTAACACAAGGCTAGGGTAGAAACTAGTGTGAAGATGATTAGAAAAAATGAGGAATAAGCATGAACAAAGCTTCTTTGAATGCTCCTCAAGATGCAACCTCCATGGATCACCTTCAAAGCTTTGAAGGGAACTTGATAATGAAGAAGATGGTGATGTTAAGTGGTGGTGGTGGTTTCGGTTTGGGGTGACCGAAAATGAGAGAGAGAGTGAAGGTGTGGGTGTGATCTTTGTGAAATGATGTGAGGAATGGTGTGATGGTTTCATACCATACTTATAGCCACCCTACAAAATATTTTTGCAACCTCAACAAGCAACATACATTAAACAATTGGAAAGAAATCAACTTAGAAGATTAGGAAGCATGGTAAAAATGATATGGTGGGTCCACTTGGGACCGATTTCGGCTAGGGGGGGTAAAGGGGAACATTTTCTAACTAAAGTGTAAACGGTAGTTAAAATCCAAGTGTTGAACCTTTATATGTTTGTTAATTGATTTTTAGTGGGTGTTAGGGTGTTCGGAGATCACGACAAGCCAAGAAATAGTGAAACAATGTGTTTGACAAAAATTTATTGTCCCGGGGAATGTCCGGTTATCCAGTTAGGTACTATCCCGTTAAAGTGCTTAATTAGTCCAAATAATGTCTTATATATATATTTTTTATAACACAGATTATTCCTGGCACTTAGGAAAGTATACAGGACCATTCTGCCATATTTTTGCACTCTACTAGCATTTTACAATGCTTGCTGAATTTTAATAATAAATGCAGAATTCTGCATTTATAGTGTGTCTTAGGCACTTCTCGTTACTATAATTATCACCTAGTGACGCAGTTTTATGGTCCTCACTTCCCTACACTCCCTACTAGTGTAGTATCCTGTCTCTGGCTCATACTGGCCTCAATATAATGTTTGTCTATGTGCTGGCATTGTCAGCATGTGTCTGAGTTATCCGCTCACTGTGCTAACTGTGCTTTGTGCATCAGGTTTGTCACTAAGAGTCTGTATGAAATAAATGGAGTGACTGTATGTAAAGTGATGCACATGTATGTATGTAACATAAATCAGTAAGCAGTTTAAAGTGTCAGTTGTTATCAAGCACAGTCATTAAGCACATAATTAAAATTAATTAATTGTACAGTACCTGTAATTGTGAGGGTTGTCACAGTCTCAACCTTTGGTGACATGCTGGTCTTGTCATTGATACCTGCTTGGTAATAAAGACCGATATCTTGTTCACCATCGAAAACTTTCATTCTTGAAATCTTTCTTTTCTCCATCTCCTGAGCTTCAAGTTTTTCAATGAACTTACTCAATGTTAGAGTGTTAAACCCTTTCTTATTTCTTAACATCATCAGGTACGTGCCCCAAGTCTCATGTGGCAATGCATCAGCCAATTTTTCAATCAACTCTTCATTATCCTTTGTGATGCTCACTCTCTTCATGTTCATTATCAAATTGCAATATCTTTCGATAATCAGCTTGGTGCTTTCAGACTTTAAACCACGAAATAGATCAAACTCTTTTTTCAAAAGTGATTTTTTGTTCTTTATCATTTCTTGACTTCCAACAAACTTTGATCTTAATGCCTTCCACATTGAATATGCACTTCCATTGTGTTGCAATAAGACCAAGATATCTTCTTTCACAGCTTGTTGTAATAAACTAATCATCATTTTTTCAAATTTGTATTTCTTTTTCTCATCAACACTTAGATCTTTTATGGCAACCTCCTCTTCGTCATCATTTGTTGGTCTAACATATTTCGTTTCAACGCATTCCCAAGCATCCAAATAATTTGCTTGCACCCAATTTTCGAACCGTTCTTCCCATCGTTTATACTCTTCGATATTCATAAGCTTTGGCGGTTTTCGCATAGTCCCCGTTTCATTTTCCAACATTGCTTGCTGAGTAGTACTGATCGGAGTAGCAAAAGCATTGTAGAATTCCTCTTCCATGTTTTGGTTTTCAAAGTACATGTCACACCCTGGCTTTGCGGAAGCGTGGGTTTGTTTGGTGTGACTTCTTAATACCATAGCTTAATCACCACAAAGCTATATGAAAGTAAAACCATGCAGATCATCCGTTGATTTAAGTTTTAAAATAAAAGTACCACAACATTGTTTTAGGGCGTTGACACATGCAACGGAAATTACAACCTAATAATTTAAAAACATTGTTCAGAAGACATAACCACAAACATAAAACAGACGTAGCTTAAGAACTGTGACTCGTCCAGGTAAAAGCTATAACCCCTAAACTTGGATGACCTCATATCTCTTTACGCAGCGTGAAAACGTAGCATACCGTGCCAGATCCTTAGTTCCCTGAAATACATGTAAGTTGGAAAAATCAACAAAAATGTTGAGCGAGTTCATGTGTAGTAAGTATGTAAAACCCTTGTAAGTATAAAATCCTGGTATGTAGCAAATAAGGAAATAAAGAGATCACCAATGGTTTGCAAGGCCATTGATATGTGTGAAGTGCAGTAGGAAGACTCAAACCTAGCAGATTTTTGCGTCGGGTACCAAGTCACCCGGAGGTCCGTACTGTTGGGCCTGGGGCTGGGCTCGCTACACCCAGATAGATCTACCGCTAAAGACCCTCAGTCCTACACTGAGGATTAATGGCCCCCAGTTCCCGCCTACCCACTCACATGATCTAAGTAGTAACCCTCCTTACGCTAACCATACCATGTACAAAGTATTCGTAAACATTGTAACATGTATTTCACCCCCGCAGTTTAAAAACTGAAAACAGTTTAAGAGAAAAGGGGGACATGAACTCACTAAAGTGCGTCTCGAAATGGTATCTCCCAGTCAACCTGCTGCGTAACGACCTACACGTACTAACTTCTATTAGACGAACGGCCGTGCTTTGGCTTAAGGTTTAACGTTTTTGGGAAATAGTTAGACAACTATTTCGTATTTACACTTGGTAATTATTTATTAATTATATTCCATCCCAAGGATGGGGATTTAAATACATGTGCGTTTTCTTGTAATTCCAAAAATATATTATTACGTCTCACTTAATAAAATATATTTTAATTTATTTGTCTAAAGTATTCTATCTCCAAAATATACATATTTTTCCCAAAAATATTATATTTTATTCCATACAATTTTCCAAAATAATACCTTTGTCAAAATACACATGTAAGAGTATTTTCTTGAAAATACACAAGTTACATTTTAAAGTTCACGTGGTAATAATAATACCGGTGTAACTTAAACATTTATTTGTGAAGGCGTTGGTATTATTTTGGAGTCGTTACTGTTCAGTGTATTCCAGTAATATTATTTTTACTCTAAAAATAATATTCAAACACTAAACTAGTCAAACAAGTATAAATCGCAAACACATGAACTTGTAAGTTGTGTAAAAGTATGTAGTAGCCTTCTAACATTTTTAGTAGATCTTTCCATCTTTAAAAGTAAAATCAGTTTCTTGGAAATCTTATTTTTAAAGAAAGTGCAAGTTTACAACTTCTAGTCCAAGGATTACGAAAATATTTCTTTGTTAAAACCTTTTGTCACACAAGTGCTTACACACTTGGTTGTTCACAAAAATGCCTTTGTTTCAAGAAAGATCCGGCCTTTAAACGAGATTGCATCTAACACTTGGTTCTTCGAAAATACCACTTGTAGATCTTTAGATCTACTAGTTTAGAACTCCATTTTACAAGAAAGACTATTTTTATACAAGTTCATGTTTATGTATGAAAGGGTTCGTCATCTAGTAACTTTCATACTTAACATAATGCTAGTTCATGTTCCATGAACATGATCTAGCGTGGTTAGATGACGATCCGTTTCACTACAAGCAACCAACAACATAAAATAACCATAACAAAACAAGATTCATGAGTTTTACACCATTATTCACTCTTTAACCACCATATGCATCATACTTTTAAGTCTTTAAGCTTTGATCTTTAGTGTTCATGATTTTTACCCGTTAAATCTCCTATTAACCACTTTAGACAAGATCAAGAGGGTGTTTAGAATCACTTACAACTAGCTCAAGGCTAGGGAAGAAATCAAGCGAAAACAAGGTGGTTAATAGCGTTGTAGAGAGGTCATTGTGATTCCGTAAGTACCGGGCCTCCTTTTGTGAACTCTAGCACCTTAGATTGTATGTAAAATGGCAAGATCAAAATTTGAAAGTGGGTGGATGTGTGTGGATGCTCTCGGTAGAGAGTGATGAGAGGAGAGGGAGAGATGAGATTTTGTGAAGTGTTTGAATGAGTGATAAGCTTGATCTAGTGGTATTACTTATAGTCCATTTAGAGCTAATAACCATTAGGTACAATGTATGGAAGATATTAGACAAATGGGATTAAAATAATCAAATTTGTAAGGGTGGTGTCCCCTGTGGGGAACCGTTCGGTTGCAAGGGGGGTTGGTTTGTTTTGAACTTGATAGTTAAAGTTTAGTTATGTTAGTTAGGTGATTAATTAGTGTATTATGTGTGTTGTAATTTATAACGGGTGTTAGGGTATTCGGGGACCCTAACTGGCTCAGAAAAGGAAAAATAGTGTCATTGTCAATATTTTTATGTTCCAGGTAAAGTCCGGTTGTTCGGTTGTTCGGTTGGATACTGATCCGTTAAAGTTCTTAATAATCATTTAAAGTGTCCTTAATGTTATTTTTAGTGACACAATGAATTCCCGACACTTTGGAAAGTGTCTATTATTATTTTTCCATGTTTTTGCACTTTACTAGTTAACTTAAATGCTGAATTTTGTGGTAGAGTGCAGGATTTTGTGTTTAAAACATGTTTTAGGCACATCCGGTCACTATAACTAATGCCTAGTGACGTAGTTCTATAATCCTCATTTCCCTACTAGTGTAGTGATCTATTCCCGACTCATACTGGCCTTAGAGACAGTGTCTGTCTGGTGCTGGCTATGTCAGCACGTTTACTAGGTTATCCGTTCATTGTGCTACTGTGTTAATGTGCATCAAGTTTGCCACTATAGTTCGGTGTAAATAAATGGAGTGACAGCAAATAAAGTATGATGCATGGTTATGTATACTTTAGAAATCATGTAGCAGTTTATTCACAGCTGTAAGCAAGCACAGTAATTAAGCATTAATTAAACATTAATTAATTCGTACGGATACCTGGTTTGGTGAGGATTGTCACATTCTCCCCCCGTTAGAAAAATTTCGTCCCTAAATTTTAGGTTCTGCTTCTAGTTGCAAGGGTCTTGGGAAATAAGTGGGGGTACTTTTCTTTCATTCGGTCCTCACGCTCCCAGGTGTATTCTGGACCGTGTCTTGCATTCCAACGAACTTTGACAAGTTTGACACTGCTCCGGCGGGTTTTGTTGATCTTCCAATCGGTAACCTCAACTGGTTCTTCAACAAAATGGAGCGTGTCGTCAATATGAATCTCGTCTGCGGGAATGACAACAGTATCTTGCGTTGGACACTTTTTCAAATTTGATACATGAAATGTATCATTAACACCATTTAGCTCGGCAGGTAGGTCCAACTTGTAATCTACTAAACCAATTCTTTCCAAAATCTTGAATGGACCAATATACCGCGGGTTCAACTTTCCACGCTTCCTGAAGCGTGCCACACCCTTCCAGGGTGATACCTTCAACAATACCATGTCAACTACCTCAAACTCTAGAGGTTTCCTTCTTCTATCCGCCTAGCAATTTTGTCGATCGCGAGCCGCCTTGATGCGATCTCGGATCTGTGCAATCTTATCTGTGGTTTCCTGGACCACATCAGGACCAACCAATTGCCTATCACCTGCATCAGACCAACAAAGCGGTGATCTGCACTTGCGGCCATATAGAGATTCAAATGGTGCGGCACCAATACTGGTGTGGTAGCTGTTGTTATATGAAAATTCGACCAATGGTAAATGCTTATCCCAGCTACCACCCAAATCCATAACACATGCTCTCAGCATATCTTCCAATGTCTGAATAGTCCGCTCGCTTTGTCCATCGGTCTGTGGGTGAAATGCAGTGCTCAGATTCAACTGAGATCCAAAAGCTTCTTGGAAGGACTGCCAATCTTATCTGGTATTCAGCTTTTACTTTGGCACATGTCAAACACTTGCTAACGTAAACAGCAAAATCGCCTTTCATCCTAGGCCACCCATAAAAATCTTTAAGATCTTGGTACATCTTATCCGCTCCTAGGTGGATAGAGTACCGCGATTTGTGTGCCTCATCAAAAATAACTTTTCTTAGACCACCAAACAAAGGAACCCAAATCCTTTTCATGAAACATAACGTCCCTTCCTCGTTTGGTATTAACTGCTTCTCCATCCCACGAAGATATTCCTCTTTGATTTGTCTTTCTTTCAGAGCTTCTTTCTGCGCGGCACGAATGCGTAGTGAAAGATCTGTCTGAATAATCATCTCCAAAGCCCTAACCCTTATGGGCTTGATCCTCTCTTTTCGACTTAGGGCATCGGCGACCACATTCGCCTTCCCTGGATGGTACTTGATCTCGCAGTCGTAATCGTTTAACAACTCGACCCAACGTCTTTGTCTCATATTCAGCTCTTTCTGGTTGAATATGTGCTGCAGACTCTTATGGTCTGTGAAGATTGTACATTTCGTACCATATAGGTAATGTCTCCAGATCTTCAATGCGAATATCACTGCGCCTAGTTCCAAGTCATACGTGGTATAGTTCTTTTCATGTACCTTCAGTTGGCGCGATGCGTAAGCTATAACTTTCTGGCGTCGCATCAACACGCAACCCAATCCTTGACGCGAGGCGTCACAATATACCACAAAATCATATGTACCTTCTGGTAGTGCTAAGATTGGTGCATTGCAGAGCTTGTCTTTTAACAGCTGAAATGCTTCTTCCTGTTTGATTCCTCAATCAAACTTCTTATCCTTTTGCGTGAGGAGTGTCAGCGGTTGAGCGATCTTCGAAAAATCCTCAATGAACCTTCGATAATAGCCAGCCAAACCCAAGAATTTTTGAATCTCGGTTGGCGTACTTGGAGTCTCCCAATTCTTTATCGCCTCAATCTTGGTGGGGTCCACGTGGATTCCATCCCCATTAACCACATGTCCAAGGAATTGGACTTCACGTAGCCAAAACTCGCATTCAAGAATTTGGCATACAACTGTTCCTTTTTCAGCAACTCCAGAATAGCTCTTAATTGTTGTTCGTGTTCATTCTTCCTCTTTGAATAAATCAAAATATCATCGATAAACACAATCACGAACTTGTCGAGATATGGCTTGCAGACTCGGTTTATTAAATCCATAAAAACTGCAGGTGCGTTCGTCAATCCAAACGGCATAACTAGGAACTCGTAATGTCCATAACGAGTCCAAAAGGCTGTCTTCGGGATACTTTCCTCTTGTATCCTTAGCTGATGGTAACCTGATCGCAGATCGATCTTAGAGTAAAAGCTTGAAACTTGCAGTTGGTCGAATAGATCACCAATCCTTGGCAGAGGGTATTTTTTCTTGATCGTCAACTTGTTCAACTCCTGGTAGTCAATGCACATACGAAAACTACCGTCTTTCTTCTTGACAAACAGGACTGGAGCTCCCCAAGGTGAGAAGCTTGGACGGATAAATCCCTTATCTAACAACTCTTGAAGTTGTGTCGACAACTCCTGCATCTCTGACGGTGCAAGTCTATAGGGTGCCTTTGCCACGGGTATGGCGTCTGGGACCAAGTCAATATGGAATTCCACTTGCCTTTGGGGTGGCAATCCTGGCAAGTCCTATGGGAAGACTTCTGGATATTCCCTCACGACAGGGATGTCTTCGATCTTCGGTTCTGCAGCTTTCTTATCCACGATGTGTGCCAGGAAGGCAGCACATCCCTTTTGTAAACACTTACGGGTTTTCAGGCAGCTGATGATTCTTAAAGGTGTATCGCGCTTTTCTCCATGAACCACAATCATTTCCCCATCTTCTGTTGGGATGCGAACGACCTTTTCATGACAAACAATCTCTGCCTTGTTACTCGATAACCAATCCATCCCTACTACCACGTCACGCTCTCCCAACTCGATCATACAACCTCTGACAACTTCATTAGCTTCAACCAGCTTTCCATTAGCCAATTCAATTGAGTACGGGATATCTAATTTACTAGCGGCTAACCCAAGCATATTCTTAAATTCTAACGACACGAAGTTATAATCGGCACCAGTATCAAACAAAACGGATGCAAAGCGTTGGTTTATAGGGAACGTACCAGTAACAACATTGGGATCCTGGCGCGCTTCCCTCGCCTCGATATTAAAGACTCTTCCCCGAGCTTGGTTTAATTCCGGGCAGTTTCTCTTAAAATGCCCAATGTCACCACAGTTGAAACTACCCATTCTTTGACCATTTCCTGCTCCGTTCCCAGCTTGATTGTTGTCTTGATTTTGGTTCACAGTACCCCCTTGATTCGCGTTGTTGCCTCGGTTTCCATTTCCTCCGTTATTTCCTTGTGCATGATTTCCATTACCACCACGGTTATTGTTCCGATTACCAAAACCTCCTTGGCCTCCCCGGCCTGCGTTAGCCCAGCAGTTATCCTTCAAATGTCCAGCTTTACCACAAGCTTCGCATACTCTTGGCCCACACCGGCCAGAATGGTGACGCTGGCAGGTGTTACACTTGGGGTGTGTACCCATATATCCTTTTCCTTTCTTTCCAGCACCGGTTGTAGCTTGAACCGGCGTGCTTGACTCTCCTTTCTTACCAACACCGCTTGTTCCTTGTTTGAAATTCGAGAACTTCCTTTTCTTCTCGCCAGATGACTCTATGTGAGTCTCCTTCTTCTTTGGCTCAACATTTGAAAACTTGTTTAAGCGGACGGCTTCCTCAGTAAGAGCTACGCTCAGATCGATTTCCTCAGTGATTGTCGCCGGCTTGGAAGTAGTGACCATACTCATGATCTGAGGAGCTAAACCCCAAATAAAGCACGCGATTCGCTTGAATTCCGGTGTAACCATATAAGGTACCACATGACACAGGTCGTGGAATCTCTGAACATACTCCACGATTTTGGGTCCTTCCATCTTCAGATGCCAAAAGTGAGTTTCCAACTTTTGAATTTCAGCGCGTGAACAATACTTCCTTCGCATGAGCTCTTTCAGCTCATTCCATGTCATCGCGTAAGCTACGGCTTCACCAAGAGTTTGTACTTGTAAATTCCACCAGGACAGGGCTCCGTCCAAGAATAGCCCAGAGATATAGGTAACTTGTTGGTCTGGAGCGCACTTGCTCATTCGAAGTACAGACTCAGTCTTTTCGGCCCATCTTACAAAAGAAACAGCACCTCCGGTGCCGTCAAAGTTTACAGGCTTGCAGTCTAGGAACTGCTTGTAGGTGCACCCTGCACATACGTTAGAATATACAAATGGTATTAGCGGACCTGCTAAAAATGTCCAAACGTATTGTAGTATGTCTCAACGACTTAACATTACCATGAGGCGGATTGTTATTGCCGTTGTTGCTTGAATTACTTCCGCTGGTTCCTCCTTGTGAGGCTGGATACTGCGCAATGGTGGCAACGATGATTCCTTGAAGTTCTGCCTCGTTGGCAGGCATACGCGTCTGGTGTCTTGGAGGCATCTTCTAAAAAGATGTTTCACGTTGGTCAGGTCATAATAAGTAAAGTGTACGTACATAGCAACTATATCAACACATAACATCTCATGTTATAAACAAATCAAACACATAACATCTCATGTTATAGAACATAAACAATAAATCAAACATCACATATGATGAGAATACTGCGATTGCATTGTTATAAATCGAGACCACAATGTAAGGTTTACAAGTACACAACTGTATCATCATACAAAATCCATGACTAAGGGCCACATCGCCCTAGTCCAAAATATCTAACCAGTGTCAACAACATCCAATACAAAACAACAAAAGTCATAATCAAAATGCAGTCTCCCAAAAGCTGTGCAATCTATGCAATCGCGGTCCTCTCATCAACAGTTTAGCTGTGTCGTACAAAATGGCCTAAGCTGATGGTGGTGGAGGGGGGGGGGAAATGAGAAAAGAGCAAACGTCGCACGTGAAGCCAATCCTCCTCCATAGCTCGATGAGAGCGCAGTAAGTAAGCTATCTGCTACTCAGGAGTCCAAAAGCGAGCAGCAGAATCGGGTGAAAGTGGACGTGAAGGATGAGATACTGCAGGTGGAGTCTGGCACTAGCACGGGAGTCGCTGAGCTCTCTCGGGCTCCTACACGCGACGGGACAGCGCCTCCTACTGTATCATGAAAGATCTGAGAATATCCTCTGTAGAATAACCCATGTGGTAAGGATGATAAGGATCAGATGGTGGCATAATGGGTGGCGAAGTCCAGAGGAACGGCTCACTAGATGGAGCGAAGGATGGTATAGCAGATGGGGTAACAGGGGGAACAAAAGTATGATGAGAAATCGGAGGTACAAACTGATCTCCTCCTGACATGAAAGGTGTATGACCAAAGGCTGACGAGAAGAGCCCTCTCCAGGACGTGGTGGAGGTATGTCCTGGAGAAATGTAACAGGAAGGTCTGCGCGATGCGCATCTGTGACGTGTGTGGGAAACAAAGGTACATCAATAGGGGCCAAAACAGGTGTAACAGGTACCATGAAAGGTGGAAAATCATCATCATCGTCTATCCACCCATTGTGGGTGTGAGCATATCGTGGATCAATATGCGTCGCAAAAGGTGCACGGTCGAACATCACCGGCATAGGATCAGGAAGTGGGGCGACAACAGGGTCCTCCAACATAAGTGGAGCATCAGCATGAGCATCGACAGCATGGCCATCCACCAACGGTGGAGCAACAACAGGTAGGTCCGCAATGGGTGGTGCGAAAACTGGTGCATCATCAACAGGTACATCATCAACCAAAGGAGCAACAGCAGGTGCATCGGCATGATCAGGGTCATGCTCTAATGCGGGGTCAGGAGCAACAACTGGCTCAAGGGCCATAGCAGGCTCCGGATCAACAAACTCCATGTCAAAGTCAGCTGGATCAACAAACAAGGGATCAAAGGGGGCTACAGGATCCTCCATGGGCTGAACTAAATGAATAAACTCAATATCATGATCGGGATCAAAGCGGGGTGGAAAAAACAGGATCCGAATCGTCATCAATGTCATGACGAAACTCAAAGCTAGGGGCAGGGGCAGGTGCAGCAGATGAGGCTCTATCAGGGTCTGTGTCATGTGAATGGTGCTGCACTCCTTGCACGTGTGACGGTGCAGATGCCACAGACTCAAAGGAGTCTGGGACAGGCGAATGAATGGGTGCCTCCTCTGCAGAAGCATCAGCGAGAAGTAGGAGATCACCAGCAGCAATATGGGTCTCGCCCTCAAAGTCATCCTCGAGTGGGTCCTCATCCAACCAATCGGCATCGTCGTCCGAAACAATATCAAGGGGCATATCAATATCAGCGGGATATGCTGCAAGGGGCACAGGAGCAGGGATCACCGCGAGTGGCAGATCCCCGACAAGATGGCCATCAGCAGGCTCTACTACAACATCCGGCAGCGCAAAGGGCTGGAAGTCATCATCGTCCGTGCTGGTAGTATCCGAAGTATACACCTCGTGCTCGGATGAAACTATGTCGTCTGATACTATAGGCATGGTGTCTGTAGTGTCCGACTCTCCAGTACCCAGATGAGGCATGACGTCTGTAACACAAACACACATATGCACAAATAACCAATCACATAGTCAACTAAACATGTTAGTCACCAATAAATAAGCAAGCATTTCTTCCTAGTCCCACTAGTCTAACCTCCCAGCCTCTCAGACTGAATCTCCTAGTCTCTCAGACCGAACCTCCTAGTCCCACTAGATTAATCTCCCAGCCTCCCAGACTGACTCCCTAGTCCCACTAGACAATTCTCCCAGCCTCCCAGACTGACTCCCTAGTCCCACTAGACAATTCTCCCAGCCTCCCAGACTGACTCCCTAGTCGCACTAGACAACTCCCAGCCTCCCAGACTGACTCCCTAGTCCCACTAGACAACTCCCTCAGCCTCTCAGACTGAGCCATAACTAACGAATAAAATGTGCTCAACTTTTGTTTGCAAAAATGTTTTCGTGAGAGCCCTAGTGATCATAGTCTAGACTCGAGAAGGAATCCTAGTTCGCTATGATCAAGGCTTTGATACCAAGCTGTCACACCCTGGCTTTGCGGAAGCGTGGGTTTATTTGGTGTGACTTCTTAATACCATAGCTTAATCACCACAAAGCTATATGAAAGTAAAACCATGCAGATCATCCATTGATTTAAGTTTTAAAATAAAAGTACCACAGCATTGTTTTAGGGCGTTGACACATGCAACGGAATTACAACCTAATAATTTAAAAACATTGTTTAGAAGACATAACCACAAACATAAAACAGATGTAGCTTAAGAACTGTGACTCGTCCAGGTAAAAGCCACAACCCCTAAACTAGGATGACCTCATAACTCTTTACGCAGCGTGAAAACGTAGCATACCGTGCTAGATCCTTAGTTCCCTGAAATACATGTAAGTTGGAAAAATCAACAAAAATGTTGAGCGAGTTCATGTGTAGTGAGTATGTAAAACCTTTGTAAGTATAAAATCCTTGTATGTAGCAAATAAGGAAATAAAGAGATCACCAATGGTTTGCAAGGCCATTGATATGTGTGAAGTGTAGTAGGAAGACTCAAACCTAGCAGATTTTTGCGTCAGGTACCAAGTCACCCCGAGGTCCGTACTGTTGGGCTTGGGGCTGGGCTCGCTACACCCAGATAGATCTACCGCTAAAGACCCTCGGTCCTACACTGAGGATTAATGGCCTCCAGTTCCCGCCTACCCACTCACATGATCTAAGTAGTAACCCTCCTTACGCTAACCATACCATGTATAAAGTATTCGTAAACATTGTAACATGTATTTCACCCCCGCAGTTTAAAAACTGAAAACAGTTTAAGAGAAAAGGGGGACATGAACTCACTGAAGTGCGTCTCGAAATAGTATCTCCCAGTTAACCTACTGCGTAACGACCTACACGTACTAACTTCTATTAGACGGACGGTCGTTCTTTGGCTTAAGGTTTAACGTTTTTGGGAAATAGTTAGACAACTATTTCGTATTTACACTTGGTAATTATTTATTAATTATATTCCATCCCAAGGATGGGGATTTAAATACATGTGCGTTTTCTTGTAATTCCAAAAATATATTATTACGTCTCACTTAATAAAATATATTTTAATTTATTTGTCTAAAATATTCTATCTCCAAAATATACATATTTTTCCCAAAAATATTATATTTTATTCCATACAATTTTCCAAAATAATACCTTTGTCCAAATACGCATGTAAGAGTATTTTCTTGAAAATACACAAGTTACATTTTAAAGTTCGTGTGGTAATAATAATAATACCGGTGTAACTTAAATATTTATTTGTGAAGGTGTTGGTATTATTTTGGAGTCGTTACTGTTCAGTGTATTCCAGTAATATTATTTCCAAAATAATACCTTTGTCCAAATACGCATGTAAGAGATGATGAAATTGATTCTCTGGGTTTGTTCTTTAGTGAATTCCGAGCACAAGGATCTGTTTTATTTTCAATTTCGACCACAAAATTAACCTAGATCTAAGTTCAAAGTTCAGTCTTTCTGGGTTCACACGATAACAAGTCATCAACATCAAATTGGAACCCTAGATCTGATTTACTACACATTCCGAGTACATATCAGTTTTTTCATTCAATTTTATCTACAAACAAACCCTAGATCTGAGTTTAATGTCCTGTTCATCGCCGTACAAACGAAATCAGACAAACCTGTGCTAAATCGACATGATCTCTCACCTTTCCCATATTACAAGTTGTACCAACCAAATTATAAATGGATTATGATCAACAAACAGGCAAGATCTCGGCTAGAAACGATGGATTTGGTGATGTCAAAATCGCTTTGACAGAGTTTTGATACGAAATGACAGAACTGATGCCTTCAAGCGAAATCAGTCCACATATTTATAGACCTGCCTATTTCGTACGAAATAGGCACTGAGGCATTTTCAAACAGAATCACTTTTCAAGCGAAAACAAGTTTCAAATGGAATAGCTATTTCGTGCGAAATAGTTATTTCGTTTAAAAACTCACTTTTTCAAAAAATTTTCAAACTTTTATACTTTTTGATCTTTTACCATCACACCCAGTTAACCAAGTCCAAGTGAATGACCCTGGTCAACTGTTTAGCCTGCCAAGTCCAAGTTAATGACCTTGGCTGACCAATTTATGAAGATGCTGACTTTCTAAAACATATTTAAGTTCAAATTAATGAACTTTTAAACTTTCAAGCAGTTACATGCAAGTCCCTTACTAATTGTCATGCTTAACAGAGTTAATATGTGTAGGATCGTGTTTCGGCCCTGTTTGAGTCGATCAGAAGAATCCCTATCCAAATCAAGAGGCGGAAACTAATGATTTGGTGCTATTTCAGTAACATTCACTTTAAACTTGCTGTTGTATTGATAAATCACACGAGTACACGTCCTGACAGCACTTCGGCAGCACTTCGTGGCTCACCGGAAGAAAACACCCTTAACTATGTGTTCTTAGTTCGCTTGAAAGGACGTCCTATATATAGATGACAGGTTTCGCTTATACGTACATGTACGTATAAGCGGAACTACAACAATGCCGTTCAAGCGAAACCATCTCCATGACACTCAAGCGAAACCTAGACTATGCCCAATAAGCGAAACCTATACAAACACATGTTTCTAGGATTTCGTGCCATGTCTAACCTATACAACACTAAGACTCGATGTAAGACGTAGTCGACAGACGTATGTGCACCAACAAACTCCCCCTCGGATGTTGACGGAGTCTTCGAGTCTTCTCAACTGTCAATCTACAGTCTTTATCAGTCTTCAAACATTCTTAGAAGAATATATCATTGCAAGAATCCGCAAACTCTATCTTCATCACTAACAAACTTCTCTTTCTTGATTGTAATTTTCAAGATTAGTACTGGCTCTAACTGCTTCTTCAACTTTTGTCATCAGACTCCCCCTCTCAAACAACTGGGATCGTAGTCTGGAATTCACAGCTTCATTCTAAGATCTTGCACAAGCTTTCATCAGGTTCAAGATCGATACCTGACTCCATTCTCTCACAGAATCATTACCTGGCAAATATTCACCTGCACAATCTCTACCCAACCATAAGTTTCTACAAAGATTAAATCTTTTCAACAATTTAGAAACTATGATGGTAAAATACAGAAAACTTTGATCATCAGATCCCCAACGTCCGTTGTCGAAAATAAGATGAAATGCAAATCTTTTTGGATTTTATAAAATGCTAAACAATCATACAATCTTTTTGGGTTTTTATAAGCAATAAACTGTACACACAATATTTTTGGTGAGCGTGTTAGGGGATCATATCAGCTGTTGACAAGATACAAGCACCGTTAAGCTTTGATTTCATATTCAGCATTAAACAATTCGCTTTGATTGTCGATATACAACTGATCCTCTTAAATTTTCACACAAACTTCAATCTGTCCAGGATACGGATTTAGTGTTTTAAGGTCTTAACTTTTACGCGTGTAGCACCTCAGAATATACTCCCGTATCCAGATCATTATATTCAGTCTTGTTGGTGCACTTGTGTCTGTACTTTGTCTGTATTTTGTAATGTTATAAAACGATGTCTTTTGTCTGTCGTGTTTACGTCTTTTGTTGTGTTGTATATGTGTTTGAATACAGTTTGACCAAGTCAACCATCCTCCTGGTTTGACTTGGCCAAACAGTCAACACTATGTTTGTAAGGTTGATTGCTTCGAATGATGTCATCGAAGGATGGTTTATATCCTTCGATGACCTCGAAAGATCTCGAAAGACAACCTTCGATGGATACAGATGGACCTCGAAGGATATATCATCCTTCGAGGTATGTATGGATCCTTCGGTAGATTTCTGGTCGATAGATGATCCTTCGACCAGACTATCTTATCCTTCGAGCATGCAATCTGTTATGGGTATATATATACCATGTATGGTTTCACTTCACTGTTAGACATCTAGTTCTCAGAAAGTCTTTTGATAGTGTATGTGAGTGAACCAAGTCTTGTAGAGAGCATTTTCAGTTTGGTCAAGGGCTGTAACCGTGTCCACTGAAATACAAGGGAAAACTTTGATATCTTGCGTGTCTACTCTTTCTCTTTGTTGCTTGTGCTCTCATATAAACTATCGGTTTACATTCTAGCTTGGATTCCGTACTTGCTAGAGTGTTAAACATAACAAGGATAAGGTTTAACCTCAACCTCCGAGAGGGACCTACAAGTGGTATCAGAGCCGTGGCTCTTTTCCTTGTTAAAAACCGGGTTTGTACAAGACTTTGGAGTGTTTGGACAAAACTCACTTGGTTTAGCACCCGTTTTTGGTGTTTTTCTTGCATTTATAAACTTAAAAACGTGTTCTAAACTAACCGGGTGTGTTAAGGGAAGGTTTGGGTAACTTAAAATCTTGTTTTTAAAAGGTTTGGTATTTTCCGGCCAAAATTCCGGCTTACTCCGGTGACCGGTTTCTGGATAAGAAGCTTCCTTTTTGGGCAATTTTTTAAAAGTCAAATCTGAGTTGGTAGAAAGTTGAGGTCTGAACATACCTTCTGCCGAAAGTTGTCTACCAACCCCATGACCTTTTCACCAACCTGTCTACTTTGTGTCAGTGTGTCAGTTGTGTTCGAAAGATATCCTTCGAAGTCGAAAGATCATCTTTCGATCAAGGAGGTTTGACAGATACCGATCCTTCGAACATCTTTCGAAGTCTGTGAGTTATCTTTCGAGCCAAGGAATATGTCTTTTGATAGTGTATGTGAGTGAACCAAGTCTTGTAGAGAGCATTTTCAGTTTGGTCAAGGGCTGTAACCGTGTCCACTGAAATACAAGGGAAAACTTTGATATCTTGCGTGTCTACTCTTTCTCTTTGTTGCTTGTGCTCTCATATAAACTATCGGTTTACATTCTAGCTTGGATTCCGCACTTGCTAGAGTGTTAAACATAACAAGGATAAGGTTTAACCTCAACCTCCGAGAGGGACCTACAAGTGGTATCAGAGCCGTGGCTCTTTTCCTTGTTAAAAACCGGGTTTGTACAAGACTTTGGAGTGTTTGGACAAAACTCACTTGGTTTAGCACCCGTTTTTGGTGTTTTTCTTGCATTTATAAACTTAAAAACGTGTTCTAAACTAACCGGGTGTGTTAAGGGAAGGTTTGGGTAACTTAAAATCTTTTTTTTAAAAGGTTTGGTATTTTCCGGCCAAAATTCCGGCTTACTCCGGTGACCGGTTTCTGGATAAGAAGCTTCCTTTTTGGGCAATTTTTTAAAAGTCAAATCTGAGTTGGTAGAAAGTTGAGGTCTGAACATACCTTCTGCCGAAAGTTGTCTACCAACCCCATCACCTTTTCACCAACCTGTCTACTTTGTGTCAGTGTGTCAGTTGTGTTCGAAAGATATCCTTCGAAGTCGAAAGATCATCTTTCGATCAAGGAGGTTCGACAGATACCGATCCTTCGAACATCTTTCGAAGTCTGTGAGTTATCTTTTGAGCCAAGGAATCTTTTCGAAGGATATATCGTTCGAGCTACTGTTTCTTTTCGAAAGATAAGGATCCTTCGTCTTGGAGAAATTAGAAAACAGTACGGAAACCAAAAACTACCAATTGAGCGAAAACAACAAGTCAACTCCGGAAAGGGTAAGGTACAGGGAAAGAAGGCTCAGAACAAGAATGTTCAAGCACCTAAAGTTCAGCAGCCTAAGACTGAACAACCAAAGGTTCAACAACCTAAAGTTGAATAGTCTAAGGCTACTCAACCTAAGGCTGCACAACCTAAAATTCAACAATCAAGGGTTGAGCAACCTAAGGTTCAACAACAAAAGGTGCAAAACAAAAGAGCTTCTGTTAAGAAACAAGAACCAAAAATGAACTTTGTTGGATCCACTGGTTCTGACAAACTTGAAACATTTCAAGATAAATCTAACGTTGATTTTGTAAAACAAGTTAGAATTTTAAAAAGAAATGATCAGAACAATTACACCCAACACACCAACGGATGTGATTTAGGTCCTAGTACGTCTAGATCACAAAGTTCATTGTCTAGTTCTTCGTCTGGTCATCAACATGTTTCTCCGAGGTTTGTAGAGCGGAGAACATGCTTTGAATGTGGCACAATTGGGCATATTGTAAGATACTGCCCATATCTGCAAAAGTTGAAGGCAAAAACGAGTGCTCCCCAAGAAACCAATTACCAAAAACGACCTGTTTCCCCGAAACAAGACCCACGTGTCTTGAAAGAAAGGGAAAAGAAGTTAAAACAAAAGAACCAAAAGGTAATTCAGAAGGCCTTAAAATCAGAGGTCAAAGAAGAAAAACCTGTACAAGCAAAATCTACAACGGTAAAACCAGTAAATGCAAAAACAATTAATACAAATACTGGTAAAGGACAAACAGCTTGGAAACAAAAACAGGTAATTCAATCAGGGGGAGCACCACAGGTTCTTTTTCCTAATCATCAAGTGATTGAAATCACTTTCCTTGATGATCAAGGACGACCCAAGTCCACAAAGGCTTGGGTCCCCCTCTCAAACTGATAAGTTAGTTGCATGTGCAGGCGGCTCCAGGAGGAACTATTAATAGTCTTTGGATTGTTGATAGTGGGGCTTCCAGGCACATGACGGGCGACTATCGTCTTCTTTTCGATGTGCGAAGTATAAGAGGAGGATATGTTGCGTTTGCTGGAGACAAAGGAGGGTATATCAACGGCGAGGGAATGATCTCAAATGGAATTGTGAGTTTCGACAAAATCAATTATGTGCAACAGTTGGATCACAATCTCCTGAGTGTTTCTTAGATCTGCGACAAGAAGTTCACCGTGCATTTTGATGATGCCGGTTGTTATGTGCTGAAGCCAGGATTCAAGATTCCCGCAGAATGGATTCTCTTATCAGCACCAAGAGTTAATGATTTGTATGTCCTTGATATGAGCCAAGCAATAACTCAGTCCAAACAAGTTACTTGCTTTATTTCAAAAGCCACTGAAAAGGAGACGATCTCTTGGCACAGACGGATGGGTCATATTCACCTCAGAAAAATGAATCACCTTGTCAAAAACAATTTGGTGATGTTAGTGCAGTGATGTCTATCGCCTGCGTCAATCAGAACTGTAGCTGAAACTGTAGTAAAATAGGCTTTATATTGTAATTATAAGAAATAGGCAAGGTGGCAAACTTGTAAATAAGAGGGAATCTCTTATAACCTTGTGCCTATAAATAGGAGCCTTAGGTTAAGAGTTGAAAACTTTTGCCACATTAGAGCTTGGAGAGCTTAGGTGCATAGAGAGAGAAACTAGAGAGAGAAAGTGGCAAAACGTGATTCACGGAGCTTGTATATGTTACATCATCAATAGAATCACGTCATTCGTACGATCTCGTCTGTTCGGTCACACACGTTCACGGATTCCGCACGTTGAACGTGTCGTTACGCAATCGAATCGGAGCGAAACCGGACCTAACAAGTGGTATCAGAGCAGGTGCTCGGTTGCGAAGATCAAACTCACAGATTCGTACAAGTTTTCAGCAAATTCAGAGCCAAAAACATCCAGATTTGTCAAATTCTTCTTAACTTTCTTGTTCTTCACGTTTTTCTATGAATTTTACAAATTTGAACGGGTTTTTACGGTTCAAATTGGCTGAAATTTTGATATGTTGTGCGCATATATCTGATCTATAATCCTACAAATTTTCAGGTCAAAATTCCAAGCCGTTTGAGAGAAATCTTGGATTTTCTGTTCGAAAAAAATTGGGATATGGTGACTGTTGCTGCATTTGTTCATGATGAATGCCAACCGATCGGTTAGCCTAACCGATCGGCTAGGCTACTCGATCCAAAGCATAACATTCATTAAAAAAAAAAACGTTGACTGGTTGACCTAGCCGAACGGCTAGGAATCACCGTCTTTGTCAACCAATCGAACAGCAAAAAGGTTGACTTATTGACCTAGTCGATCGGTTAGCTGCCTCGATCGAATAGAAATTCATTCACCGCCTTTAACATCCAATCGAATAACAATATCATCTGACATTCATTAAAAGTTGTTGACCCTATTCAACTCACCGTTACAGTTAACCACTCGAACAGAAAATATATACACTAACCGTTCGGTCAACTAATCAACTGATAACACATCATCTTTTAAATCAATAAAGTCAACAAATTCTGAAATCACATTATGAATTGTTAATAATAACAACAGAATACACGTGATGATTTGTTAAAAGTTGGACGGCAAGTTGGGCAGCTCAATAACAATTGGATAAATCTGAAACCGTCTGACCTCTATATAATCGGCCAAATCACGTTTGTTAGAATTAAAAGTTTGTCTGCCACTTTCATATAATTTTACAAAGAACATTTAATATGGTGACAGCATATTTCTTGAAAGTGTAACATTGTCAGATTTGAAAATTGAAGATTAGTGAACTGTTGAGGCCATTGGTTGTTCACTGTCTTCGATCGGCTAGGAAGTTTCATCAATCGAGTAGGCCACTCGATCGGCTAGGCCACTCGATCGGCTAGGCCACTCGATCGGTTACGCCACTCGTTCGGTTAAGCCACTCGAACGGCTAGCATACCTTTGAATCGAACAGCAAACTGAATCGGTTGGCTAAACCGATCGAACAGCAAAGCACAAAAGGTGAAACTGAATCGGTTAGCCAAACCGATCGAACAGCAGCATATTTTGTTCGGCTGGTGTAGCCGATCGAATAGCAAATCCTATTCGATTCACCACTCTATTCAACCAATCGAATAGCATTTATCATCACTGACATATGTCTTGTCCACCGTTCGATTAAGCTAATCGTTTCATGACACATCATTCACTTCAACTTACAATGCATGGGATCAAAAAGTGACTTTATCAGATTAAATAAAAGTGATTGTCGGCCACATTCTGAATTAGAAAACTATTAATTGATCATATTAGCATAGTGCACGAGAATTTATTGAGCATCATGAATTGCACGTGATTTTGATTGTCAGCCATTATTGATTACATGTGAAATACTATAAAGTTGATCAAGAAAATTAAAGGTCAAATCAAAGGTTGTGCATTCAAGACAGTTGTCGGATTTGTTTGATTGAATTAAAAAAAAAAAAAAAAAAAGAAACATATCTTGATAGAACCGCCATTTTCATGTGACTTTATCATAGGCCCTATCACAATTAGACCACCGCCCCACTAACAATTTAATACCCAATCTCATATTTTACTTGCACCACAAAATTGATTGACTTAGTGTATTTGTCTGATTAGAGTCTGTTAATGCCGCCCACCTTTTAGTGCAGACAAATCAAACAAATTTTGCCGCCCACCTTTTAGGAGGTCATATAGAAATCAAGCTTGTGTGTCAGATCTATAGTGATTGTCCACCGCCCCACTTTCTTAGACATCAAATTGTTCATTGTGCCGATCCAAGTTCTTTAATCAATCGCACACTTACACATTTGTTGGCCTGGTTGTTGTTGTTGATTTGCAGGTAACACGAAGGAATTTAGAAGGTAATTCAAGTTCATGGCGAAAAATGAACCTATTCCGTGGAAAGATAATCGTACAGAGGAACAGAAGTATACATATCGAAAAATGGTTGCTGAAGCAAAGATCATCCGACTCTCAGGTGTCTATGAGGAAGCAAAACGTGCAAACCGATGGGATCCAGATAGAGAGTGTTATTTGGATGAATATGGTAACATTGCTGTCGACCACAAGAAGATAGACATTGAAGCCATTATCCAGGAATACAAAGAAGAGGATGATTATTGGCAGAAGAAATGGTGGGGAGATGAAGAAGAGAAAAAGAAAAAGAAAGAGTTATTAGATGAAATAGAAAGAAACTCAGAAAAAATAAATTTGGATGAGTTTATTGAATTAATCAACAGGGTTAGAGAAGGAATAACAAAGATTGAAGAATCTAAGGAGGATGAAACTTCAAGATGTGAAGTTGTATGCTCGAAATGCGAAAAATCAGAAGCCGACAGTGTGAAACTCTTGAAGGATGTGGAGAGTTTGACATTGGAAAACAATACTCTGAAAAACGAGAAGAAAGCTGATGACGAACAAATTCAGGGCTTACGTTCAAGTTGTGAAAAATTGAGATCTGATAATGACAAACTCTTAAAAAGTATTGAGAGTTTGTTATTGGAAAACAACAACTTTAAAAAATTGGAAAATGATTTCAAAAGTCAAATGAAGATTTTACAAGATGAGAGAGATATTTTTGGCAAGAATAATTTGGAAAAACAAAGCGAAATAAACTCTCATCTTGCTAAAATTATTCGACTTGAGCATGAAGCTGTAGATGCTCAAAAGAAAATTGCTGAGTTTGAAAAAGATTTTGAAAGCAAAAGCAAATCTTCAGAATCTGAAGATTTCTGGATTAAACTGGAAAACAAAAATATAAAAGAGAATGAAACAAGATTTCAAGAACAGTTAAAAGTCTTGGAAAATGAAAAATCTGTTCTTGAAAATCTTAAAATTGAAAATGAAAAATCAATCAAGTCTTATCTTGAGAGAATATCACAGCTTGAAAATGAAGCTGAGAATTCAAGGATCAAGATTGATGAACTTGAAACGAAATTGAAAGGTTTTGTAACTTCATCAGACAGGTTGAATTTTCCTTGTCCAAAACCGATCAATTCTGCTCCAATAAGTGACAAGGTCACAAATTTTGACAAAGTCAAAATTGAAGATTGTGATGACAAATCTGATGATGAAAAAGAAAAGGAAGAAAAAAGAAAAACATTTTTGAAATTAAATGAAATGTTTAAAAATACTGTTTTGCAATCTACTGAGAAAGGTGAATGCTCAACGCAAAAACCTGTAAAGAAGAGTGTGGAACAGAAACAAAAAGATAAAAATCTGAAAAATCCTAAAAAGGAAAATAAAAGCTCATCAGATCAATCATCCAATCATTTTCAAAAATCACAAAAGGTTAAAAATGAAAACTCACAAAATGTTGTTAATAAGTGGTGCAGGTTTGACCACAGTGCTTCAAAGCCAAATCCAACATTGAGGAGGAGTGCAGATTACTACAAAGCCAGACAGTGTTATGATCTGAGCGTTTGGAGTGAAGGTGATATATGGTATGATAACAGAGTGTGTTACTCTTGTGGAGTTAGAGGTCACATTGCTGTTAACTGCCAGAATTGGAGTTATGAAACGAGAAGATGCTTTAACTGTCAAATTCGAGGACACATTGCCAGAGATTGCCCAAGGAGATCAATGGAAAGATCGAGGGCTGAATCTCAAAGCAAGGCAAAGAAACCAGTCAAAGTCAAGCCCAAAGAACAGAAGGTTCAACAACCTAAAGTTCAGGAAACAAAAGTAAAACTTTCTCAGGGGCAGAAAGACAGACTGCGTAAGAAGAGGAAGAAGGCGAGAGAGTATCTCGAGAAGATTTTGTCCCCGGGTTCATCTGTTGGTAAGAATAAGAGTACTGATGAATCGCTTTACTCGACTGCAAAGTCAAGCAAGCAGAGTTCATCAGATGCAAATCTGAGGACAAAAGAGGAGATAAAGAAGAAGGTAACATTTAGTGGCAATGAATCTGTTTCTTCGGAAACAAAGGAGCCACATGTCGGCAATGAATCTGACAGATCAAAGTCGGACAAGCCACATTCAGGCAATGATTCTGGTTCGTCAAAACCAGAAGAGCCAAGTTTTGAGGTAAAATTGTCAAAATCACCCAAGACTGGTCAGGCTTGGGTGAATCTGTTTAAATGAAAAACCCTGACTTGCCGGAGTTCCCAGGTTGGTAAGCGTGGAACATGAATCGGCACATTTCTTGAGAAATTTCACTATGGTGATTTTTCGTCTTTCAAAAGATAAATCAGGGACATTAAGTTGTACTTGATTCATCTTTCCTACAAGTGATAATATGAAAAACAATATGATGAAACCCCGAGTTTATGAAATATCACACAAAACTAATTTTCCGGAAAAACCATTTTGATTAAAACAAACTTAAGTGTTTTGAAATCACAATGGGAAAATAGTTTGTTGTGAGGGGGAGTTCTGATTGTTTATGCCAAATGAATGGCGAATTGAAGTGATTCAATATCAGTTTGTCATTTTATTTGTACAGTTTTCAAATTTTCCTTGAAAATCAAAATTGAAACATATTTTGATTTTAGGGGGAGAAAAATTTTTTAAAAAAAAAAAATTAGAAAATTTGAAAATTCCAAAAACATTGAAAAAGAAAAATGAGTTTTGTTGATAAAAGAGGAAATGATAGTACATCAGTGGACTATCACAGCACGCTAAAGAAATGTAATGTCAAATGTGATAAACGGTCTTACTGATGATGTGACGATAGGTTTTCGTACATTTAGTAGATTTATTCGGGATATAAACTTAAAATTTCAAACTTGCGAAATTTGTGGGGAACACTACTTGGATATATAGGTAACCCCTGAAATCTCGTTTGAAAGGTCTCGTATTCTGATATACTAGGTGTTTATACTCTATGATGTCTGGGGTATTATTCCGGGACTTCTGCTGAACGGTAGTTCTGACCTAGTCCCTGGCTAATACTTTTGTGACAACTCGAGTGTTTGACTTTCACTTTCGCATTTATTGCGCGTTGACTTTGACTTTGACTGTTTAGTTGTTGGATTGTGGACTTGAATTATACGAGTTGTGTGTTAATAGAATATATTGTCGTTTTGCCTATATGTTACTATTTGTGGTGATAGAAAATAATATTAGAATTGTTATTATTATAATATTAACTTTAACCTAGCCCTCGAAGGATGACATGTAGTTCGAAGGATTCGAAGGACCACGAAGGATAACCTTCGACCCCGAAACATATCCTTCGAGCACGAAACATATCCTTCGATATGTTTCGGCCCAGTCCTTCCAATGGGCTTGGCCTATTTCTGTAATACGTATAAGTACGTATCAACATGTACCGGCTGTCATTTTCTATCATATTCCCAACCCTAGAGCTCTCCAAACTGTGACGGCAAGCTAGTAACCACAGGAGACCCTTGCGACCAAACCCTCATTTCGGTTAGTAAAATCTATTTGATTCGATCGTTCGTTTATGCGTATGTGTTCACGTGTAGTGTGTTCTTGATTGTTGATGTAACCTGAACTGATACATGCCTGAATATTATGATTTTGAATACGATTGAATATCGATATAGATTTCACATAGGGTTTGATGATGTGTTAATGTGCGTTAACCGGTTTCGTGATACGTTTAAACTAGGTTCATGCTAGACAATGATTTCTGGATGATTGCGTTATGATTAGATGTGCTAAATGATTCTGATGATTTGGTAATGATGATGATGACGGCTGTATAGATGATTAGGGTTGCTGTTCCTGTGAAAACGTAACTGTTGATTGATCGAAAGATACTGTTTGTCGAAACATAGGTAGTGTCGAAAGATGCTTGTAGTCGAAACATAGCATTGACCGAAGGATAGATATGACCGAAACATAATTAAGTTGACCGAAAGATACCTTAGGTCGAAAGATGACTGATGGTACGAAACATACCAACTAGTCCGAAAGATAACTGTGAAAACTTGTAAGATCACTGATGTGTCGAAAGTTAGCAGTGGATCGAAGGATAGTAGCAATTATAAACATCCTTCGAAGGATGGAATGTATACATGAACTATTTGACATGCCATGCTTGATGATGAATGTTTACATTTGTAATTGTGTGCACTAGCTGATGAGTAACTAGGAAATGGTACGTGTGCGCCGACGTACAAACTGACTGTTACGTGAACATTGTATTGCATGCGAATCATTGCGAACATGAACTGATTTGTTATACGTGCATACACTAGGACGTGATTAATTACTTGTGAGTGCATAACCTAGCATACCGAGCAAACCAAGGTGAGTTCACACTCCTACTAAGGCATGGGATTCCCGGGTTGTGGGAATGGGTTAAAGGTTGTTATTGAAAGGAACGTACATATGCTTTACTAGACTGTCACCTATCATGTCCTCGGATGTCAGGACGGTTACGTAGGTTGGGATAACACCTACGGGTTCACATGCCATTCTATCCTCGGTTACGAAGGATACGCACGTAAAACCTACGTGTACGCATTACTTACTTCTATCCTCAGGTTACGAAGGATACGTGCGTAAAACCTACGCACACTTTATACACACTTCTGTTCTCGGACGAAGAACAGGGATAATAATACGAACAGTCTAGTGGTCACTTAACATGGGAAGCCCCCACCAGCACAACTTACTATCGGCCCTGTAGAGCCACCTGTTATTTACTGTTACACATTTACTTACTGTGAACTCGCTCAACTAGTTTGTTGACCATTCTGTTACATGCCTTGCAGATCGTTAGGTACTTGGAGCTTGCACTGGAGAAGCGGGTCGTTGTGGACAAGGATTCGTGGTTTCTATGCTGAACTATTATAACATTTGAACTATTTACTATTGTTGGATTATTACTATGCTTCCGCTACACTTTAAAACAATAACATGTTTTGAACACCTTTGGTATTGAACGGATGGTTTTCTTTTATCTTACTTAATACTATATGCATGTTCAATATGATTGGTGGCTTGATCCTGGTCAGTCACGCTCCCAAGCGGTGATACTCCGCAGGTGGATTTTGGGGGTGTGACAGATTGGTATCAGAGCCATTGGTTATAGAGAACTTGGTTTTAATATGGGAAAACGTTTTTATTAAAACCAGACTATAACCAGAACAGTGCTCTCAACGATCCACAACGACGCTTCGCTCCACGTGCAAGACTCAACTCCCTAGGTAATAAGGTTTATGTTTATTGCCTACATGCTAGAATTTGCATAGAACTTTGCTCGTAGTATGCTTACATTACCTTGCTCACAACTTGTTATTGCTTGAGAATACTTATGTGCTTACACTCTTCTGTCATCGCACTATTCGCGAACCTTTCTCACTTATGTTGCCTTTGATGTGAAGATCAATGGCCGCACGAATTACCATGACTCAAGCCCAGCTAGAGGCTCTCGTTGCTGCGGCAGTTGCAGCCGCCCAAGCAGGTAGTACACCCTGCAATATAGACACTAGGATCTTTAGATCCTACATTAATTCTTGTACTTAACTTTGCCCTGTTCGTACACAATAGGTCAACCCGCTCAGCAACAACCTGGGTGCACATTCAAGAATTTTATGGACTGTCGTCCTAGCTCGTTCAGTGGCACGGAGGGGGCAGTTGGACTCCTCCACTGGTTTGAAAAGCTCGAGTCGGTTTTCGAAATGTGTGAATGCCCTGAGGCTCGCAGGGTGAAGTTCGCCACTGGCACACTTGAAGGGATTGCGCTCACTTGGTGGAACGCACAAGTGCAGATCTTAGGGTTGGCAGCTGCTAACGCCACACCCTGGAATGAATTCAAAGAACTGATCAAGAGGGAATACTGCACTAGAGAAGACATTCACAAGTTGGAGGACGAGTTGTATAACTTGAAAATGGTTGGTTCGGAAATCGAAGCTTACACCAAAAGATCGAATGAGTTGGCTGTGTTATGTCCAACTATGGTGGACCCTCCATACAAGCGAATTGAGTTGTATCTCAAGGGGCTCGCGTCAGAGATTCAGAGCCACGTTACCTCGGCTAACCTCAACAACATCCAGGAAATCCAGCGTCTCGCTCATCGCATCACAGATCAGGCAGTAGACCAGGGCAAACTGCCAAAGCGTATCAGTGCTACCGCTACTGCTACTACTACACTTGCTACTCCCAGCGAAAGTAAGAGAAAATGGGAGGGGGATTCTAGCAAGGGATCAGCATCGGTACAGTCACAGTCTCAGCAGCGAAAGACGGATAGTTACCAAAGTCCCAGTCAGCACTCATCGAGCAGCCACAGACAGGGAGGGTATCGAGGAAACCTTCCAAAGTGTAACAACTGCAACAGGCATCACAGCGGCCAGTGCAATAAGGGCCGTTGTCAAAGGTGTTTAAAGATGGGTCACGAGGCCAAAGATTGTAGAAGCGCTCGCCCTGCAAATCAGAATCAGCAGCCTCAGCAACCAGCTCCACAGAATCAGCAGAATCAGCAACAGGGCAACAGGGGGTGTTATAAGTGTGGGGCTGAAGGTCACTTCAAACGCGATTGCCCACAGTTGAACCAGAACCGCAACAACAACCATCAGGGCAACGGGAACCATAACAACAATAATGGGGGCAACAACAACAACAACAACGGCAATGAAGCTCGTGGTCGAGCATTTGTGTTGGGTCGAGGAGATGCAGTGAATGATCCCAATGTGGTTATGGGTAAGTTTCTTCTCGACGATATTTATGTTACTGTCTTATTTGATTCGGGTGCTGATACAAGTTATATGTCACTGAAAATGGGTAAATTATTAAAACGTACACCAACACCCCTAGACACCAAACACGTCGTAGAACTAGCCAATGGTAAAAGTGTAGAAGCCACACAGGTAGTCAAGGGTTGTAGCATTGTTCTAGCGGGTCAGACTTTCACGATTGATCTTATACCCATAGTCTTGGGTAGCTTCGACGTCGTCATCGGCATGGATTGGTTATCTCAACATCACGCAGAGATCTTATGCAAGGAAAAAGTTATTCGTATTCCTCGCTCCAGTCAAGAACCTCTCGAAGTTCAGGGCGACAAGAGTGGTGCTGTGGTTGGCATCATCTCTTACTTGAAGGCGCAGAAATGTTTACGAAAGGGGCATACTGCCATTCTGGCTCTCGTTACTGATGCATCAGCAAAGGAAAAGAAGCTGGAGGATATCCCAGTTGTACGTGACTTCCCTCAGGTGTTTCCTGAAGATTTACCAGGCTTACCGCCTCATCGTCAAGTCGAGTTTCAGATCGAATTGGCACCTGGAGCAGCGCCAATAGCCCGCGCACCATATCGTTTAGCTCCAACCGAACTGGAAGAACTGTCGAAGCAGCTGCAAGAGCTCTTGGAAAAGGGCTTTATTCGTCCAAGCTCTTCGCCTTGGGGAGCTCCAGTGTTATTTGTGAAGAAGAAAGACGGTACGTTCAGGATGTGCATCGACTACCGTGAACTCAACAAGGTGACGGTGAAGAACCGTTATCCTCTTCCACGCATAGATGACTTATTCGACCAGTTGCAAGGGTCGTGTTACTATTCCAAGATCGATTTAAGGTCAGGGTATCATCAACTGAGAGTCCGGGATGAGGACGTCTCCAAAACTGCTTTCAGAACTCGTTATGGTCACTACGAGTTTCTGGTCATGCCATTCGGGCTTACAAACGCACCTGCAGTCTTCATGGATCTTATGAACAGGGTGTGCAAACCGTATCTCGACAAGTTCGTCATCGTTTTCATCGACGACATTTTGATTTACTCCAAGAGTCAGGAGGAGCACGAGCAGCACTTACGCGTTATCTTGGAACTTCTTCGAAACGAGCAACTGTACGCAAAGTTTTCAAAATGCGACTTCTGGCTTCGTGAAGTCCACTTCTTAGGCCATGTGGTAAACAAGGATGGGATTCATGTCGATCCATCCAAGGTTGATTCGATCAGAAACTGGCCAGCACCGCGTACACCGACAGAAATACGCCAATTCTTGGGTTTGGCGGGTTACTACAGGCGATTTATTAAAGACTTCTCAAAGATCGCGCAACCACTCACTATGCTTACACAGAAAGGTGTCGTTTACAGATGGGGTAATGCACAGGAGACCGCTTTTCAGTACTTAAAGGATAGGCTTTGCAGCGCACCTATTCTTTCATTGCCAGAGGGCACAGATGACTTCGTGGTTTATTGTGACGCATCGATACAGGGGCTTGGTTGTGTATTGATGCAGCGGGATAAGGTTATTGCTTACGCCTCTCGGCAACTCAAGGTTCATGAACGGAACTACACGACGCACGATTTAGAGCTGGGAGCTGTTGTTTTCGCGCTTAAGATATGGCGACACTACCTGTACGGTACCAAGTGCACGATTTACACCGATCACAGGAGTCTCGAGCATATTCTTAAGCAAAAGGATTTGAATATGCGTCAACGAAGATGGGTTGAACTTCTGAACGACTACGAATGCGCCATCAAGTATCATCCAGGCAAGGCCAATGTTGTGGCTGATGCCCTCAGTCGGAAAGACTCTCTACCTAAGCGCGTGCGAGCGCTACAGCTTACCATTCAGTCCAGTCTTCCTGCACAGATACGAGCAGCTCAGATAGAAGCACTAAAACCCGAAAACGTCAAGGCTGAAGCCTTGCGCGGTACAAGGCAACAAATGGAACAAAAGGAAGACGGCGCCTACTATGTAACGGGGCGTATTTGGGTCCCACTGTATGGCGGTTTACGCGAACTTGTGATGGATGAAGCGCACAAGTCTCGCTACTCGGTACATCCAGGGTCGGATAAGATGTACCACGATATCAGAACAACTTATTGGTGGCCAAACATGAAAGCTCTTATCGCAACTTACGTCGGCAAGTGTTTAACTTGTGCAAGGGTTAAAATCGAGTACCAGAAACCATCAGGCCTACTTCAGCAACCAGAAATACCACAATGGAAATGGGAGCAAATTTCCATGGATTTTGTTACTGGCCTACCTAGATCCCAGCGTGGGAATGACACTATCTGGGTGGTCGTTGATCGACTCACAAAGTCTGCTCACTTCTTGGCTATCAAAGAAAAGGATAAGTTTTCTACCCTAGCAGACATCTACATGAAAGAAGTTGTTTCGAGGCACGGAGTGCCCACCTCTATTATTTCGGATCGCGATGCACGATTCACGTCAGAGCTTTGGCAAGCGATGCACAAATCTTTCGGCTCACGATTAGACATGAGCACAGCATATCATCCTCAGACAGATGGGCAGTCTGAGCGAACTATTCAAACTCTAGAAGACATGCTTCGAGCGTGTGTTATCGATTTCGGCAACGGCTGGGAAAAGCACCTCCCTTTGGTGGAGTTCTCATACAATAATAGCTACCATACCAGCATTCAAGCCGCTCCATTCGAGGCATTGTACGGACGTAAATGCCGGTCACCTCTCTGTTGGGCAGAGGTGGGGGATAGTCAGATTACGGGTCCAGATATTGTTGTGGACGCCACAGAAAAGATAGCACAGATACGACAACGCATGGCGGCAGCGCGCGACCGTCAGAAAGCCTACGCGGACAAGCGTAGAAAGCCATTGGAATTTGAGGTCGGGGACCGGGTTTTATTAAAAGTTTCACCCTGGAAGGGTGTGGTTCGTTTTGGTAAAAGAGGCAAACTGAATCCGCGGTACGTCGGACCATTCGAAATCTTAGAAAAGATTGGCAAGGTAGCCTACAGATTAAACCTACCTCCTGAACTCGGTGCAGTTCACAATGTATTTCACGTGTCAAATCTGAAGAAGTGCCTGTCAGATGAGACCCTTATAGTTCCTTTTAAGGAACTCACTATCGACGAGCGGTTGCAGTTCGTCGAGGAACCAGTTGAAATCACGGACCGGGATGTTAAGGTCCTCAAACACAAGAGAATCCCTCTTGTTCGAGTTCGTTGGAACTCCCAGCGTGGCCCGGAGTATACATGGGAACGCGAAGACCAGATGAAAGAAAAGTACCCCCAGCTATTCGGAACCAATGTATCCACTTCTGAGACTGAAGCTACTACTACTGAATTTCGGGACGAAATTCCAAATCAACGGGGGGATGATGTGACACCCCAGGAAAACCAGTGAACGATACCTAGCTTCCTCAGTAAGTGCGTACCAAATTTCGGGACGAAATTTCTTTTAAGTTGGGGATAATGTGACAACTCGAGTGTTTGACTTTCACTTTCGCATTTATTGCGCGTTGACTTTGACTTTGACTGTTTAGTTGTTGGATTGTGGACTTGAATTATACGAGTTGTGTGTTAATAGAATATATTGTCGTTTTGCCTATATGTTACTATTTGTGGTGATAGAAAATAATATTAGAATTGTTATTATTATAATATTAACTTTAACCTAGCCCTCGAAGGATGACATGTAGTTCGAAGGATTCGAAGGACCACGAAGGATAACCTTCGACCCCGAAACATATCCTTCGAGCACGAAACATATCCTTCGATATGTTTCGGCCCAGTCCTTCCAATGGGCTTGGCCTATTTCTGTAATACGTATAAGTACGTATCAACATGTACCGGCTGTCATTTTCTATCATATTCCCAACCCTAGAGCTCTCCAAACTGTGACGGCAAGCTAGTAACCACAGGAGACCCTTGCGACCAAACCCTCATTTCGGTTAGTAAAATCTATTTGATTCGATCGTTCGTTTATGCGTATGTGTTCACGTGTAGTGTGTTCTTGATTGTTGATGTAACCTGAACTGATACATGCCTGAATATTATGATTTTGAATACGATTGAATATCGATATAGATTTCACATAGGGTTTGATGATGTGTTAATGTGCGTTAACCGGTTTCGTGATACGTTTAAACTAGGTTCATGCTAGACAATGATTTCTGGATGATTGCGTTATGATTAGATGTGCTAAATGATTCTGATGATTTGGTAATGATGATGATGACGGCTGTATAGATGATTAGGGTTGCTGTTCCTGTGAAAACGTAACTGTTGATTGATCGAAAGATACTGTTTGTCGAAACATAGGTAGTGTCGAAAGATGCTTGTAGTCGAAACATAGCATTGACCGAAGGATAGATATGACCGAAACATAATTAAGTTGACCGAAAGATACCTTAGGTCGAAAGATGACTGATGGTACGAAACATACCAACTAGTCCGAAAGATAACTGTGAAAACTTGTAAGATCACTGATGTGTCGAAAGTTAGCAGTGGATCGAAGGATAGTAGCAATTATAAACATCCTTCGAAGGATGGAATGTATACATGAACTATTTGACATGCCATGCTTGATGATGAATGTTTACATTTGTAATTGTGTGCACTAGCTGATGAGTAACTAGGAAATGGTACGTGTGCGCCGACGTACAAACTGACTGTTACGTGAACATTGTATTGCATGCGAATCATTGCGAACATGAACTGATTTGTTATACGTGCATACACTAGGACGTGATTAATTACTTGTGAGTGCATAACCTAGCATACCGAGCAAACCAAGGTGAGTTCACACTCCTACTAAGGCATGGGATTCCCGGGTTGTGGGAATGGGTTAAAGGTTGTTATTGAAAGGAACGTACATATGCTTTACTAGACTGTCACCTATCATGTCCTCGGATGTCAGGACGGTTACGTAGGTTGGGATAACACCTACGGGTTCACATGCCATTCTATCCTCGGTTACGAAGGATACGCACGTAAAACCTACGTGTACGCATTACTTACTTCTATCCTCAGGTTACGAAGGATACGTGCGTAAAACCTACGCACACTTTATACACACTTCTGTTCTCGGACGAAGAACAGGGATAATAATACGAACAGTCTAGTGGTCACTTAACATGGGAAGCCCCCACCAGCACAACTTACTATCGGCCCTGTAGAGCCACCTGTTATTTACTGTTACACATTTACTTACTGTGAACTCGCTCAACTAGTTTGTTGACCATTCTGTTACATGCCTTGCAGATCGTTAGGTACTTGGAGCTTGCACTGGAGAAGCGGGTCGTTGTGGACAAGGATTCGTGGTTTCTATGCTGAACTATTATAACATTTGAACTATTTACTATTGTTGGATTATTACTATGCTTCCGCTACACTTTAAAACAATAACATGTTTTGAACACCTTTGGTATTGAACGGATGGTTTTCTTTTATCTTACTTAATACTATATGCATGTTCAATATGATTGGTGGCTTGATCCTGGTCAGTCACGCTCCCAAGCGGTGATACTCCGCAGGTGGATTTTGGGGGTGTGACAACTTTCACCAAAATACTTGAAACATAGCATAAAGCCCTCAGCTGATTAGACAATAAAATTGATAATCATCTGTTGTAGCTGAAAAGATCCTCTAAAGGGGACACACTTCAAAGTCGAAACTGATATCTCTCTGCTGAACGGAAGTTCTGACCTGAGATCCCTCAGTTCTCGCATTTAACCCCTAATTTATGTACAGACATCATCGTAGTATTCTTGCCTGTAAGACTGAATATTGAGATTCTGGATACGGGAGTATATTCAAGAGGTGGGACACATGAATTAAGCTAAGTTCCTAAAACATCTAAATCGTATCCTGAATAGATTGAAAATTGTGTGAAAATTTAAGAGGACAACTATATCATCAATCGAGGTGAATCGTTTAGAACTTAAAATGATTAAAGCTTAACGGTGCTAGTGATTTGTCTCAAGAACTGATATGATCCTCTTACACAAACTCACAAAAATATTATTTGTATATATTTGTTTACTGCATTTCTTTCAAAAACAAAAATCCAAAAAGATTTTCGGAGTGTTTTAGCATAAATTCTTTGAAAAGTCAAAAAGATTTTCGACAACAGATGTTGAAGAGCTGATATTCAAAATTTGAGTGCTAAACATGATGAACAGGTTTGGGAGAATATGTTGAAAACTTTAAATGACATATATAAATGGTTTATTTGGTTTATTTGGGAGAATATGTTGAAAACTTTGAATGTCATATACAAATATTTCAAAAGATTGTGTATATTGGTTAATCAAGGTCATTTATTTGAACTTGATGTAACTAATGTGTTTGTTGAAAATGATATCTACCGGTAAGTTTACGGGAATTAATTGGTTATAAATTTTGTGAAACTTATGTTGAGGTAGAGGATATGCAGGTTAACCAGGTTTCAAGTCCTGAGCAGATGTAGAACAAAGCCAGGAATTGATCCTGAACTTGTGAACCGACGAAAGCCAGACTACGATCCCGACAGCTGAGTCTAAGGGGGAGTCTGAAGACGAGCTCAACGCAAACGAAAGCGTGGATTCAAAGAGCCAAGTATCGTTCTTGGAAGAGCTTGTAATCGGAAATCCAGGTGTCGATCCCAAAAGCACGGAAGCTTGACGAAAGGGGGAGCCTGAAGAAAAAGGAGTCTAAGCGAGAGGGGGAGCAACGGAAGCTCAAAAACAGATCCACGGGGATTTTGTTCGAGAAAGAGGGAGTCTATGGTTGCTGATACCATCAAACCTTCAAAGAAGACTCAGAGAGAGAGAGAAAGACTAGTCGCTACGAGTTTGACTACAGATTGACTGCGGCAATATCCAAGGGGGAGTCTGTTAGTGCAGTGATGTCTATCGCCTGCGTCAATCAGAACTGTAGCTGAAACTGTAGTAAAATAGGCTTTATATTGTAATTATAAGAAATAGGCAAGGTGGCAAACTTGTAAATAAGAGGGAATCTCTTATAACCTTGTGCCTATAAATAGGAGCCTTAGGTTAAGAGTTGAAAACTTTTGCCACATTAGAGCTTGGAGAGCTTAGGTGCATAGAGAGAGAAACTAGAGAGAGAAAGTGGCAAAACGTGATTCACGGAGCTTGTATATGTTACATCATCAATAGAATCACGTCATTCGTACGATCTCGTCTGTTCGGTCACACACGTTCACGGATTCCGCACGTTGAACGTGTCGTTACGCAATCGAATCGGAGCGAAACCGGACCTAACAGGTGAGAGGTGTCAATGTGAAGAATTTTCAACTTCAAGATGTCTGTGTGCCGTGTCAGAAAGGGAAGCAAATCAAGAAATCACATCCATTGAAAAAGGTTAACACTGTAAACATGCCACTCGAGCGTCTGCATATGGACCTTTTCGGCCCAGTCAAACACAAGAGTGTGCACGTGGAGGTTTTCTGCTTGGTAGTTACTGATGACTATTCAAGATTTTCATGGGTTGACTTCATGGTTCACAAGAGTGAGACTCCAGAAATTCTAAAGAATTTGATCACCTTGTTGGAAAATCTTTATAATCTAAAGGTGAGGCGAATTCGAAGCGACAACGGAATCGAGTTCAAAAACAGGGTTATGGATGAATTTTGCACTGCAAAAGGAATCCTTCATGAATAAAGCTCTCGGTACACACCACAACAAAATGGAGTCGCTGAAAGAAAGAACAGAACCTTAATTGAGACTGCAAGAACCATGTTGGTTGAGTCTCAGCTTCCAGTTCGATTCTGGACTGAAGCTGTTGCCTCGGCTTGCTACACGTTAAACAGGGTTCTCACAGTGAAAAGACATGGCAAAACGTGCTTCGAACTCCTACACAAGAAGACTCCTGACTTGGAATATCTAGAACCTTTTGGTGCACCATGTACCATGATTGGGTATGCTACTCCTAATCTGCGAGTATGGAACCTAACTACCAAAAGGATTGGAGAATGGGGTGAAGTAAGAGTTCAAAGATATTCTAATCCACTGAAGCCTTCTGGAGATCCATGGATGTTTGATTATGATGGTCTTTTCGACTCATTTAATCTGCCGACATTTGATGATGACAATGCAATTGCTCAAATGTTGTCTGAAAGTGAGAATGCGACTGGCTCTCAGTTAGCTCGTCCAATCATTGTTGACTCACAAGTATCTTCTTCTGTCAACAATCTCGTTTCAAATGAGGTGTTTAATGATGCTGTCGATTACAATTTGTCATCGGAAGATGAGGAGTATGTTGATGCAAATGATGGTGAAGCACCGCGTCCGGTTCAAGGTACTTCAGAAGCAACGGATCCAGTGTCTGCGCCAATTATCCAAGAAGAAAATGCATCATCTTCTACAACTCAACAGCTTCAGAATGATATCGGGAATTTAAATATCAATAACTTGAGGTCAAATGTTGAAATTCCTCCAGTTTCTGAAACCCGAATTCATAACATTCATCCTCAGCAGAATATTATAGGTGATGTTCTCAGTGGTGTAAGGACAAGGAATCAAATCAGAAATAACGAAAATGCTGGCTTGTATGCTGAGATACGAGAATCGGGACAACAAAATGATTGGTCTTTCGCCTGCTATGTTAGCCAAGAAGAGCCTAGATCTTGGAAGGAGGCATTGAAAGATGATTCCTGGGTGGAAGCCATGCAAGAAGAACTTCAGCAGTTCGAGAAGTTGGGTGTATGGAAATTGGTTGATAGGCCCGACAACTACAAGAAGATCGGAACTCGTTGGGTGTTTAATTGCAAAAAGGATGACCGTGGGATTGTTGTCCGAAACAAAGCAAGGTTAGTTGTTCAAGGCTTCAGTCAGATCGAAGGTATTGACTACAATGAAGTGTATGCACCTGTTGCACGTCTGGAGGCTATTAGAATCTTTCTAGCCTACGCATCTTTCAAGAAATTCAAGGTGTACCAGATGGATGTTAAAAGTGCTTTTCTACACGGAGTAGTCGAAGAGGAAGTATATGTCGAGCAACCACCGGGGTTTGAAGATCCATTACATCCTGACAGGGTTTTACTGCTTAACAAGGCGTTATATGGTCTTCATCAAGCACCTCGGGCCTGGTATGAGACACTGTCTACCTACCTGCTGAGCAATGGGTTTAGACGGGGTTTGATCGATTGTACCCTCTTCATCAAGGAAAAAGGTGAAGATCTTCTGTTGGTACAGGTGTATGTCGATGACATTATCTTTGGTTCTACCGATGATAAGTTATGCAAGGAATTTGAAAAGGTGATGCAAGATCGATTCGAGATGAGTGCGATGGGTGAAATGACGTTCTTCTTGGGTTTGCAAGTTAATCAGTCCGAATATGGAATTTTTATCCATCAAACCAAGTACGTCGGAGACATCTTGAGCCGGTTCCAGATGTCCGATTCGAAGCCAATTTCTACTCCTCTTCCGTAGAATCACGGGATTACTCCGGATGAAAAAGGGGAAGCTGTGGATTCTTCACTTTATCGTGCTATGATTGGATCCTTAATGTATCTCACCGCATCAAGACCCGACATTATGTATCCAACTTGTCTTCTCGCTAGGTACCAAGCGAATTCGAAGGTTTCTCACTATGCTGCTGTCAAAAGGATTTTTCGTTATCTGAAGGGTTGCCCTGACACCGGGTTATGGTACCCTAAGGATGATAACTTCGATCTCAAGGCTTACAGTGATTCTGATTTCGGCGGCTGCAAGAAAGATGGAAAATCAACTACAGCAGGATGTCAGTTCTTAGGCAATCGCCTAGTCACTTGGCAGTGCAAGAAGCAGACATGTGTGGCTACATCTACATGTGAAGCGGAATACATTGCTGCGTCTAGTTGCTGCTCCCAGGTTCTATGGATCCAACAACAGATGCGGGACTACGGTTTTGAATTCCTAACTACTCCTATTTATGTTGATAATGAAGCTGCTCTACAGATCACTAGAAATCATGTACAGCACTCAAAAACGAAGCACATCGATATTAAATATCACTTCATACGTGATTGCTTTGAAAAGAAACTTATCGATGTGGTTCACATTCATACCGATCACCAACGTGCCGACCTTTTTACCAAAGCATTTGATAAATCAAGATTCGATTATTTACTTTTGGTAAACGGCATAAAGGTGAAGCAAGAATAACCGACATCGGGAAATCGTTTTTGTAAATATTTTTCTAAAACCAAAAATCCAAAAATATGTTTTTACTTTATTTTATTTTTGAATTTTAGGGGGAGAAAGTTTCAAGAAAAATACAAAAACATTGAAAAACCACAAAAATACAAAAATATGTCTTTAATTTATTTACTTTCTGCATTTAAGGGGGAGAAAATTCAGAAAAACACAAAAACAATAGAAAATCAAAAATGAGTTTCTTGGTAATATAAGAGAAAATGATATTACATCAGAGGTCGGTCGAAACATGTTTCTAGAAATCAAAAGAAAAAGAAAATGATAAGTAGCTCTACTAATGATGTACCGGTAGACTCACGATCATTTTAAAGTATGCAGGAGATATAAACATAACGAACTGAAAACCGCGTGGGAACCGCTCATTGGCATATGGTCTTGGTACCGAAATTTCGTTTGATAGATTGCCGAGGTTCTGAGATATTCGGGGTTTATACTGTTTATCATCTGGGTATCATGGTTGTTTCTATAAAAGACAAAGTCTAAGTTCTTCCATGATACCATACATACGTGTACATAATTCATATTGCATTCGACCTCAATAAGTGATAAACAATCACATGTCCATACAAAATAAGTGATAAAATATCACATTTATCCAGGAGTCAAGTTCGTCTCTCTGCTGTACGGAAGTACTGACCTGTTCACGGACTTGCTCCTGTGCCCTCATGCATCGAAAATCAAGTTCCTCATCAATAAGTGATTCTATCACATAGGGCTTGTTTTCACTTCAAAATAAGTGACTTGTTCACATTTTATATACGTTAAAAACGGATGATAAATGGTATACTCCCCAGTAAGATGAACTCTCGTGCATACCTTGATACGGGAATGTGTCGTGAGTGGATGAACACCGGTCGGTAAGTATAATCATACCTTAAATGTATCTCATTGTATTATGATTACACTTGATTGTTGAGTTTAAGTGGATAACAATATCGGTAATTGTGGTAGAATACTTATCCACTTCTGTAAAAGAATTTTAAAAGGAAATGTGTTTTGACAAAAGACCGCAAGCTGATATGATTCTCTTCGCCAGAAACTCGCAAAAATATTGTTGTGTTTGTACATATTTACTTACTGCTTAATTTTTCTTGTCTTATTTTAAACAGTTTTGTCGTTTGGTGCATATCAACACGACATTAGCGGTGATGTCGTTTGATAACATTCAAAGGATATTAAAATTGTTATCTTTTATTTTATCAAAATCCAAAATCCAAAAAGATTTTCATTTTAATATTATTTTTGATTAACTGATGTTGGTGCTCAATCCGATACCTGACAAGCCGAGATACTTCATAAAACTAACCTTTGCAAAACTTCATAACGGACAATTTTTCAAAATGGTCATTTCTGAAAACCTCAAAAATTTGAAGGGTTTGAACTGGAAATTCCCAAAAATCCAAAGTGTTGGTGGAAATCTGATCCTTTGAGGAAGCAATGGCCCTCGAAAGATCAGATGGTCAATGAAAGTCAATGAAAGTCAATCATCTCAGTCGAAAGATGAATTGGTCAACGAAGGATTTGACCAATTTGATCTTTCGAGCTGATCAGATCTTGTTGAAAGATGGAAAAGGTCGAAAGATATCCTTCGAGGATCCTCATAAATATCTGGTATCCTTCGATCCAGATCCTTCAAATATATGGTATCTTTCGAGCCATATATGGATCCTTCGACCCAAGGCTGATCTTTCGAGACACCTTTTTATCTTTCGAAAGGTCATTTATCCTTCGAGATGGTTCGACTTTCGAGGTCAGACTATAAAAAGGTCATCTTCTTCATTTGATCATAACAGTTTCAAACTTTCATCACTCAAAACCTCTGATCACCCCGAAACTCTGCCAAAATCAAAACACGTTAAAGTATCAGGATTTTCATATAACATTCGGTAGGATAATCCGGAATCTTTTAACAAACAACATTATGAAATTTTCATTTGATCTTGTTATATTACCCTTATTGTTCTTATTCTCAGTTTATGAAAATCATGAATAAAATGGGTTTTATATACAATGTGTTGTAAAATGATTAGTGTTAGGTTTGTTGATCATCAGTTTTATTTGGATGAAACACGGTTTGGTTTGAACCTTGATGTCAAAATTTTGGGTTTGGGTTAAAATAGAGTCGTGGTTTGGGTTTATGGTCTAAATTGATGCATGTGTGTGTGTTCAGTGTCCGAGTGGGTCTAAATTGTTGATGTTTTAAATGGTGTTTAGTGTTGTGTTTGTCTGGTATAAAACACACTTGAATCCAACTTAAAAACTATCACCGGAAACACACTTAAAAATGACCGCCGGAAAATATCGCTGATGAACAGTTGCCGGAAATCAACACGAAGGATGTTGATCCTCAACCTCGAAAGATGTGCTGTAAACTATCTTTCGAATTGAGACTCGAAAGATGTTAAGCTTCTCGAAGGATTCATCCTTCGATTGATCAGACCTTTCGAATGATCAAGACATCTTTCAAATTCTTGATTCTTCGAAAGATGATCCTTCGATAAGGAATTTCATCCTTCGAGGAAAGTAACATCCTTCGAACAGTCAGTCATCCTTCGAGCCATGTTTCAATCCTTCGATGGCTAAATGACATCTTTCGAGGGTTCAACACTTAGAAATTTTTCAAGAAATTGAAATTTTTCTAAAGTGTGAAATCCTTGTTGACTGTTTGACTTTTCTCATTACGTGTCAATGTTCTGATGTACAGAAATGGCACCGAAAGTGAGGAAGGAACGGGCAAAGCCAACGAAGAAGGAAAAATCTGAGGTTGAATCTATGTCTGAACCTAGACATAACATGGCTGCTTATTTACAACCGGAAGGCAAAATCAGTCCGGAATTCACGGGAATTATGGAATATCTTCATCGCGCTCGTATCAACTATGCAATCACTACACAGCATACTGCTTATCAATCTCATATCAAGGAGTTCTGGAATTCGGCTGTGGTTGAAACAGTGGAGAACAAGGAAGTGATTAATGGATCAGTTGCTGGGAGACCCGTGGTGATTACAGAGAACACCATCAGAGCACGCTTGCATCTAGGCGATCAACGAGAAGATTCTACTTCTATTGATTTACAATGTCAGCGGGGATTACTGATGAGGCTACGGTACAGCGACAACGTTCTTGCAAATCAGATCAACAAGAAGTTTATGCCACTTCGATACAAGCTCTTGTTGCATATCCTTATTCACTGCCTGAGCAACAAAAGATCTGGATATGATCTGTCGCCGATTGATTTAACGGGATTGTTTACGGCTTTGATTCTGAACAAGCCGTTCAACATATCACGTTATATTTTCGACAATCTGAAGGAAAATGCTCGAAGGCCACTCCCGTCAGCTACTCAACGAACATCTACCAAGTTTTGGCTTTATCCTAGATTCCTGCAGATGATGATTGATGATCAGATTCCTGATCTTCCTAAAGCTGAGGCAGATGTTCTACCTGTCAATCCGATGAATGAACGTACACTACTGATCTTCAAGTCCATGTCCAACTATAAGGAATCGGATCCAATTAGAAAGCTTATTGGTCATCTCGATGTTCCGAACTACGAGGCACCGCAGAACAACAAATGGCGTCGAGACGCGAGTGATTCTGATAATGAAGAGCCAAGGTTGATCGCTTTGGCTGACACGCAGCTTGGGGCTAAACATGGAATCAAAGCATCAAGGAAGTCTGCTGGCAGTTCTAGTGCTGCAACACATGTTGAGGTTGATGTTAATGTTGCTGCTGAAGAAGTTCAGGGAGTGTTTGTCGATCCTGATACTCGTGTTAGAGCAGGTGGTGATGGTGGTACTGTAGTTGGTGAGACAGGCGGTAGTGTAGGTGGAGATGGTGGTCCTGCTACTCAGTCAGGTGATGTTGCAACTGACAAGGGTAAAGGAAAGGTAGATGAGCCTAGGAAACTAGTGGATGACAGTAGTTCGTCTTCTGAAGACGAAGGAGGTTCTGGTGACGATGGTTCGTCTTCTGAGGATGATAATCCTCCTCCTCCAGGGATGCGAAAGGTCTATGATAATCGCGGGAATCTCCGTTTTGAACGAATAGAGAAGACGGTTAGAACTGGAGAATCTGACAAAGATGAGGATTATATCCCTGCTGCTCCGGGTTTTATTAGAAAGAGGAAAGCAAAAAGACAGGGTACTCGTGCGTCAAAGAAAACGGCTGGTGATTCCTCTATTCCTGTTTCTATTCAGCTTTCAACTGCTCCAGAGCAACAACTGCCTCCTGTTAGTGATCAGTTGACTGCATCAGAGACGCTGGACCTGATGTCTTCTCCTCAGAGGTCTTCTGGGACGCGCACGGTGTCTGTTGATCAACAGCCGCCTGCAACTCCCGCCTCAGGTACACATGTCCGACCTCCTCTTGTTATTACTGGTCCCACAGGTGCTTCTGGTCAGGCTGGTCAGTCTGGCTCCTCAGGACCTGAGCATTCGCGACCGACTCTGGTAGAGACTTTGTCTGTTTTATCTGAAGCTAAAAAGATTCAATTCCTGATTCCTGATTGAACAAGTCAGTGAATTGGGTTCTATAGTCGGTCGGCATACAAGAACAATTGAAGAGTATCGTGTGCAGTGAACACAGGATGTGGTGGCACACAACACGCTGTGTTCAATTGTTAATGCTCAGAATCTCAAGATTAAGGAACAGGCCCTAGAGATCGAAAGGTTGAAAGAAGCCAACAGGGCTCGTGATAGGGAGGTCGAGATAATGAAAAGGCATAGTACTGTGTTGGAGTATGAGGCAAAAGCACTAAGGCAGAAGCATGAAGAGCTGTCAGAGCGCTATAAAAATCGTGATGATCGATTAATAGAAGGCTTTAAGCCTGTTCAAGCAAACTTCAAGAAGTTGGAATACAAAGTAGGTACGCTGTGGAATGAAAGATGCAATGCATTAGGCATCGTTCCCTCAAGGCGTGAGGATGACAAGGATGATGATGCAGCAAATCCGGATCAACCAGCTGCCTCAGGTTCCGGTGCAACTGCATCCGGGGCTGCAGGTGGGTCTGGTACATCTCAAGATGCTCCTACTGCTCCTTCAATAGCTACTACTGTCCCATCTGAGCAGACAGAAACACTAGAAACTTCTGCAGGGCATGAGCATGTTAGTCTGGAACCAGAAACGTTTGCAGATTTCCCTGAATCCTCAGGTGTTCTTCAGTATCATCCAGTCACGGGTGAACTGTTAGAAGAGAGAGAACATGTTACCGAAATGTCTGATGAACAGGTACTGGCTCTGACAGAATTGGATGAAGTTGATGTGAGCATGATTGATGCTACTCCGTTGGTTCAGGACCAAACCGATTTCTCTACAATTGATGAAATCTTCATCGGTTCGGATCCTGAACGTCCTGTCTATGTTGGGCAAGATAATGCGAAGGTGAATGCTCTTGATGATGAGTATGTGGCAGAAAAGACAGCAGAATTTGCCAATCTTTCTTCAGATTCTCCGACAGCTCAAGAAAACCGTGAGAAGACTGTGAATGAATGGCGAGCGGATTTCCTAGCTAGGAATCCTCCTCCGCTCGCTCCGTTGGATCAGGTTAATTACATGAGTCTGGAAAAGAACCAGGCTCGGGGTCGTATCATTAGTTGGATGTTCGTTAAGGAACTTCACTGCATGGTAGTGAAACGAGAAAGTGGTCTTCAGTATTTTAGGACTCTTCTAAGCATTCTGTCACTTCCGTACTATGATGTTGCAGTTTTAGCTCAACTAGATGTTATCAATCGAGTCGAAGACAAGATGGTGGATCTGTTTGCAAAGAAGATCAGGTTGGAAAGAAGAAGGGGTTGGAAGGATCCGTTATACAAGCCGCAATTTCCTCGATACGAGCAGATCAGATTTACACTTGATCCAGAAACAAACACTGCTCGATATCGTTTGGTTTATGATCCTCCAAAAGTGATGAAGAAGATACCTTTGTTGAAAATGAAGACTGACTTTCTAGGAAACTTTCGTTGCTGGGTCTATGATGCGGATACTGGAGAAGCCGTGATCTTATTCCGAGATAGTCAAGAGAACTTTCGAATAATAGATCCGATGTGGATTACTAACATGTCCAGCTCGGATATTATTGTTCTAAAGGATCACGAGATCAACTACCTGGTTAGAGATCGTGAACAGGCAATGAAGTTTCAGAAGATGCCCTTGTACTGCTTCAATCTCCTAGTTAATGCGGGAAGTGCATGGTCATCACATCATTTGACAGTTGAAAGGACGTCCGAGACTTAAAGACACGAAGATCGAGACAAAGCTACAGCCAAGGGGGAGTTTGTTGGTGCACTTGTGTCTGTACATTGTCTGTATTTTGTAATGTTATAAAACGATGTCTTTTGTCTGTCGTGTTTACGTCTTTTGTTGTGTTGTATATGTGTTTGAATACAGTTTGACCAAGTCAACCATCCTCCTGGTTTGACTTGGCCAAACAGTCAACACTATGTTTGTAAGGTTGATTGCTTCGAATGATGTCATCGAAGGATGGTTTATATCCTTCGATGACCTCGAAAGATCTCGAAAGACAACCTTCGATGGATACAGATGGACCTCGAAGGATATATCATCCTTCGAGGTATGTATGGATCCTTCGGTAGATTTCTGGTCGATAGATGATCCTTCGACCAGACTATCTTATCCTTCGAGCATGCAATCTGTTATGGGTATATATATACCATGTATGGTTTCACTTCACTGTTAGACATCTAGTTCTCAGAAAGTCTTTTGATAGTGTATGTGAGTGAACCAAGTCTTGTAGAGAGCATTTTCAGTTTGGTCAAGGGCTGTAACCGTGTCCACTGAAATACAAGGGAAAACTTTGATATCTTGCGTGTCTACTCTTTCTCTTTGTTGCTTGTGCTCTCATATAAACTATCGGTTTACATTCTAGCTTGGATTCCGCACTTGCTAGAGTGTTAAACATAACAAGGATAAGGTTTAACCTCAACCTCCGAGAGGGACCTACAAGTCTTACAGGTGAGTGCACACTAATGATATCTGTATTGGGTGAATGCGAGGCCATGAGAGCTCAGGTTAGAACTTCCGTTCAGACAAAGAGATGATGGCTCGACTTTCGGTGGGTTCCCTTTGGGAATCTTTTTTACAACAGCACATGATTAGCATTTTGCAATGTTTCATCATTTTTTATGCTGAGGGGAGGCTTTATGAATAAAGCTGTGCAGAGTATTATACTAGGACTAGGCTATTGCTTCCGTAAAATCAGAAGTCCTGGTATAATACCTCTGATATCATCACGTACAAAGACCTAGTATGTCAGAAATAAGATCTTTCAAACAGGATTTCAGGGGTTACCTATATATCCTGGAGATGTTCCCCATGTAAAAGCAAGTTATAATTTTTGTTTATATCCCAAACAAATCTACTAAATGTGTAAAAACCTATCGACACATCATTTGCGAGACTGCTTAACACATTTTTTAACTATACAATTCTTTAGCGTACTGCATCTGTCTAGCTGATGTACTATCATTTCCCCTTTTTACACAAACTCTTTTTCAGATTTTCTATTGTTTTTGGATTTTGAAATTTTATCATGTTTTTGGATTTTCTGCAAACTTTCTCCCCCTAAAAACAAAAATATATTTTTGTGTTTTTGGTTTTATCAAAAACAGAAAATAAACTGTACAAAAAAAACTTAACAACATGACGTGGATCACTTCAGATCGCCGTCCTCCTCGGCTTCACATTCAATTACCCTCCCAGAAAACGAATTTTTCAAACCATTTAATTTCAAAAGATAGTTAAATCTTGTTCTATAAAAAGGTTTGGTGTAAAAATCAGCCCTCTGATCATCGATGTGTATATGTTCAATTCGAATCAATTTCTTCTCGTGAAAATCACGGATGAAATGATGTCGTATTTCAATATGCTTTGTTTTAGAATGGTGAACCGGGTTTTTAGTTATGTTTATCGCTGCCTCATTGTCCACAGATATAGGCGTGTCCAAGAACTACAAACCAAAGTCCCTCATCTGCTGCTGGATCCAGAGGATATGAGAGCAACAACTGGAGGCCGAAACATATTCAGCCTCGCATGTAGAGAGAGCGACTGAGGTTTGTTTCTTGCACTGCCAGGTGACTAGTTGAGTTCCAAAGAACTGATAGCCAGTGGTGGTGGACTTTGCATTTTGCTTGCAGCTACCAAAATCCGAATCAGCATAACCTGTGAGAGAAAAATAACCAGACTTAGGATACCACAAGCCGGTGCTTGGGCAGCCTTTCAAATACCGTAAAATGCATTTGACGATCGTCAGATATGAGTGTCTTGGGCTGGACTGATAACGTGTCACACCCTGAAACATCAGAGCTGGCGTGACTGGACCAGTATCTTCATTGCACAGCGGAAGCAAATAAGCTAAGACTTCTAGAAAGTGAACGCTGCTAAGTACTCGAATTCCCATGGGTTCTCATATTCCAACCATTCCATAGTTTTGAAAATGCAACCTGAGAAAGAACATGCGAAAAAAATCAACATATAGTTGAGCGAGTTCAGAGTTGGTTTTGAAAAGATTTAAAACAAATCTTTTTGATAACCGGTTTTAAAGTTGTTGAGAAAATATAGTAAAATCATTTTCTTGGCATGATATATGAGAACTGTGAGTCTAGCCCACGAGAGTCTTTGTGCATTGCACGAGAGAGAATGAGCCGAGCCCAAACGAACCTTTGTAAGCAGGATCAGCGCATCCTCTTACTTAGGTATAATTTGAAAACGTTACCAAAGTTTGTAAATCCATGTATTTGTGAGTTTCCATCAAATGAATCTTATGAACATATGAAAGTTTTAGTGTTGTAAATGGGTATGTAAAGCGTCTATGAACAGGTTGATCGTTAATGTTTCGCGAGGACATTAACGTATGCAGCGACATAGGAAGTACTCAACCTGTGTAGACGGTTTTTAGTGTCGAATCACCTCGAATGTGTCGAATCACCACGACTATGTGAATCACCTTGACTGTGTCGAATCACCTCGACTGTGTCAAATCACCTCGACTGTGTCGAAACCCCTCGACTGTGTCGAAACCCCTCGACTGTGTGATTCACTTCGACTGTGTCGGATCACCTCGACTATGTTAAATCCCCTCGACTGTGTTGAATCACCTCGACTGTGTCGAATCACCTCGACTGTGTCACCCGTACCCATTAGAAAATCATACACGTTTCGTAAATATGCGCGCGTTTTGTAAAACCGGTATGTTTGATCGAAATCACTCGTAAACCATTTAATTTCCTTGAAATTCATTCGCAACACGGTTTAGAAATATGAGTTTTCGTTCATCAAAAAGTTGTTTATTTTTGCAAAACTTGCATGTCTTTCCACCCCCGAAAACATTTATAAAAATGTAAAACAGTAAAAAGTGGGGGGTTATGAACTCACCTTGTCATTCATGTGCAAAGCTAGCTTAGTGTGATTCCATAGTGCCATCCCACGAATGTGAATTCGCTAGCGTGCAACTACAGCATTCCTAATCAAGGAATAATTATAAGTTTCTAATCAAACGTAGCTAAACTACGTGTCCGAGCTCTACCGGATCGTTAACTCAACAATTTTGTGAAGGTGTTATTAGTTTGACTTAGGATAACCAATCTAATGGTTATTTGATCCTGTTTATAATCAGGATAAAACTAAGTCACGAAATCGACTTACTTTCTGAGTGTTGCAAGTTATATACTTATTTTTACGTATACAATCAAATATATATACACGAAGTCGTGTTAGTTGTCGTGAATAGAAATACTTAGGTGTATAGCTGTTCGTGTCATCGTAGTTGTCGTAAGTTGGAAATAAATGAATATATATATATATATATGCACATATGTATTTATATATCGAAAGCTTGATGTTTGAAACAAATTCAAACATTCATAGTCGTTTTATAAGAATACTGGGACTCTAGGCGATTGAAAGAAATAAAAATAATTATATTTATATTATATGATTTTCAGAATATTAAACGTTTGAAGTATATATTTCGAATTCCGAAGTTTGATATTAATATAGCATTATATTTATATTTATCTTATAAAAGTATTCGGACTTACGATGTTTGAAATAAATATAACCTCATATCTATTGTATGAAAACATTTGAATTTATTCGAATTATCGGCCTTTAAGGTATAAAGTATTTGAGTTTTAATGTAACTTGAAATAAATATAGATATTTTTATATTTATTTTATATATGTTTCGAAATTCGTTAATTAGACCTTCTCGTTTGTCGGATGTTATAAATTCGTCGCGCATGTCGTAAGGCGTCGCAAAAATACATATGCTTTATATTTTATAAAGAAAATATATATAGAGTTTAACATTCGATAGACGTCGTTTATGAGTTATAAATGTTTCCTATAACGATTTTTTTTACCAAAAACGAACAGAGTTTCCTCTGTTTTTGGAATAACCCGACAACACTAGTTGTCGTTTTTTTTTGTCAAAATTCCACAATTATCACTCAAACAGTATATATATATATATATATATATATATATATATATATATATATATATATATATATATATATATATATATATATATATAATTTCTTGTCGAATATATAAAATAATGTATCTCATTTTAATCGAAACGGTTCAACCTCGGGTCGCGTATAACTACTAATCTAGGAATAACGAAATAATAACTTGCTACGCCTAACTTTACCGGGTCCTGAGTTGACCGGGTGTTGGCTGTGTTGACCGGGTTGACCAGTTGACGGAACCCGAAGCTTAAACCAAACTGACAATGATTGCTTAGCCACCGTTGACTGATCCTGATCGAACCCCAAATGAGATCCGAACCTAAACTTAAGTGAGTTGACTCTTCTTTGACACTGTTGACCCGAGTTGACTCGGGTTTTACCGGGTTGACTCGGGTTTGACCCGAGTATCCGACTGAGTTGACCCTCACATCCAAACTGAACCGAGCCGAGTCTGAAAAACACTCGAACCAAATCAGAACCACCATGAACCAAAGCTGGAAAAATAAGGATCCGAGTAAAAAAATAACCTTCGCCACCACCGACGCCGTCGTTGGCGTGGCTCCGGCAGCGAACGCCGTCGTTGGCCGACACCACTACTTCAACATCATCAACGTAATCATCATAGTTCTTAACAGCATCAGCATCATCATCGACAGCAGCAAATATTATCATCATTAATCAGAAAATAAAAGAAGAAAAGTAAAGAACAGAGAAAAATGGGACACCAGATCTTACCGTAAGAACTAACGACTGTCGGAGGGTCACCGGTCATCATCATATCCATCATCTTTCATCAACATCATCGTCTGTCGGCGCCATCGCCGTTTTCCGGCCGGCGGAGTGACGGCATGTTGGTGCACTACATCTGCTGATTACGTCTTGTATCGAGTCATTATCTTAGAACGTTAGATCTAGGCACGTAATACGAGAAATTATGAGATTGTATAGGTTTATAGGGTTTGGATCGCTCATAGGTACATGGTGATAGTGGACCGCTCGTATGACACTATCTTGGGCCGCTATTGTGTCAAGTATGTGGGCCGCTTATGTGACAACATGTTGGGTCGCTTTTATGTCATGTCTGGGCCGCTTATTGGGCCTGTCCAATAAGCGGTCCCAATGTCCTATAAATACCTTATGAGCGGATTCATTTGTAACGGTTCCTGATTTTCGTACCGAAGTGCTGCCGGATCGAAAACAGGTTGTATTCATCGTCAAATCAATAGAAAAGGAATTTAAAGTGTTATACAAGCTATTCCTACGTCATTTACTTGTTTTCCGCACCTGTACTTGACGAAAACACCTCTGAACGACTCGTTCGGGTCGCCAACCAATCCTACAAGTGGTATCAGAGCTTCAGGAGGAGGAGTTCTACAGGAAATAGCTGAAAATTGTCGAAAATTCTGTCTTCTACTCATTCTTTTTCAGATTTAGATATTTTTCACGGTCGAAACTTGCTCAAAATCTCATGGATTGTGCACGATGGTATAAAGACAAATCCTTGAAAGTTTGGGGTTGAAATTCAAAGAAATAGTGGGTCAAATCGTTGTCCGAAGTTGGATCGCTTTTCTGGAACAACTCTGGATCGCTTATTGGACCTAGCTTGAACCGCTTATCCGTACGTGTTTAGGACCGCTCATTCGATCATTCTGACTTGAATCGCTCATTCGGACTGCTCATCCGGACCGCTCATACATCAAATCCTGGACCGCTCGAATTGATACTTGCTGAACCGCTCGAACAGCACACTTGTGAACCGCTCGAACAACATATCTTGAACCGCTCGAACAACACATCTTGAACCGCTCGAACAACACACCTTGAACCGCTCGAACATCATTATTGGACCGCTCGAACATCATTATTGGACCGCTCAAAATACATTGTCTGGATCGCTTTTAAGAATTCCTTTGGACCGCTTTTCTGTCTGCTACATTGAAAATTGTATTAAATCATTATGAATTCTGTGTTTTACAACGCCTTTGCTACACCGAGTACTCCAGCTACGATTGCTCAAGCCATGAATCTTGAAAACGAGACGGGAACCACCCAGAAACCCCCGAAACTAATGAGTATTGAAGAATACTACGGGTGGAAGGATCGTTTTGAAAACTGGGTTCAGGCAAATCATCTCAGATCGTGGGAATGCATATTGGAAAAATACACATTACCTCGAACAGAATTGCAAGTCATTAAACAGATATCCGAATTTTCAGAACAAGAACGTGCAATGTACAGAGCAGAGAAAATGATGATCAGTTTGTTACAGCAGGCAATTAAAGAAGATATATTCATTCTGCTACAACACGACAAAACTGCAAAGTCAATTTGGGATGCTCTTAAAGTGAAATTTGAGGGTAGTGAAAGTATGATCAAAAGCAAGAAGGCATTGCTTAAAAAGGAATTTGATTTGTTTAGCAGTTTGCCGGGAGAGGATACTAAAAAGCTGATTGAGAGATACTGCCACTTAGTGCGTTCGTTATCGATGTTGGGAGTTGAAAAAGGTCGTGAGGAATGGGTTGATAAATTGGCTGACGCGTTACCTCAGAAAGAGTGGGGAACGTATTTGATGATACTGAAAAACACGGGTGTTTATGACAAACTTACAATTGGTCAGTTTATTGAGAAAATTGAGAGTCAGGATCTTGAACAGCAAAAGATCGCGAGGATGAATAATCCTAGTGGTCAACAAGATGTTAAAATGTACTATAAAGGTAGTATTCCAGTTTCTGAAACTGAAAGTAGTCCGAAAATTCAAACCGCTTTCAGTGCTGGTGATTCATCTGAGAAAGCTGATCAGGGTTCGAACAAGAGTAGCAGCGGGTTTTCATCATTTCCGAGTGTAAATCCGAAAGAGACTAACACAAGCTTTCAGTCTCAGAGTACAAAAACCGGAAATGGATACATAATTCAGTGCAACATAGCTCTCAATCTTCCAGAAGGTCAAAGCTTCTCTGAAGACACTGCTAAAGATCACATGGCACTTCTGGGTTCAGTTCTGTTATCTTATGAAGGTCTTGTTGCTGGTCGGATCAGAAATCCTATGCTCACCAAAGAGGATAACGATCAAATAGATGCTCAGGAAATGGAACTTATGGATATCAAATGGTGTCTTGCTAGAGTTCTTCGTCGGGCTGAGAAATTCAAAACCATTACCGGGAGAAATGACTTTCTTGATGCACATGTTTCTACTTTAGGTTTTGATAAATCTAAAGTTACTTGTTTTCGATGCAGGGAGAAGGGTCATTTCAAGCGAGAGTGCAAAGGAAGAGAAGCTAGCGGAGCACAAAATCCATTCGGGAAAGATGATTACTACCGCAAAGCAATCTATCAACAAGTTGGTCAATCCCAAGAACCACAAACAGCTCATGGGAGAAAGATTGAAGATTCCAAAAGAGCATGTGTTGTAGATTTCAGCTGGAGTGATTACATATCATCTAAAGCTACAGCAGAACGAGTTATTGATCAAGATGATGAGAAACTACCAGAAGGTTTCAGTTGGGATATGTTTGTAGATGAAAAGGGAGGTTTTAAAGCTTTCATTGCAAAGATCGTCCGAGAGCCAAATTTGTTTGCTACTTGGATGAGATCTATTGGAGAGAATGTATCAAGTGGAGATGAAAAATCTGTGTCATCTGATGAAAGTTCAGATAGTACTGATAGACTCTCAGAACACTCTGGGGATGTTTCAGATAATTCAGATGAAACTGTTCAAGAACATGATGTTGTATTTGATAAAACATCATCTGATTCTAGTATATCTGATGATGATTCTGAAAAATCTGTACATTTTGATCAATCACCAGATCATAGTAGCAGTGATGATGAGGAAGAGAAACATATAAATACTGCAAAATCTCATATGTCTCCTGAAAGTTTTCATTTTTATTTTGCAGAAAAAATGGAAAAACTAAAAGAGAAACAAGCTGCTAAAGAACAACAATCTGAATCTGAAGGTGATGTTCAGAATGCTGAAAATGTTGCTGAGAAAATTGGTGAGTTTGTGAAAGAAGTAGAAAAGGTGATTGAAGTTGAAAAAGTGGTTGAAGTTATTAAAACAATCGAAGTTGAGAAGATTATTGAAGTCGTCAAGCCATGTGAGAAGTGTTTGGAAGCCTGCAAAGAGTGTGCAGCAAAAGATGACATCATAGCTGAGTACGAGAAAAAGAAAGAGCAGTTATTGTTCAATCTTAATTATGTGAAGGAATCGTATGATGTGTTGAACAAAACGGTAACTGGTCTCCAAAAGACAAACACAGAAAGAGAACAGGCGCTGACGATGATGAATGCAACTTTAATGTCGAAGCAAAAAGCTATAAATTTCTACATTGAAGAAAGTGCAAAATGGAAGCAAGAGTTGGAAACTGAAAAGATTGAAAATGAGAGGATTAGGAGGTTATTGTTGAGCTATTCTACCTCTGATTATGTTATTGATCGTGTTTACCCAACTGTTGTAGGTATGGAAGTTTTTCAAGCTGAGAAGCCGAAAGAAAAGAAAGATTGTGGTAAGAAACCGACCGTTAGCTATAACAAGTGTCCGCCTCCAATTTGGGATGGGTATTCACCTAGGAAACCAAATGAGGAGCAACTTGCAAAAGCAGTCAATATACAGCTTAAAACAGATACAACTGATGTCTTACCAGAAAACATTGATGTGACGTTTACCTCATCCGATACTGATCATGAGTCTGAAATAATCAAAAAGGTGGTCGATCAAGTGTTGGATACTGATGAGGAGACAGAGTCAAAATCGGAGTCTGAAAAGCCAAATTCGTCTGTCAAAAGTCAAAATACGTCGGTTAAACGGTCTTATAGTAAAAAAAATTTGTTATCAAAGGCAGATTTGGATGATGAAACATTCGAAGTTGTTTATACTTTGAATGGTTCTGACAAATTATATTACAACAAAGAGTTTCCGATAATGAGTATCAAAACAGAATTAATCAACAAAACTTTTAAACTAATAGAGGTTAATATTCCTGAATTAAAAGTTTTGAAAAATTTTGATAAACCTAAAAAATATACTTCCAGAGTTCAACAACGTCTAAACAAGAAAAAAAAGGTTATAATTCTGGTCCTGGTTTTCAAAAGAAACCTAACCAAAATCGTAGCTACAAAAAGAAAGGTTTAGGTTTTGTTCCACAAGAAAATCATAAAAATGAGAAAAATTCTAATTCAAACACTGAATTTGTGACAGGTGGAAGCTCGAAAGATGAACAGCAGAAACCATTTTGGAAACAAACTAACAAAGAGTTTCTTGCTGAGAAGAGAAAGAATGGAACTGGAGTATTTCATCCAAGAAATACTCAAACCTGTTTGAAATGCAATAAAGCTGGTCACATTGCATCGGATTGTTCGAAAGATATCAAAGCAAAACAAGGAGCTTCTCACAAGATGAAAGACAAAGTTGTGGAAAAATCTGAAAAATCCAAAATTTTTAAAAATTCGAAAAATGAAGTTGGAGAATGTTCAAAGAAAAAGACAAAATTTTACAAAAGACAAGGAAATGACAACCAGGTATGGGTTGCGAAGAAGGATGAAGTGAAAGTCGGCGATGAATCTGGTTCCACAAAGCCAGAAGAGCCACAAGTTATGGAGAAAAGTTCAGAAAATGATGATGTTCTTCCATCATTGAAGTTTGAGGAGGTTAAAAAGAAAATTGGAAAAATTGAAATTTCAAATCAATTTTATGATGATGAAAAAGAATTTGATGTCGAGAAAACATTCAACGGGAATGTTAAGAAGATATTTGGGAAAATGTTTAGTGGTAAAGCTAAAGGGGTAAAAGACTTTTACGCAACTAAAAAGGCGACATACAATCCTACAGCTGAAGAGTTGAAAGTCCTCAAGTCTGAGAAGACTTGGAGGGACGTATGTTTCCCAGAATAGTCAAAAGGACTACGCCGGAGATCCCAAGTTTATATCGTGGATCAGGAATCGGCATCATTCTAGTTTATGATATATTTTGTTTGAATGATTGTGATTCATGTTTGGATGTTTTGCAGGTGAAAGGACAATGCCGGAGCTTCCAGGTGGTTAATTGCGAAGCAGGAATCGGCATTTTGATTGATATAATGGTGATGTAGACGTAATATTCCTACACATGGTAGTTTTTGGGTATCTACAAGTGGTAATCTTGATCCCATAAGTGGTAATTGTGGTTAAATTTTTGAGATGCTTGGATATGTTGAGTTAATTACATTTACTAGTGATACAGAAGGTTCTTAAAGGCAAATGGTAAATCAGGGACATTAAATTGTACTTGATTTACTATTCATGACAAAAGACAGACAAGATGATGAACCACATCCCCGTACTTAAAATTGATACTCCTACAAGTGGTTGTTATCAACACAAATTCCGGAAAAATCATTTTGATTAAAACAAACTTAAGTGTTTTGAAATCTAAATGAGAAAATGATTTGTGAAAGGGGGAGTTCAGATTGTTTATGCCTAGTGGATGGCGATTTGATGTGGTTCAGTGTCAGTTGTCAAGTTTCTGTACAGTTTGTTTTTGTATTTTATGTTTCTAGTAGGTCAAGAGTATAGAAGTTTTCAAATTTTCTTTAAAATGTGTTTGTATTTTAGGGGGAGTAGGGAAATTTCAGAAAATCCAAAAACATTTGAAAATTTGAAAAAGCCAAAAACATGATAAAATTCAAAAATGAGTTTTTGTTGCAAAAAAAGAGGAAATGATAGTACATCAGTGGACTATCACGGCACGCTAAAGAAATGTAATGTCTAAAAAGTGTTAAACAATCTTACTGCGGATGTGTCAGTAGATTTTCGCACATTTAGTAAATTGAAACGAGATATAAACCTAATTCAAACTTGCTTAATTTGTGGGTAACTATTCTTGGATATATGGGTAACCCCCGAAATCTTGTTTGAAAGGTCCCATATTCTGAGATACTAGGTCTTTATACTCAGTGATATCTGGGGTATTATCCCGGGACTTCTGCTGAATGGAAGTTCTGACCTCGTCCCCGGATAATACTTTTTGCTAAAGCTTTGAAACATAAGCTTCGCCCTCAGCATGCTGATGAAACAATAAAATTGATAGTCGCTGCTGTTGAAATGCAAAAGATCCTCTAAAGGGGACCCACCAAAAGTCGAGCCGTCATCTCTCTGCTGAACGGAAGTTCTGACCTGAGCTCTCACGGTTTCGCATCTACCCCTTTACAGATATCATCTGTGGTATACTCACCTGTAAGATTGAATATTTGGTATCTGGATACGGGAGTATATTCAAGTGGAGTGATACATAATTAAGTTTAAGTCTCTAAAACATTAATATCGTATCTCGAATCGATTGAAATTTGTGTGAAGATTTAAGTGGACAAACATACTGACAATCTAGGTAAATTGTTTATAACTGAATATGAAATCAAGCTTAACGGTGTTGGTGATAGGTTTCATAAACTGATATGATCCTCTTGCACGAACTCACAAAAATATTGTTTGTAAATATTTCATTCTTTGCATTTTATTTTCTCATATTGAAAATCCAAAAAGATTTTAGCGTGTTTTAGCATAAATTTTTGAAAAAGTCAAAAAGATTTTCGACAACTGATGTTGGAAAACTGATTTTCAAAATTCCGTGTGCTAAACATGATGAACAGAATTTGAGGGGAAGTGTTTGTGTAAATCTAACTGTTTTCGTTAAATCTAGCCTTCTTCAAGTGGTTCATCATAGATTGTTTTTGAGGGGAGTAAAATGCTGATGCATAGTTGTTGAAATTAATTTGTAAAAGAAATTTATTTTGAGGTAGAGTCTATGCAGGAAAGCCAGGCGTTGATCCTGAAGATGTTACTGAAGATGAGAATACAAGTAAATCGAGAGGGGGAGTCTGTAGATAGAGAAAGAAAAGCTCGAAGACTGATCAAGACTGAAGATGTGAAGATATAGCATGGTGTGACTCGATAGTCGACTTCATCAACATCTGAGGGGGAGTCTGTTGGTGCACTACATCTGCTGATTACGTCTTGTATCGAGTCATTATCTTAGAACGTTAGATCTAGGCATGTAATACGAGAAATGATGAGATTGTATAGGTTTATAGGGTTTGGATCGCTCATAGGTACATGGAGATAGTGGACCGCTCGTATGACACTATCTTGGGCCGCTTTTGTGTCAAGTATGTGGGCCGCTTATGTGACAACATGTTGGGTCGCTTTTATGTCATGTCTGGGCCGCTTATTGGGCCTGTCCAATAAGCGGTCCCAATGTCCTATAAATACCTTATGAGCGGATTCATTTGTAACGGTTCCTGATTTTCGTACCGAAGTGCTGCCGGATCGAAAACAGGTTGTATTCATCGTCAAATCAATAGAAAAGGAATTTAAAGTGTTATACAAGCTATTCCTACGTCATTTACTTGTTTTACGCACCTGTACTTGACGAAAACACCTCTGAACGACTCGTTCGGGTCGCCAACCGATCCTACACGGCAGCCGGCTCTGCTGGCTCTCTCTCTCTCCCCCGTTCTCCTCCGTCTCTTTCTCTTACGTTCTCAGTCTATCTCTAGCTTCCCCCCTTTCTCTCGCCGTCTTGATGTCGTGCGCCACCACCAGAGAGTGGTGGCCGACCATTAGGTCGTCCGCCGTATCAACACTGGCTCCGCCGGTCTTCGGGCTTGCAGGACGAGACATAGGCAGGTGCGGTGTGACAACCCTCACTAAACCAGGTATCCGTACGACTTAATTAACTATTAATTGTTGCTTAATTACTGTGCTTAACTGAAAATGCTGATGAACTGCTACTTGACTGTTGATACTTGTACATATCTGCATCATACCTTGATTTCCGTCACTACATTATTTACTTACTGAACTCTAGTGACAAACATGATGCACAAAAGCACAGTAGCACTTGAACGGATAACCTATTGAACATGCTGATAAAGCCAGCATCAGGCAGACACTGCCTCTAAAGGCCTGTATGAGCCAGAAATATTTTTACTACACCCAGAGTGTGTGTAGGGATACAAGGGTTGTAGAACTGCGTCTCTAGGAATAAGATATAATGATTGGATGTGCCTAAAACGTACTCTAAGCACAAAACACAGCACTTTACTTAACATACCAGCTTCTAGCTAACTAATAAAGTGCCAAAACATGAGGAAGTATTCCTGACACTTTGCAGAATAAATTGTGTCGCTAAAAATATTATTTACGACGCTTAAAAGACTACTTGAGCACTTTAACGGATTACTATCCAACCGAACAACCGGACTATACCCGGAACATAAAAATATTGCCAGAAATATTATTAGTCTTTTTCTGAGCCAGTTAGGGTCCCTGATTACCCTAACACCCGTAATATAACGCATCATACAACTAACGGAGTTAACCCCTAAAGTTAACCTACTTAACGTAACTAAGTCCTAACTACACAATTGAAATCGAACCATAGGACCCCCCCCTTGGGCCGGTTCTATCTCCTTGTAACTAGGAGAGTACACTTTTGATTATTATAATGGTGTATGTTTAATATCAAGGGGACACGAGATCCGTTGGACGATAAACATGATTTTGCCTATAAATACTACCCTTAAACACAAGAGTTTCTCACACCACAAATCACCAACTCCACTCTTTCTCTCTTGCTCTCCCCACTCTCGGCCGAAGACCCCCCACCCCCATCCATCATTTGTCGGCTCTTGTTCACCCATTCCAAGCATATACAAGCTTCACGGGTTACGTATTAGGAGGCTAAAAGCAAACGGAAGTGAAAGGACCTCGTTACTTTGCTTTTATCCACCACCTTTTCGCCTAGATTCTTCCCTAGCCCCGAGCTAGAGGTATAATGTTTAAAACTCACTCTCGAACATATCTAAAGTGGTTAATATGATTTATAACGGTTAAAATGCGGAAACCCATCTTTTGAATCTTTAAAGTTTACTAAAACTTGAATTTTGTTGGATAAAAGATCATAACTTGTGTAAAAGTTGTAGTGTTTGAATATGTTGATTATTTAGGCCCGATCTACAATGTGGTGGCTCGGATCATCGTTTAACCCGACTTTGTTAAGATCATAGATCTTGACATAAGCTTGTTTATATCGGTACAAGGGTTAAAGGGTGAAACTCTACCACATCAAAAGACATGAACTTGTGTAAAAGTAATTTTACTAGTAAAATGGTGTTTAAAACTAGCGGATCTACGGATCTGCAAGTGGTATTTTCGTAAGACCAAGTGTCGAGAAAATCATGTTTTGTAAAAGTCGTATGACACACTAACAAATATGATTTTTACAAACTACAAGTGTATAAACACTTGTGAAACAAAAGATCCGACAAAGTAACCATTTTTATAAAAGTTGTCGGGAAGTTGTAAAGAATGATTTATTCTAAAAACGGGGTTTTTACAAGATTAAACTATTTTACGCATAGATCCACCAAATATAAGTTGATCTACACTATAGTTTTCGGAAAAACTACAAGTGTAATAATGCGATTTACATACTATTCGGCAAGTTTGATGTGTTGAAATTAGTTTGATGTGTCGGAAATTGTTTGATTGAATCAAGAAATTGTTGAGGTGATTTAATAAAAGAAAATGATACGCTTGAAAGCGTGGCCACCTCCAGTTACAGGGGAAACTCTGGCGAAATTTTTCTAAAATCTAACACTTAGAATTATTTACAAGTGTTAAACTATTTTTGAGATGTTTTCAAAATATATTTCGCCATGACTTTATTTATTAAATAGTCGGAGGTGGGATTTTCACAAAAACTAAATGTGAAAAATATTTATCCGATAAATATATTTTTTTTCACCACACTGTTTATGATTATTTTGTGAAAAAATATAAATATTATTTTTAGAGTAAAAATAATATTTACAAACGTTGACGAACCCAAAATAATACAAACGCTTACACGACGAACATATAAGTTACACCGGTAATTATTATTACCACTTAATCGTTAAAACGTAATTTACGCTTTATACGGAAATATTCATAAACGCATATTTTGTCAACGTATTATTTTGGAAAGTATTAAGTAAAGAGAAAATATAATATTTTTGAGAAAAATATTTATATTTTGGAATGAGAAGTAAAAATATATTAAGTGGCACTTAATGAGATGATACAAATACACATGTATTAAATCCCCCATCCTTGGGAAGGAAATTAATTACCAAGTATATACAAGGAACGGTTGTCTAACTGTTTCCCAAAACTTAAACTATAAAGCTAAGGCACGACCATCCGTCTAATAGAATTAGCACATGTAGGTCGTTGCACAGCTGCCTGACATCCGGAGTACTTGGTATAGCGACGCACTGACTGTGAGTTCATGTCCCCCTTTTCTCTTAACTGTTTTCAGTTTTCTAAACTGCGGGGGTGAAATACATGTTACAATGGTTATGATTACTTTATACATGGTATGGTTAGCGTAAGGAGGGTTACTTTTAGATCATGTGAATGGGTAGGCGGAAACTTGAGGTCATTAATCCTCAGGGTAGGATCGAGGGGCAGGAGCGGTAGATCTATTTGGGTGTAGCGAGCCCAGTCCCAGGTCCAGCATAACGGACCTTGGGATGACTTTGTTCCCGACGCATAAATTTGCTAGGTTTGAGCCTTCCTACTTGCATTTCACACATATCAATGGCCTTGCAAACCGTTGGTGATCTCTTTTTCCTTATTTGCTACATACCAGGGTTTTTGATAAATACAAAGGTTTATTTACTCTCTTTCGCATGAACTCGCTCAACATTATTGTTGATTTTTCAACTTACATGTATTTCAGGGAATTAAAGATCTGGCACGGTATGGCATATTTTCCGCTGCAATAGTCACCGAGGTCATCCAGGGTTTGGGGAATGTGACTCTTTCCTGGACAAGTCACAGTCCTCGAATCATGTTATGTTATGTTATGTTATGTTTAGGGTTGTAATGTTTGTGGGACAAGTTTATGGTTGAAAGGGTGTCAACCCGTTAAGACAATGTTTTGATATTTCTATTTTAATGGATGATCTTGCATATTTTTAATTCATATAGCTTGTTATGATTAAGCTATGGTATTAAGAAGTCACACCAAATTAACCACGCTTACGTAAAGCCAGGGTGTGACAGCTTGGTATCAGAGCTCTGATCATAGCGAACTAGGATTCCTTCTTGAGTCTAGACTATGATCACTAGGGCTCTCACAAAAACATTTTTACTGCATACCACTTAAGTCCAGATCCAAAACCTTTTTATAAACAAATGTTGAGCGCATTTTATTTATTATTTTTAGGCTCAGTCTGGGAGGCTGAGGCTCGGTCTGGGAGGCCAAGGCTCGATCTAATGGATCGAGGTAGTTGTCTAGTGGGACTAGGGAGTCAGTCTGGGAGGCTGGGAGGATTTGCTAGTGGGACTAGGGAGTCAGTCTGGGAGGCTGGGAGGATTGGCTAGTGGGACTAGGAAGGACAGTCTGGGAGGCTGGGAGGCTAGTGGGACTAGGAGGATTATGTGATTATTATTTGGTAACTTATGTGATTACCTGATTTACTGATTATTTGTGCATATTTGTGTTTGTGTTACAGACACATGGACTCACCAGGCACGGGTGATTCGGATACCACCGGACCTTTACCCATAGTATCTGACGACATTATATCCTCAGAGCACGAGGTGCATACCTCCGACTACACGAGCACTGATGACGATGACTTCCAGCCCTTCGCTCTACCCGATGGCGCTGATGAGCCTATTGATGACCCTCCTGCTGAGTACTTACCCCTAGTTGTGATTCCGGCTCCTATTCCTTTAGCTGTCTATCCCGCATACGACTTGCTACTCGACGCCGAGGCTGACGGCGATATCGATTTGTTTGAGGACGAACCTATTGAGGATGAGATTTCGGATGCAGCCCTTCTTCCCGCTGGCGATCTTCTGATGATCGCTGACGCCCCTGCTGAGGACTCACCCGCACATTCACCGGTCCCAGACTCCTTTGAGTCTGTGGCATCCGCACCTTCTCATGAGGTGAGCGCACAGCACTTTGCACACGACTCGGACCCTGACCAGGCATCCTCAGCAGCACCTATTCTGAGCTTTGCATTTGAGCATGACGACATAGAGGATTCTGATCCCATTTTTCCTCCGGGATTCGACCCGGATCATGACATTGAGTTTATCCCGATGGACCAGCCCATGGAGGACCCCGCTGATCTAGTTGACCCTATTGATCCTGAGTTCGACTTTGATATGGCTTTTGATGACCATGAGCCTGCCTTGGCTCCTGAGCAGGCAGCTGCTCTAGATCCTATGCCCGAGCATGACCCCGTACATGCTGGCATCCAAGTTGAGCCCGTTCTGGCTGACCCGCCCGTTGTTGAGGGTGATCATGTTGTTGCTATCGATCCTGTTGTTGATCCACCTTTTGTTGCTGATATACCGGTCGACCATCCTATTGCACCAGTTGACCCTGTCGTTGCTCCTCCATTTGATCCCATTCCGCTCGAGCCTGAGCACGCACTATTTGCTGACCACATGGATCCACCCGATGAGGATGCTCAGCACGGTTGGATACCTGCTGACGAGGATGTTCCACCTTTGCCCCCTCAGATCTCTGTTACACGATCTGTTGATTTCACTTTTCAGGTTCCTCAGTTTGTACCTCTAGCGAGGCCTGGAGAGGGTTCTTCAGCCCATCCTTTTGGGCACGTACCGATGTCTATTCCCTTCATGCCCCAGATGTCATCTGTTCCACCCTCTACTTCACCATTTCATGTGGCACCATTTGACCCCACCAGTGAGCCCTTGCTTTGGCCGACGCCATCAGCCATGCCACCTACTGACCCATACCATTCGTTTCATGTTGGACACACTATAGAGGACGTTTTGATGTCCTTTGCTCATCAGCACGAGTCACATACGCAGCATCTCCAGGAGCTCGAGAGAGCTCAGCTGCCACCATGTTCATGCCATGGTCAGATACACTCTCCTCTTCAGCCATATCGATCATTACCCCCAGATTTTGCTGCTCGTCTCTTTACACTAGAGCAGCAGGTTGCTTCTGTTATTCGCACTCAGCAGGCTATGGAGGAGGATTGGCTACTGTTACGCCGCTTGCTTTACCCTCACTTTCCCCCTCCTCCCCCGCCATCCGCATAGAGCTCATCAGTGCTATATAGGTAGACGTTGGTGAGACGACAACGATTGTGACTGCACAGCATTTTGGAGACCATCTGATGATACTGACTTTTGTTGATACTTGTTTGATGTACTTGATGTACTTGACACTGACATGATATAGTTTTTGGACAGGGGTGATGTAGCCCCTAATTGATTGATGATTGTATGACACAGTGATGTACTGATACACTTACTACATTGTGGTCTCGATATATATGGCAATCGCAGTATTCTCACCATATCTGATTCACTTGATTGCTTATTTATATTTTTGTGACATGGGATGTTGTGTATATAATACTTGTGACATGGGATGTTGGGACATGGGATGTTGTGTATATAATATTTGTGACATGGGATGTTGTGTGTATAATAATCGTAACATGGGATGTTGTGTGTGATATATTGATAACATGAGATGTTATGTGCTATTACTATTACTATATACGTACGCTTTATTATGGCCTGACCGACGTATACATCTTTAGAAGATGCCGCCAAGACGTCAACCTCAGCCAATGCCCACTACTCAGGACGAACTACAGCAAGTCATTGCTGCTGCTATTGCTCAATATGCTGCCTCACAAGGAGGAATGAGTGGAAGCAACTCTGGCAACACTGGCAACAACAACAACCCACCGCATGGGTGCACCTACAAACAGTTCTTGGACTGCAAGCCCGAAAACTGCGATGGCACAGGTGGTGCTGTTGCTTTCGTCCACTGGGCTGAGAAAACCGAGTCCGTACTTCACATGAGCAAATGCGCGCTGGATCAACAAGTCACTTACATCTCAGGGCTATTTTTGGATGGAGCCCTATCATGGTGGAATCTACAAGTCCAAACACTTCGCGAAGCTGCTGCTTACGCACTGACGTGGACCGAGCTGACTGTACTCATGCGCAAGAAGTACTGTTCTCGCGCGGAAATTCAGAGGTTGGAGACCGAGTTCTGGCATCTAAAAATGGAAGGTCCTAAGATAGCTGAGTACGTCCAGAGATTCCACGACTTGTCGCATGTGGTACCCTACATGGTCACACCTGAGTTCAAGAGAATTGAACGCTTCATTTGGGGATTGGCTCCTCAAATCATCAGTATGGTGACCTCCTCCAAACCTGCAACTATCATAGAAGCCATTGATTTGAGTGTGGCTCTCACCGAAGAGGCAATTCGGTTGAACAAGTTTAATGAAACTGAGCCCAAGAAAAAGGAGACTCATGTGGAGTCATTTGGAGGAAACAAGAGGAAGTTTTCGAATTTCAAGCAGGGCACCGGGATGGTGGTTAAGAAAGGGGAATCGAATGCGCCAGCTCAAGATACAGCTGGTGGGAGAAAGAAAAGTAAGGGGTATATGGGTGCACAACCCAAGTGCAACTCATGCCAACGACATCACTCTGGTCGTTGTGGGTTAAAGGTTTGTGAAGCATGTGGGAAGGCTGGCCACCTGAAGGAGACTTGTTGGGCCACTGCTGGCCGGGGAGGCCAAGGAGGATATGGGATTAGGAACAACCGTGGTAGTGCTGGGAACCGCCCACAAGGAAACCAGGGAGGTGATGGAAACCGTGCCAATCATGCTAACCAAGCGGGCGCCATGAATCGAAATCAGGGAAACAACCAAGCGGGAAACAATGGTGGGAACGGGCAGAGGCCCGGATGTTTTAACTGCGGTGATGTTGGGCATTACAAAAGGAATTGCCCAGAATTAAACCAAGCACGCGGAAGAGTTTTCAACATAGAAGCAAGGGAAGCGCGCCAGGATCCCAATGTTGTCACTGGTACGTTCCCTGTAAACCAACGCTATGCATCCGTTTTGTTTGATACTGGTGCCGATTACAGCTTCGTATCGCTAGAATTTAAGAATATGCTTGGTTTAGCCGCTAGTAAATTAGATATTCCATACTCGATCGAATTAGCGAATGGGAAGTTAGTAGAGGCTAACGAGGTGATTCGAGGTTGCGTAATCGAATTGGGAGAGCGTGAGTTCGCTCTGGATCTACTACCAGTCCAGTTGGGAAGCTTCAACGTGGTAGTAGGGATGGATTGGTTATCAAGTAAGAAGGCCGAGATAGTTTGTCATGAGAAGATTATTCGTATCCCGACCGAAGATGGTGAGACCATTGTTGTTCATGGGGAGAAGCGTGAGACGCCGTTAAGGATGATTAGCTGCCTGAAAGCGAGAAAGTGTTTGCAGAAAGGATGTGTTGCTTTTCTAGCACACATTGTGGATAAAAAGGCTGCTGAGCCGAAGATCGAAGACATCCCTGTCGTGAGGGAATATCCAGAAGTCTTTCCTGAAGACTTGCCTGGATTGTCGCCTCAGAGGCAAGTGGAGTTCCGCATAGACTTAGTTCCAGGCGCCGCGCCTGTGGCTAAGGCACCCTACAGACTTGCTCCGTCTGAGATGCAAGAATTGTCGACACAACTTCAAGAGTTGTTAGACAAGGGATTTATCCGACCAAGCTTCTCGCCTTGGGGAGCTCCAGTTTTGTTTGTGAAGAAGAAGGACGGCAGTTTCCGTATGTGCATTGACTACAGAGAGTTGAACAAGCTAACGATCAAGAACAGGTATCCCCTGCCAAGAATCGATGATCTGTTTGACCAACTTCAAGGTTCAAGCTTCTATTCAAAGATCGATCTTCGATCTGGATACCATCAGTTACGGATACAGGAGGAGAGTATCCCAAAGACAACCTTCAGAACTCGATATGGACACTACGAGTTTCTCGTTATGCCGTTTGGTTTGACAAACGCACCTGCAATGTTCATGGATTTGATGAATCGAGTTTGCAAGCCGTACTTGGATAAGTTCGTGGTCGTATTCATCGATGATATTTTGATTTATTCAAAGACGAAGGCTGAGCACGAGCAGCATCTAAGAGCCATTCTGGAGCTACTAAAGAAGGAACAGTTGTACGCCAAATTCTCTAAGTGCGAGTTTTGGCTAAGGGAAGTGCAATTCCTTGGGCACGTGGTAAACGGAGATGGAATCCACGTGGATCCCACCAAGATCGAGGCGATCAAAGATTGGGAAACGCCAAAGACGCCAACCGAGATTCGGCAATTCTTGGGTTTGGCTGGCTATTATCGAAGGTTCATTGAGAACTTTTCAAAGATCGCTCAACCATTGACACTCCTCACGCAGAAGGATAAGAAGTTTGATTGGGGAATTAAACAGGAGGAAGCATTTCAGATATTGAAAGATAAGCTTTGTAACGCGCCAATCTTAGCTCTACCAGAAGGTACAGATGATTTCGTGGTATACTGCGACGCTTCGCGTCAAGGATTGGGTTGTATGTTGATGCAACGCCAAAAGGTTATTGCCTACGCGTCACGCAACTGAAAGTGCACGAAAAGAATTATACCACGCACGATTTGGAGCTTGGCGCAGTGGTTTTCGCTTTGAAGATCTGGAGACACTACCTTTATGGTACGAAGTGTATGATCTTCACCAATCACAAGAGCCTCCAGCACATATTCTGTCACACCCCCAAAATCCACCTGCGGAGTATCACCGCTTGGGAGCGTGACTGACCAGGATCAAGCCATCAATCATATTGAACATAGCATAACATAAATAAAGTAGTTCGTAAAACCTCATTCAATACAATTGATGTTTCAAAACAAACATAGTATCAGTAGCGGAAGCATAAGTGAATAACCCAAGTAAACCATAAGTTCAATTATTCGAAATGTTTAAACATAGCGTTCATAATCCACTGCCCACAACGTCTCGCTCCTCCAGTGCAAGCTCCATAAGTACCTAAGGTCCTGCAAGGCATGCAGCAGATAATCAACAAACTAGTTGAGCGAGTTCACAGTTTAAAGTTCAATATCGTATTGTGTGAGTAATGGTTTAATCGTTACGTTCCATATGATTAGTTCCATCGCGGCCTCCCAGGCAGGTGTGCGAAGATTGGGTTCGTATAGTTCGCGACCATAGTCTTTACCGACCAGGGTGTGTGCGAAGGCGGTTAATCAATTCGCGACCATAGTCTTTACCGACCAGGGTGTGTGCGAAGGCAGTTGAGTAGTTCGTTCGCGACCATAGTCTTTACCGACCAGGGTGTGTGCGAAGGCAGTTCGTAAGCATCAACAGTTTAATCGTTCGTTATAATATCAAAGTATGCACAAATAATCATCCAACCCATTCCCACCCTGGGAACCCATGCCTTGGCTGTGTGAACTCACCTTGGTTTGCTCGGTATGCTAGGTTATGCACTCACAAGTGATTAATCACGTCCTATTGTATGCACGTATAACAAATCAGTTCATGTTCACAATGATACGCATGCAATTTAATGTTCACATAACAGTCAGTTTGCATATCGGCACATCACGTATCATTTCGCATTTAATCATTAACTATCATTCGATTCACATTTACCCATCCTTCGATATATTGCTCATCCTTCGGTCTAACAATTATCACAACCATCACAAATATGTTTCGACACATCTATCGATACACAGTTAGCATCTTACGATTCATGGTTATCTTTCGACACATCAGCTATGTTTCGACATAGTTATCCTTCGGCACACAGATTATGTTTCGGTCAACACACTATCTTTCGGTCAAAGCTATCCTTCGGTCAACACTACTATGGTTCGGTCAATGCTATCCTTCGGTCAACACCTATGTTTCGAAGGACAGGTATCTTTCGGTCACAGCTATGTTTCGATTACTAATATCTTTCGATGAACATCAGTTACGGAATGTCAGTTACGTTTTTTCTCAAAGTTTCCAAGTTTTTCCTAACTGATTATCAATTAACACCAATTTCACAAATCAATTAGCATCAACAAGATCAAACAAGCATGATTCCCATGTTTATCAAGAACCCTAATCTGAATAACAAAATCATTCAAACTATCCGATTTACACATAGGTGCCGATTACATAAACAAACATAGTATCAGTAGCGGAAGCATAAGTGAATAACCCAAGTAAACCATAAGTTCAATTATTCGAAATGTTTAAACATAGCGTTCATAATCCACTGCCCACAACGTCCCGCTCCTCCAGTGCAAGCTCCATAAGTACCTAAGGTCCTGCAAGGCATGCAGCAGATAATCAACAAACTAGTTGAGCGAGTTCACAGTTTAAAGTTCAATATCGTATTGTGTGAGTAATGGTTTAATCGTTACGTTCCATATGATTAGTTCCATCGCGGCCTCCCAGGCAGGTGTGCGAAGATTGGGTTCGTATAGTTCGCGACCATAGTCTTTACCGACCAGGGTGTGTGCGAAGGCGGTTAATCAATTCGCGACCATAGTCTTTACCGACCAGGGTGTGTGCGAAGGCAGTTGAGTAGTTCGTTCGCGACCATAGTCTTTACCGACCAGGGTGTGTGCGAAGGCAGTTCGTAAGCATCAACAGTTTAATCGTTCGTTATAATATCAAAGTATGCACAAATAATCATCCAACCCATTCCCACCCTGGGAACCCATGCCTTGGCTGTGTGAACTCACCTTGGTTTGCTCGGTATGCTAGGTTATGCACTCACAAGTGATTAATCACGTCCTATTGTATGCACGTATAACAAATCAGTTCATGTTCACAATGATACGCATGCAATTTAATGTTCACATAACAGTCAGTTTGCATATCGGCACATCACGTATCATTTCGCATTTAATCATTAACTATCATTCGATTCACATTTACCCATCCTTCGATATATTGCTCATCCTTCGGTCTAACAATTATCACAACCATCACAAATATGTTTCGACACATCTATCGATACACAGTTAGCATCTTACGATTCATGGTTATCTTTCGACACATCAGCTATGTTTCGACATAGTTATCCTTCGGCACACAGATTATGTTTCGGTCAACACACTATCTTTCGGTCAAAGCTATCCTTCGGTCAACACTACTATGGTTCGGTCAATGCTATCCTTCGGTCAACACCTATGTTTCGAAGGACAGGTATCTTTCGGTCACAGCTATGTTTCGATTACTAATATCTTTCGATGAACATCAGTTACGGAATGTCAGTTACGTTTTTTTCTCAAAGTTTCCAAGTTTTTCCTAACTGATTATCAATTAACACCAATTTCACAAATCAATTAGCATCAACAAGATCAAACAAGCATGATTCCCATGTTTATCAAGAACCCTAATCTGAATAACAAAATCATTCAAACTATCCGATTTACACATAGGTGCCGATTACATAAACATGTCCGATTACAATATGATCAATTCGATTAACCTACATCCGATTAACATACATATTCCGGTTAACACGCAAACGACATATTGCAATACCAACATACATATCCGGTTATCATGGCCAATCCACAAGACATCATCATTGAACATCATCAAAACAGATCCGATTAACATACTAACAATATATTGCAAGACAATTTATAAATCATGAAATCAAAGCATCATAAACAACATCACACTAACCGGAAATCTGGATTACGGTATGGAATCCTTCGAACAGAGAGTAGGTTTGCTATATGCCGTCACACACACACAATAGCACTAGGGTTTTGAAAAATAACTGCCGGTTTGCATGTATCACGTATATAAACGTATCACAGAAATGGGCCAAGCCCATCAGAAAGGCTGGGCCGAAAGATGTCGAAGGATAGGGTCCTTGGTCGAAGGATATGTTTCGAGATCCTTCGAACCGAAAGCTGATCCTTCGAATCGAAGGATATCTTTCGTGGTCCTTCGAATCCTTCGAACAGTATGCCATGTTTCGTGATCTAGACTAAGTGTAATAAATAATAATTCCAATATTATCTTTTACAACCACAAGTAGTTACATGTATGCACAATGACAACACGTTTCATTAAAACACAACGCGTACAATTACAAATCCAACAAGTCAACTACTAAACAGTCAAAGTCAACGCGCATTTAATGCGAAAGTGAAAGTCAGAAACTCGAGTTGTCACATTATCCCCAACTTAAAAGAAATTTCGTCCCGAAATTTGGTACGCACTCACTGAGGAAGCTAGGTAAGTTACATCGTTCACTGGTTTTCCTGGGGTGTCACATCATCCCCCCGTTGATTTGGAATTTCGTCCCGAAATTCAGTAGTAGTAGCTTCAGCCTCAGAAGTGGATGCATTGGTTTCGAATAACTGGGGATACTTTTCTTTCATCCGATCTTCGCGTTCCCAGGTATACTCTGGACCACGCTGGGAGTTCCAACGAACTCGAACAAGAGGGATTCTCTTGTGTTTGAGGACCTTAACATCCCGGTCCGTGATTTCAACTGGTTCCTCGACGAACTGCAACCGCTCGTCGATAGTGAGTTCCTTAAAAGGAATGATGAGGTTTTCATCTGATAGGCACTTCTTTAAGTTCGATATGTGAAAGACATTGTGAACTGCTCCGAGTTCAGCTGGTAGTTTTAATCTGTAGGCTACTTTACCAATCTTTTCTAAGATTTCGAATGGTCCGACGTACCGCGGATTCAGTTTGCCTCGTTTACCAAATCGAACCACACCCTTCCAGGGTGAAACTTTCAATAAAACCCGGTCCCCGACCTCAAATTCCAATGGTTTTCTACGCTTGTCCGCGTAGGCTTTCTGACGGTCGCGTGCTGCCGCCATGCGTTGTCGTATCTGTGCAATCTTTTCTGTGGCGTCCACTACAATCTCTGGACCCGTAATTTGACTATCCCCCACCTCCGCCCAACAGAGAGGTGACCGGCATTTACGTCCGTACAATGCCTCAAATGGAGCGGCTTGAATGCTGGTATGGTAACTGTTATTGTACGAGAACTCCACCAAAGGGAGATGCTTTTCCCAGCCGTTGCCGAAATCAATAACACATGCCCGAAGCATGTCTTCAAGGGTTTGGATAGTTCGCTCAGACTGCCCATCCGTCTGAGGATGATATGCTGTGCTCATGTCTAACCGTGAGCCGAAAGATTTGTGCATCGCTTGCCAAAGCTCTGACGTGAATCGTGCATCGCGATCCGAAATGATAGAGGTGGGCACTCCGTGCCTCGAAACAACTTCTTTCATGTAGATGTCTGCTAGGGTAGAAAACTTATCCGTTTCTTTGATAGCCAAGAAGTGAGCAGACTTTGTGAGCCGATCAACGATCACCCAAATAGTGTCATTCCCACGCTGGGATCTAGGTAAGCCCGTAACAAAATCCATGGAAATTTCTTCCCATTTCCATTGCGGTATCTTAGGCTGCTGAAGCAGGCCTGATGGTTTCTGGTACTCGATTTTAACCCTTGCACAAGTTAAGCACTTGCCGACGTAAGTTGCGATAAGAGCTTTCATGTTTGGCCACCAATAAGTTGTTCTGATATCGTGGTACATCTTATCCGACCCTGGATGTACCGAGTAGCGAGACTTGTGCGCTTCATCCATCACAAGTTCGCGTAAGCCGCCATAAAGTGGGACCCAAATACGCCCCGTTACATAGTAGGCGCCGTCTTCCTTTTGTTCCATTTGTTGCCTTGAACCGCGCAAGGCTTCAGCCTTGACGTTTTCGGGTTTTAGTGCTTCTATCTGAGCAGCTCGTATCTGTGCAGGAAGACTGGACTGAATAGTAAGTTGTAGCGCTCGCACGCGCTTAGGTAGAGTGTCTTTCCGACTGAGGGCATCAGCCACAACATTGGCCTTGCCTGGATGATACTTGATGGCGCATTCATAGTCGTTTAGAAGTTCAACCCATCTCCGTTGACGCATATTCAAATCCTTTTGCTTAAGAATATGCTCGAGACTCCTGTGATCGGTGTAAATCGTGCACCTGGTACCGTACAGGTAGTGTCGCCATATCTTAAGCGCGAAAACAACAGCTCCCAGCTCTAAATCGTGCGTCGTGTAGTTCCGTTCATGAACCTTGAGTTGCCGAGAGGCGTAGGCAATAACTTTATCACGCTGCATCAATACACAACCCAGACCCTGTATAGATGCGTCACAGTATACCACGAAGTCATCTGTGCCCTCTGGCAATGAGAGAATAGGTGCGCTGCAAAGCCTATCCTTTAAGTACTGAAAAGCGGTCTCTTGCGTATTACCCCATCTGTAAACGACACCTTTCTGTGTTAGCATAGTAAGTGGTTGCGCGATCTTTGAGAAGTCTTTAATAAATCGCCTGTAGTAACCCGCCAAACCCAAGAATTGGCGTATTTCTGTCGGTGTACGCGGTGCTGGCCAGTTTCTGATCGAATCAACCTTGGATGGATCGACATGAATCCCATCCTTGTTCACCACATGGCCTAAGAAGTGGACTTCACGAAGCCAGAAGTCGCATTTTGAAAACTTTGCGTACAGTTGCTCTTTTCGAAGAAGTTCCAAGATAATACGTAGATGCTGCTCATGCTCCTCCTGATTCTTGGAGTAAATCAAAATGTCGTCGATGAAAACGATGACGAACTTGTCGAGATACGGTTTGCACACCCTGTTCATGAGATCCATGAAGACTGCAGGTGCGTTTGTAAGCCCGAATGGCATGACCAGAAACTCGTAGTGACCATAACGAGTTCTGAAAGCAGTTTTGGAGACGTCCTCATCCCGGACTCTCAGCTGATGATACCCTGACCTCAAATCGATCTTGGAATAGTAACACGACCCTTGCAACTGGTCGAATAAGTCATCTATGCGTGGAAGAGGATAACGGTTCTTCACCGTCACCTTGTTGAGTTCACGGTAGTCGATACACATCCTGAACGTACCGTCTTTCTTCTTCACAAATAACACTGGAGCTCCCCAAGGCGAAGAGCTTGGACGAATAAAGCCCTTTTCCAAGAGCTCTTGTAGCTGCTTTGACAGTTCTTCCAGTTCGGTTGGAGCTAAACGATACGGTGCGCGGGCTATTGGCGCTGCTCCAGGTGCCAATTCGATCTGAAACTCGACTTGACGATGAGGCGGTAAGCCTGGTAAATCTTCAGGAAACACCTGAGGGAAGTCACGTACAACTGGGATATCCTCTAGCTTCTTTTCCTTTGCTGATGCGTCAGTGACAAGTGCCAGAATGGCAGTATGTCCCTTTCGTAAACATTTCTGCGCCTTTAAGTAAGAGATGATGCCAACCACAGCACCACTCTTGTCACCTTGTACCTCGAGAGGTTCCTGACTGGAGCGAGGAATACGTATAACCTTTTCTTTGCATAAGATCTCCGCATGATGTTGGGATAGCCAATCCATACCGATGACGACGTCGAAACTACCCAAAACTATGGGTATGAGATCAATCGAGAAAGTCTGACCCGCTAGAACAATACTACAACCCTTGACTACCTGTGCGGCTTCTACACTTTTACCATTAGCTAGTTCTACGACGTGTTTGGTGTCTAGGGGTGTTGGTGTACGTTTTAATAATTTACTCATTTTCAATGACATATAACTTGTATCAGCACCCGAATCAAATAAGACAGTAACATAAATATCGTCGAGAAGAAACTTACCCATAACCACATTGGGATCATTCACTGCATCTCCTCGACCCAACACAAAAGCACGACCTCGAGCTTCATTGCCGTTGTTGTTGTTGTTTCCCCCGTTGTTCTGATTATTGTTGTTATTCCCGTTGCCCTGGTTGTTGTTGTTATTGCGATTCTGGTTCAACTGAGGGCAATCGCGTTTGTAGTGACCTTCAGCCCCACACTGGAAACACCCCCGGTTTCCACGCTGTGGCTGCTGCTGATTCTGTGGAGCTGGCGGTGGAAGTTGCTGGTGCTGGTTTGCTGGACGCGAGCTTCTACAATCTTTAGCCTCATGACCCGGCTTGTGACATCTTTGACATTGACTTCTGCGACATCTTCCACTGTGGTGTTTGTTGCACCTGTTACACCACGGGTGATTTCCCTTATAACCACTATGTCCCTGACTGCCCGATGATTGCTGACTCGGACTCTGGTAATCGTTGGTGCGACGTTGCTGAGTTTGGGACTGAACAGACGCTGATCCCCTGCTGGAATCCCCGTCCCACTTTCTTTTATTCTCGCTGGGTGTGGCAGAAGTAGCAGCAGTGGGGGTGACTGAAGTAACAGCTGTAGCAGTAGCGCCGACACGCTTCGGCAGTTTATTCTGATCCACTGCCTGATCAGTGATGCGATGAGCGAGACGCTGGATCTCCTGAATGTTGTTGAGGTTAGCCGAGGTAACGTGGCTCTGAATCTCTGGTACAAGCCCCTTGAGATACAACTCAATGCGCTTGTATGGTGGGTCTACCATGGTTGGACATAGCACAGCCAACTCGTTCGACCTCTTGGTGTAAGCTTCAATCTCTGAACCCACCATCTTCAAGTTGTACAACTCATCCTCCAACTTGTGAATGTCTTCTCTAGTGCAGTATTCTCTCTTGATCAGTTCTTTGAATTCATTCCAGGGTGTGGCGTTAGCAGCTGCCAACCCTAAGATCTGCACTTGTGCGTTCCACCAAGTGAGCGCAATCCCTTCAAGTGTGCCAGTGGCGAACTTCACCCTGCGAGCCTCAGGGCATTCACACATTTCGAAAACCGACTCGATCTTTTCAAACCAGTGGAGGAGTCCGACTGCCCCCTCCGTGCCACTGAACGAGCTAGGACGACAGTCCATGAAAGTCTTGAAGGTACACGCAGGTTGTTGCTGAGCGGGTTGACCTATTGTGTACGAATAGGACAAGGTTAAATACGAGAATTATTGTAGGATCTAAAGATCCTTGTATGAATCTATACCGAAGGATATACTACCTGCTTGGGCGGCTGCAACTGCCGCAGCAACGAGAGCCTCTAGCTGGGCTTGAGTCATGGTAATTCGTGCGGCCATTGATCTTCACATCAAAGGCAACATAAGTGAGAAAGGTTCGCGAATAGTGCGATGACAGAAGAGTGTAAGCACATAAGTATTCTCATGCAATGACAAGTTGTGAGCAAGTAATGTAAGCATACTATGAGCAAAGTTCTATGCAAATTCTAGCATGTAGGCAATAAACATAAACCTTATTACCTAGGAAGTTGAGTCTTGCACGTGGAGCGAAGCGTCGTTGTGGATCGTTGAGAGCACTGTTCTGGTTATAGTCTGGTTTTAATAAAACGTTTTCCCATATTAAAACCAAGTTCTCTATAACCAATGGCTCTGATACCAATCTGTCACACCCCCAAAATCCACCTGCGGAGTATCACCGCTTGGGAGCGTGACTGACCAGGATCAAGCCATCAATCATATTGAACATAGCATAACATAAATAAAGTAGTTCGTAAAACCTCATTCAATACAATTGATGTTTCAAAACAAACATAGTATCAGTAGCGGAAGCATAAGTGAATAACCCAAGTAAACCATAAGTTCAATTATTCGAAATGTTTAAACATAGCGTTCATAATCCACTGCCCACAACGTCCCGCTCCTCCAGTGCAAGCTCCATAAGTACCTAAGGTCCTGCAAGGCATGCAGCAGATAATCAACAAACTAGTTGAGCGAGTTCACAGTTTAAAGTTCAATATCGTATTGTGTGAGTAATGGTTTAATCGTTACGTTCCATATGATTAGTTCCATCGCGGCCTCCCAGGCAGGTGTGCGAAGATTGGGTTCGTATAGTTCGCGACCATAGTCTTTACCGACCAGGGTGTGTGCGAAGGCGGTTAATCAATTCGCGACCATAGTCTTTACCGACCAGGGTGTGTGCGAAGGCAGTTGAGTAGTTCGTTCGCGACCATAGTCTTTACCGACCAGGGTGTGTGCGAAGGCAGTTCGTAAGCATCAACAGTTTAATCGTTCGTTATAATATCAAAGTATGCACAAATAATCATCCAACCCATTCCCACCCTGGGAACCCATGCCTTGGCTGTGTGAACTCACCTTGGTTTGCTCGGTATGCTAGGTTATGCACTCACAAGTGATTAATCACGTCCTATTGTATGCACGTATAACAAATCAGTTCATGTTCACAATGATACGCATGCAATTTAATGTTCACATAACAGTCAGTTTGCATATCGGCACATCACGTATCATTTCGCATTTAATCATTAACTATCATTCGATTCACATTTACCCATCCTTCGATATATTGCTCATCCTTCGGTCTAACAATTATCACAACCATCACAAATATGTTTCGACACATCTATCGATACACAGTTAGCATCTTACGATTCATGGTTATCTTTCGACACATCAGCTATGTTTCGACATAGTTATCCTTCGGCACACAGATTATGTTTCGGTCAACACACTATCTTTCGGTCAAAGCTATCCTTCGGTCAACACTACTATGGTTCGGTCAATGCTATCCTTCGGTCAACACCTATGTTTCGAAGGACAGGTATCTTTCGGTCACAGCTATGTTTCGATTACTAATATCTTTCGATGAACATCAGTTACGGAATGTCAGTTACGTTTTTTCTCAAAGTTTCCAAGTTTTTCCTAACTGATTATCAATTAACACCAATTTCACAAATCAATTAGCATCAACAAGATCAAACAAGCATGATTCCCATGTTTATCAAGAACCCTAATCTGAATAACAAAATCATTCAAACTATCCGATTTACACATAGGTGCCGATTACATAAACATGTCCGATTACAATATGATCAATTCGATTAACCTACATCCGATTAACATACATATTCCGGTTAACACGCAAACGACATATTGCAATACCAACATACATATCCGGTTATCATGGCCAATCCACAAGACATCATCATTGAACATCATCAAAACAGATCCGATTAACATACTAACAATATATTGCAAGACAATTTATAAATCATGAAATCAAAGCATCATAAACAACATCACACTAACCGGAAATCTGGATTACGGTATGGAATCCTTCGAACAGAGAGTAGGTTTGCTATATGCCGTCACACACACACAATAGCACTAGGGTTTTGAAAAATAACTGCCGGTTTGCATGTATCACGTATATAAACGTATCACAGAAATGGGCCAAGCCCATCAGAAAGGCTGGGCCGAAAGATGTCGAAGGATAGGGTCCTTGGTCGAAGGATATGTTTCGAGATCCTTCGAACCGAAAGCTGATCCTTCGAATCGAAGGATATCTTTCGTGGTCCTTCGAATCCTTCGAACAGTATGCCATGTTTCGTGATCTAGACTAAGTGTAATAAATAATAATTCCAATATTATCTTTTACAACCACAAGTAGTTACATGTATGCACAATGACAACACGTTTCATTAAAACACAACGCGTACAATTACAAATCCAACAAGTCAACTACTAAACAGTCAAAGTCAACGCGCATTTAATGCGAAAGTGAAAGTCAGAAACTCGAGTTGTCACATATTCAACCAGAAGGAGTTGAACATGAGGCAAAGACGGTGGGTCGAGCTGTTGAACGACTACGACTGTGAGATAAAGTATCACCCAGGGAAGGCGAATGTGGTCGCCGATGCCCTAAGTCGAAAGGAGAGAATCAAGCCCATAAGGGTTAGGGCTTTGGAGATGATCATTCAGACCGATCTTTCCTCGCGCATTCGTGCAGCGCAACAAGAAGCTCTCAAGGAAAGAAACCTTGCAGAAGAGTATCTCCGTGGGATGGAGAAGATACTGGTACCAAACAAGGAAGGAACGTTGTGTTTTGAGAACAGGATTTGGGTTCCTTTGTTTGGTGGTTTAAGGAAGGTTATTTTCGATGAAGCTCACAAGTCATGGTACTCTATCCACCCTGGAGCGGATAAGATGTACCAGGATCTTAAAGATTATTATTGGTGGCCTAGGATGAAAGGCGATGTTGCAGTTTATGTGAGCAAGTGCTTAACATGTGCCAAGGTTAAGGCAGAATACCGGAAGCCTTCAGGACTTCTGCAGCAACCAGAGATTCCCAAGTGGAAGTGGGAACAAATCTCTATGGATTTTATTACGAAGTTGCCAAGAACGCCAAGAGGCCATGACACTATTTGGGTAATAGTGGACCGTTTAACGAAGTCAGCACACTTCCTACCTATCCGAGAGAAGGATAATACGAGCAAACTGGCCGAAATTTACATGAGAGAGATTGTTACGCGCCATGGAGTACCTCTCTCGATTATCTCCGATAGAGACGGAAGGTTCGTGTCAAGGATATGGCAATCCTTCCAGGAAGCTTTTGGCTCAAAGTTGAATCTGAGCACTGCTTTTCACCCACAGACCGACGGCCAAAGTGAGCGGACGATTCAGACGTTAGAAGACATGCTGAGAGCATGTGTGATGGATTTGGGCGGTAGCTGGGATAAGCATTTACCCCTGGTTGAGTTTTCGTACAACAACAGCTACCACACCAGTATTGGTGCCGCGCCGTTTGAGGCTTTGTATGGGCGCAAGTGCAGATCGCCGCTTTGTTGGGCTGACGCAGGTGATAGACAATTGGTTGGTCCTGAAATGGTACAGGAAACCACAGATAAGATCGCGCAAATCCGAGACCGTATCAGCGCGGCTCGTGACAGGCAGAAAGCCTACGCGGATCGAAGCAGGAAACCTCTAGAGTTTGAGGTTGGTGAGATGGTTTTGTTGAAGGTATCACCCTGGAAGGGTGTGGCACGATTTGGGAAACGTGGAAAGTTGAACCCGAGGTATATTGGACCATTCAAGATCTTGGGGAGAATCGGGTTAGTAGCATACAAGTTGGACCTACCTGCCGAACTAAATGGTGTTCACGATACATTTCATGTATCCAATCTTAAGAAAAGTCCAACACAAGATAACGTTGCCATTCCTACCGACGAAATTCATGTTGATGACACGCTCCACTTCGTTGAAGAACCTGTTGAGGTCACGGATTGGAAAGTGAACAAGACCCGCCGGAGCAGTGTTAAGCTCGTCAAAGTTCGTTGGAATGCTAGACATGGTCCTGAATTCACCTGGGAGCGTGAGGACCGAATGAAAGAGAAATACCCCCATCTATTTCCTGAAAACCTGCTTCTACAAGCAGAACTTAAAATTTCGGCACGAAATTTTTCTAACGGGGGGAGAATGTGACAACCCTCACTAAACCAGGTATCCGTACGACCTAATTAACTATTAATTGTTGCTTAATTACTATGCTTAACTGAAAATGCTGATGAACTGCTACTTGACTGTTGATACTTGTACATATCTGCATCATACCTTGATTTCCGTCACTACATTATTTACTTACTGAACTCTAGTGACAAACATGATGCACAAAAGCACAGTAGCACTTGAACGGATAACCTATTGAACATGCTGATAAAGCCAGCATTAGGCAGACACTGCCTCTAAATGCTTGTATGAGCCAGAAATATTTTTACTACACCCAGAGTGTGTGTAGGGATACAAGGGTTGTAGAACTGCGTCTCTAGGAATAAGATATAATGATTGGATGTGCCTAAAACGTACTCTAAGCACAAAACACAGCACTTTACTTAACATACCAGCTTCTAGCTAACTAATAAAGTGCCAAAACATGAGGAAGTATTCCTGACACTTTGCAGAATAAATTGTGTCGCTAAAAATATTATTTACGACGCTTAAAAGACTACTTGAGCACTTTAACGGATTACTATCCAACCGAACAACCAGACTTTACCCGGAACATAAAAATATTGCCAGAAATATTATTAGTCTTTTTCTGAGCCAGTTAGGGTCCCTGATTACCCTAACACCCGTAATATAACGCATCATACAACTAACGGAGTTAACCCCTAAAGTTAACCTACTTAACGTAACTAAGTCCTAACTACACAATTGAAATCGAACCATAGGACCCCCCCCCCTTGGGCCGGTTCTATCTCCTTGTAACTAGGAGAGTACACTTTTGATTATTATAATGGTGTATGTTTAATATCAAGGGGACACGAGATCCGTTGGACGATAAACATGATTTTGCCTATAAATACTACCCTTAAACACAAGAGTTTCTCACACCACAAATCACCAACTCCACTCTTTCTCTCTTGCTCTCCCCACTCTCGGCCGAAGACCCCCCACCCCCATCCATCATTTGTCGGCTCTTGTTCACCCATTCCAAGCATATACAAGCTTCACGGGTTACGTATTAGGAGGCTTGAAGCAAACGGAAGTGAAAGGACCTCGTTACTTTGCTTTTATCCACCACCTTTTCGCCTAGTGGTTAATATGATTTATAACGGTTAAAATGCGGAAACCCATCTTTTGAATCTTTAAAGTTTACTAAAACTTGAATTTTGTTGGATAAAAGATCATAACTTGTGTAAAAGTTGTAGTGTTTGAATATGTTGATTATTTAGGCCCAATCTACAATGTGGTGGCTCGGATCATCATTTAACCCGACTTTGTTAAGATCATAGATCTTGACATAAGCTTGTTTATATCGGTACAAGGGTTAAAGGGTGAAACTCTACCACATCAAAAGACATGAACTTGTGTAAAAGTAATTTTACTAGTAAAATGGTGTTTAAAACTAGCGGATCTACGGATCTGCAAGTGGTATTTTCGTAAGACGAAGTGTCGAGAAAATCATGTTTTGTAAAAGTCGTATGACACACTAACAAATATGATTTTTACAAACTACAAGTGTATAAACACTTGTGAAACGAAAGATCCGACAAAGTAACCATTTTTATAAAAGTTGTCGGGAAGTTGTAAAGAATGATTTATTCTAAAAACGGGGTTTTTACAAGATTAAACTATTTTACACATAGATCCACCAAATATAAGGAGATCTACACTATAGTTTTCGGAAAAACTACAAGTTCATGTAATAATGCGATTTACATACTAGTCGGCAAGTTTAATGTGTTGAAATTAGTTTGATGTGTCGGAAATTGATTGATTGAATCAAGAAATTGTTGAGGTGATTTTATAAAAGAAAATGATACGCTTGAAAGTGTGGCCACCTCCAGTTACAGGGGAAACTCTGGCGAAATTTTTCTAAAATCTAACACTTAGAATTATTTACAAGTGTTAAACTATTTTTGAGATGTTTTCAAAATATATTTCACCATGACTTTATTTATTAAATAATCGGAGGTGAGATTTTCACAAAAACTAAACGTGATAAATATTTATCCGATAAATATATTTTTTTTCACCACACTGTTTATGATTATTTTGTGAAAAAATATAAATATTATTTTTAGAGTAAAAATAATATTTACAAACGTTGACGAACCCAAAATAATACAAACGCTTACACGACGTACATATAAGTTACACCGGTAATTATTATTACCACTTAATCGTTAAAACGTAACTTACGCTTTATACGGAAATATTCATAAACGCATATTTTGTCAACGTATTATTTTGGAAAGTATTAAGTAAAGAGAAAATATAATATTTTTGAGAAAAATATTTATATTTTGGAATGAGAAGTAAAAATATATTAAGTGGGACTTAATGAGATGATACAAATACACATGTATTAAATCCCCCATCCTTGGGAAGGAAATTAATTACCAAGTATATACAAGGAACGGTTGTCTAACTGTTTCCCAAAACTTAAACTATAAAGCTAAGGCACGGCCATCCGTCTAATAGAATTAGCACATGTAGGTCGTTGCACAGCTGCCTGACATCCGGAGTACTTGGTATAGCGACGCACTGACTGTGAGTTCATGTCCTCCTTTTCTCTTAACTGTTTTCAGTTTTCTAAACTGCGGGGGTGAAATACATGTTACAATGGTTATGATTACTTTATACATGGTATGGTTAGCGTAAGGAGGGTTACTTTTAGATCATGTGAATGGGTAGGCGGAAACTTGAGGTCATTAATCCTCAGGGTAGGACCGAGGGGCAGGAGTGGTAGATCTATTTGGGTGTAGCGAGCCCAGTCCCAGGTCCAGCTTAACGGACCTTGGGATGACTTTGTTCCCGACGCATAAATTTGCTAGGTTTGAGCCTTCCTACTTGCATTTCACACATATCAATGGCTTTGCAAACCGTTGGTGATCTCTTTTTCCTTATTTGCTACATACCAGGGTTTTTGATAAATACAAAGGTTTATTTACTCTCTTTCGCATGAACTCGCTCAACATTATTGTTGATTTTTCAACTTACATGTATTTCAGGGAATTAAAGATCTGGCACGGTATGGCATATTTTCCGCTGCAATAGTCACCGAGGTCATCCAGGGTTTGGGGAATGTGACTCTTTCCTGGACAAGTCACAGTCCTCGAATCATGTTATGTTATGTTATGTTTAGGGTTGTAATGTTTGTGGGACAAGTTTATGGTTGAAAGGGTGTCAACCCGTTAAGACAATGTTTTGATATTTCTATTTTAATGGATGATCTTGCATATTTTTTAATTCATATAGCTTGTTATGATTAAGCTATGGTATTAAGAAGTCACACCAAATTAACCACGCTTCCGCAAAGCCAGGGTGTGACATGCGGGGTGCGGCTGGGGTGTGTTTGGGTGCCGGAAAACGGCAACAAGCCAGTGGTCGGTCGGAGCTTTCTCCGGTTACCGGAGATTGAGAGAGATAAAGATGGGTGGCTGGTTGTGGGTCTGTGATCGTGATCGAAGAAGAAGAGGGAGCAGAGGAGGGAGTTCTGTTGTGGTGTGCATGTATATGAGAAATGAGATGGAACTAGGGTTACTCTTCTCCTAAATACATAGGTTTAGTAGGTTTGGGCCCTAGGCCCGTTAGCGTGTTTTGAGTGGCCCAAACATATTCTTGAAGCCCGTTTTTCGAACCCGATTATCGTAAAACGTCATAAAATATAATAATAAGTCGAAATTCCCAAAAATTACGCCAGAAACCGATATTCGATGCGCATTTTTATCGGTTGCGTTAAAACGCGTAAATTGTGTCGTTCGTCGTTTTGCGTCCGTTTTGCGATCCATTTTCAGCTACGGATAATAAAATTTAAAAAACGAAGCTAAATATATCATAATATATTAATAGTGAGACGGAAATTCGAGTCCGGTGCTTCCGTTTCATCGTTGATTGTCGGCGCGTTACTGTTTCCTCCTTTTCCGTTCACGTTTGCGCTTTGTGTCATTTGAAAGGATAATATTTTGCAAAACCACATTCATAATTTTAAGTTATACGTATAAACTTTGTATTTTTCGGCGTTGTCAGTAGTTTGTACGGTGTCAGTTCGTTATCATTTAACGCTCAGCAGTTTTCCTGAAATTTCACCATACGCGCACCGTGAAGTCAGATAGGCATTCCTAGGCATACCAAGAGCCTAATTAAGTTAATTTGCGCCTTAAACACTATTCGTTATCGCCTTAATCCCTTATTAATCGCGTTATTAAGAGGTGTTAATTACCGGTTTTCACATTCTCCCCCTGTTACAGAAATTTCGTCCTCGAAATTTAGAGTATGTTATCTCCTCAGAATTGTGTCGTTCGCAGGTAAGTCCGAATAATACTAAAATGAATGACCGCATAATCAAATCAAGGTTTATTCAGATTTCGTGAATGTAAGGACATTTTGTGTCACACCCCCAAAATCCACACGCGGAGTATCACCGCTTGGATGCGTGACTGACCAGGATCAAGCCACCAATCATATTGAACAATGTAAGTAGTAAATATAATTCAACCAAACAATATGAAAGGTGTTCAAAACCAAAACATAGTTAAGTGTTTAGCGGAAGCATAATTGTAAAACCCAATGTAAGTATTAAGTATGAAATAAAGTAATGTATTTAGCATGGCACACACTGCCATGTCCCACAACGACCGTGCCTCCCTGTGCAAGCTCCATGAGTACCTAACAACCTGCAAGGCATGTAGCAATGAATCAACAACAAAGTTGAGCGAGTTCACACTGCCATGTCCCACAACGACCGTGCCTCCCTGATTTCGCTGAACATGACCTATTTATACTATTGTGATTTCGCCCATACAAGCACAGGTCCATAAGAGCGAAATCATCACTTTGTGATTTCGCTCGAAGTCACACACATGACCCTATGAGCGAAATCAGCATGCTAAACACCATATTCTTCCTATTTTCTCGTATATCGTGCCCTAATCTATACAATGCAATGTAAGACTCGATACAAGACAAAGTCGACAGATGCATGCACCAACAATACACAATTTATGTCACAAAGTGGGATTAGACGTTAACATTGTGTACACACAAACAGTTGATCAATCCATACAAGGTTCCAAGTTACATGCAAGTCCCTTACTAGTTGTCATGCTTAACAGAGTTAATATGTGTAGGATCGTGTTTCGGCCCTGTTTGAGTCGATCAGAAGAATCCCTATCCAAATCAAGAGGCGGAAACTAATGATTTGGTGCTATTTCAGTAACATTCACTTTAAACTTGTTGTTGTATTGATAAATCACACGAGTACACGTCCTAACAGCACTTCGGCAGCACTTCGTGGCTCACCGGAAGAAAACACCCTTAACTATGTGTTCTTAGTTCGCTTGAAAGGACATCCTATATATAGATGACAGGTTTCGCTTATATGTACATGTACGTATAAGCGGAACTACAACAATGCCGTTCAAGCGAAACCATCTCCATGACACTCAAGCGAAACCTAGACTATGCCCTATAAGCGAAACCTATACAAACACATGTTTCTAGGATTTCGTGCCATGTCTAACCTATACAACACTAAGACTCGATGTAAGACGTAGTCGACAGACGTATGTGCACCAACAAACTCCCCCTCGGATGTTGACGGAGTCTTCGAGTCTTCTCAACTGTCAATCTACAGTCTTTATCAGTCTTCAAACATTCTTAGAAGAATATATCATTGCAAGAATCCGCAAACTCTATCTTCATCACTAACAAACTTCTCTTTCTTGATTGTAATTTTCAAGATTAGTACTGGCTCTAACTGCTTCTTCAACTTTTGTCTTCAGACTCCCCCTCTCAAACAACCGGGATCGTAGTCTGGAATTCACAGCTTCATTCTAAGATCTTGCACAAGCTTTCATCAGGTTCAAGATCGATACCTGACTCCATTCTCTCTCAGAATCATTACGTGGCAAATATTCACCTGCACAATCTCTACCCAACCATAAGTTTCTACAAAGATTAAATCTTTTCAACAATTTAGAAACTATGATGGTAAAATACAGAAATGATTTTGCATTCAAGATTTTTTTACTGGCTCTATTCAAACAAACTTAACAACACATACTCTCTCCCATACCTGTTCTTCATGTTTAGCACATTGAACTTCGAAAATCAGCTTTTCAACACCAGTTGTCGAAAATCTTTTTGAATTTTACGAAAAACGAAACATAAAATCAATAACGACAATTAACTGCAGAAATGAAATATTTACAGACAATATTTTTTGCGAGTTCGTGCAAGAGGATCATATCAGTTTTTGAGACAAATCACCAACACCGTTAAGCTAGATTTCATTTTAAGTTTTAAACAATTTACCTAGATTGTCAGTATGTTTGTCCTCTTAAATTTTCACACAGATTTCAACTGTTTCGAGATACACAATTAGTGTCTTAGATACTAAACTTAAACTTATTCGTGTGTCCCACTACTTGAATATACTCCCGTATCCAGATCCCAATATTCAGTTTTACAGGTGAGTATACCACAGATGATATCTGTAAAGGGGTTATGTGCGAGGGCCGTGAGAGCTCAGGTCGATACTTCCGTATACGCTGAGAGATGACGGACTAGGTCAGTATTTCCATACAGCAGAAGTCCCGGGATAATACCCCAGATATCACTGAGTATAAAGACCTAGTATCTCAGAATAAGGGACCTTTCAAACAAGATTTCAGGGGTTACCTATATATCCAAGTTTGTGTTAACCCACAGAACAAGCAAGTTTGATTTTAGGTTTATATCTCTTTACAGTTTACTAAATGTGTGAAAATCTACTGACACATCCGCAGTAAGATTGTTTATCACATTTTGACTTTACATTTCTTTAGCGTGCTGTGATAGTCCACTGATGTACTATCATTTCCTCTTTTATGCAACAAAAACTCATTTTTCAGTTTTATCATGTTTTTGTCTTTTTCAAATTTTCTGATGTTTTTGGATTTTCTAAAAATTTCTTACTCCCCCTAAAATTCAAAAACATCTAAAGAAAATTGAAAACAAACTGTACAGAACATGGCAACTGATATTGAAATGCCTCAATTCTCCATCCGTTTGGCTTAAACAATCAGAACTCCCCCTCACAACAAACTATTTTCCCATAATAATTTCAAAACACTCAAGTTTGTTTTAATCAAAATGGTTTTTCCGAAAAAATAAGTTTGATGGATTTTACCAACTGTAGGTTATGGGGAAACTTATCATCACATTGACTTTCAAACACTTGTAGGAAAAATTCAAGGACAAATTAATGTCCTTGATTTACCATATGCAGATATACACAACCAAATCTTCAAACCTGTTTTTCAACCAATTACCATCTGTTGGTTGAATTCTCAAGGTGCCGATTCCTACTCCTCGCTTACAAACCTGGGAGTTCCGGCAAGTCCTGCAAAACTTCTTAAGCATATTATACAAACATGATAAAGAATGATGCTGATTCATGATCCACGATTACCAACTTGGGATCTCCGGCAAATCAGGTTTTTATTCTTTGAAAAATATATCCACCCAAGCCTGACCATCCTTGGGTGTAACAACTTCTTCATTTTTACTTTCAACAGACTTGTAAACACGTCCTTTGGAAGCATAAAAATCTTTGATACTTTTGGCCTTACCGTTGACCATTTGTCCAAAGATACGTTTCACATTTCCATTGAAAGTCTTTTCAACATCAAATTTTTTCTTGTCAGAATAAAATTGATTTGAAATTTCAACCTTTCCAACTTTCTTCATAAAATTTTAAGCACGCAACGGTGGAAAATTTTCATCATTCATAGTTGGAACTTTTCTTTCAACCTTCTTCTCAACACGTGGCTCCTCTGATTTTATGGAATGAGATTCATCACCAGAACTATTACCTGAACCTTTCACAACCCATTTTTGATTTGGCACATTATCTTTTCTTCTTGAAGTACTCTTTGAACATTCTCCTTTTTCAAAAATTGAATTTTCAAAACCAGTAAACTTCCGGGTTGACAGTTCAGTCTTCTCGACAACCTTTTCTTTCATTTTACCAGAGACTTCCTATTTTGGCTTGAATGTCTTCGAACAATCCTTCGCCACATGACCAGCAATCTTGCACTGAAAACAAGTTCTCTTTTCAATCTTCTTCGGAACTTCATTCTTCTTTAGTTCTTCTTGCTTCTTGGCAAGGAATTTCTGATTAGACTGCTTTCTAAATGATTGTTCTTTTTCAGCCTCTAACGTTTTCCCTGAAACAAACACAGTTTTTGGTTTATAAACTTTTTCATTTTTATAGTTTTTCGGTGGAACAAAACCAAGACCTTTCTTTTTGAAATTACGATTATGGTTTGGCTTCTTTTGGAAACTATAACCACAATTGTAACCCATTTTCTTGTTGATTCTTTGTTGATCTCTTGAAGTGTATTGTTTAGGTTTTCCATTAAGATTTAAATCTTTTATTTCAGAAATATTAATTTCTGTTATTTTGAAAACCTTTTGAATCATTTCAAACCTGACACTTCTTATTGGAAAAGCTTCATCAGAATATAATTTGTCAGAATCTTTCAAAGTATATGCCACTTTGAATGATTCATCATTCAAATTAGATTTTGACATCAAAAATTCTTTATCATAAACCCGCTTGTCCTTTTTGAATGTCGGCTTTGACGTATTGGACCCAGACTTTAACTCGGGTTTGGACTCCATGTTTGACTCCTCACTATCATCTTTATCTAACACCTGATCGACCACACTTTTTATCAACTTTGACTCATGATCAGTGTCGGATGACGTGTACGTGACATCAATATTTTCTGGCAAGTTATCTGATGGCCCAGACTCCCATTCTAAGTTTATTGCTTTTTCGACTCTCTCAGAATTTGGATTTCGAGGTGAATATCCATTTTCAACCGGGGGCGGACATCTATTGTAGACCACACTTGATTTCTTACCAGAAGTTTTCACTTTTTCTTCGTCTTTTGTCACAGATTTCCTTTCTTCAGACGTCTTCACTTCTTCAAACGTCTTCAAATTTTCTACAACCGGATAAATCCTGTCAACAACAAAAGAAGAACATGAGTAACTTTCTAATAACTTTTTCACTTTCTCAGTTTCTATCTTTTGTGTTGCTAACTCCAACTCCAGATCTGCACACTTCTTAATATGAAAATTAGCATCATCAAGCTGTCTCAGGTACGCTATCTTCAGTGTATTCATTGCCACAGCTTGTTCACCACTCGAATCAATATACTTGTTGATTTCTCTATTCATTGTATCATAGGATTCTTTCAATCTGTTTATATTATGCAGCAATTCATTGTACTGCTTGATTAAAGAATCACAATTCATGCATTTTTCTCGAACTTCGACTGGTTCAGCATCAATTTTTACTTCAAATTCAGGAACCTCTTTGACTTTTCTGTCTGGTTGGAAAAATTCAGCTCTCCTTTTTCTCTCAGCTTCTGCTTCAGCTTTTAATCTCTCTTCCTCTTCTTCCTCTTCTTCGAGCTTTCTCCATCTTGCTTCAGCAGCTTCCATGACTTTCCTGCTTCTTTCTTCACATTTCAAATCAAATGCATTAGCAAAGAAAGCATTAACATTTGAAGTGTTTTTGGACATCTCTTTGGCCATGAGATATTTATCTGGGCAAAAATCATCCCAACAAAAACCTTCAACCAACTTCTCATCATCTTGTTCTGCCAAACACACTTTGCTGTTTGGTGGAATATATTTATCCCATGAAAAGTTTTCATATTTGCTTAGACATGCTCTTTTTGAATTATCAATCACATCTCTCCCATGAGCAGTTTGTGCCTGATGCTGTGCTGGTGGTGTGACTTGATGATTAATCGCCTTTTTGTGATAATCGTTGTTTCCAAAAGGATTCTGGGCTTCAGTAGCTTCACGATTTTTGCACTCCCTCTTGAAATGCCCCTTTTCCCTGCAACGAAAACACGTAATTTAGATTTATCAAAGCCTAAAGTTGAAACATTTGCATCACGGAAATCATCTCTTCCCGTAATTTGTTTAAACTTCTCAGCACGTCTCATCACACTAGCCATACACCATTTAATGTCCATCAATTCCATTTCCTCAGCATCAATTTGATCGTAATCCTCTTTTGTGAGCATTGGATTACCGATCTTCACGGCCACAAAACTACTGTAAGACTCAAGAACCATTCCTAACAAAGACATTTGATTTTTAGCAATCTCTTCAGTGTAATCTTGATCATTTTCAATACTAAGAACAATATTGCACTGAAGTTTTCTTCCATTCTTTGTTACAGATATGTTTGGATCGAATGATGAAAATCTTGTGCTGCTTGATCCCTGTGAAGATTTCTTTTCAGAAGAATCTTTAACACTAAAAGCAGTTTCGATTTTCGGAGAATGATTTGTTGATCCAGTAGCACCACTCTTGTAGTACAAGCTGATATCCTGTTCTCCATCGTAATTCTTCATCCTGGCAATCTTTCTCTGCTCCATCTCTTGAGCTTCCAGGTGTTCGATGAAATCTCCTAGTGTCATATTCTTGTAATCCTTTCTGTTGGATCTCAGCATCATCAGAAACGTTCCCCATGTTCCATGTGGTAGCGCATCTCACAAGTTTTTCAACCAATTCATCAGTATCTTTCTTAATTCCAAGTTTTGACATGTTTCTCACCAAATTACAATATCTATCAATAATTTGCTTGGTGTTTTAAGATTTCAAACGACGGAATAAATCAAATTCTTTCTTCATGAGGGACATTTTATTCTTGAGCATTGTGACAACCCTCACTAAATCAGGTATCCGTACGACTTAATTAATGACTAATTACTGCTTAATTACTGTGCTTGCTTGAAATTACTGATGACCTGCTACTTGATTTCTGATACTTGTACATACCTGCATCATAATTTAATTACCGTCACTACATTATTTACATACTGAACTCTAGTAACAAACATGATGCACTAAAGCACAGTAGCACTACAAACGGATAACCTATTGAACATGCTGATAAAGCCAGCATCAGGCAGATAATGCCTCTAAGGCCTGTATGAGCCAGAAATATTTCACTACACCCATAGTGAGTGTAGGGACACAAGGGTTGTAGAACTGCGTCTCTAGGAATAAGATACAATGACAGGATGTGCCTAGGACATACACTAAGCACAAAACTCAGCACTTTAATAAACAATTCAGCTTTTAGCTAACTAATAAAGTGCCAAAACATGAGAAAAATATTACTAGACACTTTCCAAAGTGTCGGGAATAAGTTGTGCCACTAAAAAGGGTATTAACGACACTTAATAGATTTGTTAAGCACTTTAACGGATTACTATCCGACCGAACAACCGGACTTTACCCGGAACATGAAAATATTGTCATTAACATTATTGGTCTTTTTCTGAGCCAGTTAGGGTCCCTGAATACCCTAACACCCGCCATAAAGCACATCACACAACTAACCGGGTTAAGCACTTAACTAACTAACTTAACCTAACTAAACTAATCTAACTAATGGTTAGAAATGGACTAGAACCCCCCCCCCCCTCACTAACCGTCCCCAACTAGAGAGGACACACTTGGTACCATTTTGATTATTAAATTCTTTGTTGTCTAATATCATTGTGACATAAAAACCATTGGATTTTAACTCTAATTTTTGCCTATAAGTAACATATGATGCACATAAGATCAATTACCATTCACAACTCAAGACAAACACCTCTCTTTCTCTCCCTAGAGGCTTCAGCCGAACACCCCCTTGCCCATCCATCATATTTTCGGCTTCCATCTTCACATTCCAACAACATTCAAGTGTCAAGGGTCACGCACAAGGAGTCTTGGTGCACTCGGAGCTCGAAGGACCTCATTCTCTAGCTTTTGTCCTCTCATTTTGCGCTAAGATTCTTCCCTAGCCTCGAGCTAGTGGTATGTTGCTTAAATCACCTACTCGAACTATTTTAAAGTGATTAATATGATATGTAACGGTTAAAACTCGAAATCTTACAAGATGATGCTTTATAGTTTACTAAAAGCACTTAAAATGATGGATAAAAGCTTATAAGTTGTGTAAATGTTATAGTAATTAAATTGTGTGCTTATTTGGACCCGATCTATGTTGTGGTAGCTCGGATCATCATTTAACCCGGGTTGGTCATGATCATGAACCATGACATAAGGTTGTTTTGAATGAAGCAAGGGTTAAAGGGTGAAACTCTACCACACACGAATCATGAACTTGTGTAAAAACATTTTTACTTGTGAAATAGTGTTTAAAACTAGCGGATCTACGTATCTGCAAGTGGTATTTTCAAAAGACCGAGTGTCAATAAAATCATGTTTTCTAAGAACGGATCTTACACTAACAAGTATCATTTTTGAAAACCACAAGTGTATAAACTCTTGTGTAGCACAAAAGCTTCGACAAAATAACTATTTTTGTAAAATTTACAAGAAGATGTAAAGACGGACTTTCTATAAAACGGGGTTTTTACGAAACCGGACTAATTTATATTAAGATCCGCTAAAAGTAATGAGATTTACTTCATATTTTTGAGTAAATCACAAGTTCATGAAATCTTTGCGATTTACATATTATTTAACTAGTTGATGCGTTGAATATTGTTTGGATTGAATAAGAAATTGGTTGAATTAATTTGTAAAAGAAAATGATACGCTTGAAAGCGTGGCCACCTCCAGTTACAGGAAACTCTGGCTAAATTTTTCCAAAAACCTAACACTTAGAATTATTTTCACTATAAGTGTTAGACACACTTTTTGACATGTTTTCAAAATATATAAGTTTCGCCACGACTTTATTTACAAAATATCGGAGGTGGGATTTCACAAAATAAAACTTAGTAAATATATATTAATATATATATTTTTCATAAATAACTTGATGCGTGTTTATGATTATTTTGTGAAGATACATAAATATTATTTTAGAGTAAAAATAATATTATCGAACGTTAATGAATCCAAAATTATATGAACGCTTTCACAATGAATATATAAGTTACACCGGTAATTACCATTACCACTCGATCGTTAAAACGTAACTTACGCATTTTACGGAAATATTTATGAACGCGTATATTTGCCAAAGTATTATTTTGGGAGAATTTTGTGAAGTAAAAATATAATATTTTTGAGAAAAATATTTATATTTTGGGATTGGAAATAAATATATATTATGTGAGACTTAATAATATATTACGAACGCACATGTATTAAATCCCCCATTCTTGGGAAGGAGAATCACTACCAAGTATTTACCAAATGTAAACATGAAATAGTTGTCTAACTATTTCCCAAAAACTTAAACCATAAAGTTAAGGCACGGCCGTCCGCCTAATAGAGTTAGCACATGTAGGTCGTTGCACAGCTGCGTGACTTGGAGCATTACTTGGTAGAAACACACCGCTGTGAGTTCATGTCCCCCTTTTCTCTTAACTGTTTTCAGTTTTCTAAACTGCGGGGGTGAAATACATGTTACTTTGATTATGAATACTTTATACATGGTATGGTTAGCGTAAGGAGGGTTACTACTTAGATCATGTGAATGGGTAGGCGGAAACTTGAGGTCATTAATCCTCAGGGTAGGACCGAGGGGCAGGAGCGATAGATCTATTTGGGTGTAGTGAGCCCAGTCCCAGGCGCAGCATAACGGACCTCGGGATGACTTTGTACCCGGCGCATAAATCTGCTAGGTTTGAGCCTTCCTACTTGCATTTCACACATATCAATGGCCTTGCAAACCATTGGTGATCTCTTTTTCCTTATTTGCTACATACCAGGATTTTGATAAATACAAATGTTTATTTACTCACTTACACATGAACTCGCTCAACATTATTGTTGATTTTTCAACTTACATGTATTTCAGGGAATTAAAGGATCTGGCACGGTATGGCACGTTTTCCCGCTGCACTAGTACGAGGTCATCCGGGTTTAGGGAATATGACCCTTTCCTGGACAAGTCACAGCCCTTAAACCGTGTTTGTGTTATGTTGATGTTTGTGTTTGTTGAACAATGTTTATGTCGTTAGAATGTGTTACCGTTAAAACAATGTTGTTGTTTTTGGGTTTTAAAACTTAATCGAATGGATGATCATGCATGATTTTTATACATATAGCTTTGTTATGGTTAAGCTATGGTATTAAGAAGTCACACCAAATTAACCACGCTTCCGCAAAGCCAGGGTGTGACAGCTTGGTATCAGAGCTCTGATCATAGCGAACTAGGATTCCTTCTCGAGTCTAGACTATGATCAGTAGGGCTCTCACGAAAACATTTTTACTGCATACCACTTAAGTCCAGATCCAAAACGTTTTTACAAACAAATGTTGAGCACATTTTATTTATTATTTTTAGGCTCAGTCTTGGAGGCTGAGGCTCGGTCTTGGAGACCGAGGCTCGATCTAGGAGATCGAGGTAGATGGCTAGTAAGACTAGGAAGAGTAGGCTCAGTCTTGGAGGCTGAGGCTCGGTCTTGGAGGCCGAGGCTCGATCTAAGAGATCGAGGTAGAGGGCTAGTGAGACTAGGGAGAATAGGCTCAGTCTTGGAGGCTGAGGCTCGGTCTTGGAGGCCGAGGCTCGATCTAAGAGGTCGAGGTTGATGATAGAGCAGTCTTAGAGACTGGGAGGAATTTGGCTAGTGGGACTAGGAGTGTTAGTCTAGGAGACTGGGAGGCTAGTGGGACTAGGAAAACTATGTGATTTCTTACTTGGTGACTAAAGTGTTTGCCTGATTGTATGACTGATTATTTGTGCATATTTGTGTTTATGTTACAGACCCATGGACTCGCCCGGTACAGGCGACTCAGACACCACAGGACCCAGACCTATAGTATCTGATGACCTAGCATCTTCAGAGCACGAGGTGCACAAGTCGGACGTTTCTAGCACGGACGAGGACGACTTCCAGCCCTTCGCGCTACCTGACGGGGCTGATGAGCTCGCCGATGGCCCTCTTGTTAAGTACCTACCGTTAGTAGAGATCCCTGCACCCATACGCTTAGCTGTATACCCTGCCTACGATTTACTTCTTGACGCCGAGGCTGATGGCGATATTGATCTGTTTGACGATGATCTCCTAGAGGATGATGAGGAGGGCGAGGCCCTCATAGCCGACGGAGGACTTTTACTGCTTGCAGATGCTCCAGCTGCGGAGTCACCTGCACACTCAGCTGCTCCAGACTCCTTCGAGTCTGTGGCCTCCGCACCTTCCCACACTCTAAGCGCACAACACTTTTCACATGGTTCAGATCCTGACCAGGCATCCTCTGTTGCCCCTATACCCAGCTTTGCTTTTGACCATGATGATGTGGAGGATTCCGATCCTATCTTTCCCCCAGGGTTCAACCCGGATCAGGATATAGAGTTTATACCTATGGATCAGCCTATGGAGGATCCAGTCGACCCAGCTGACCCAGTGGATCCCATCGACCCTGAGTTTGACTTTGAGATGGCTTTTGATGATCCCGAGCCTGCCATGGCCCCTGAGCAGGCAGCCGCTCTAGACCCTGTGCTTGAGCATGACCCCGTTCATGTTGGCATGCCTATTGAGCCTGTGATTGCTGACCCACCTGTAGATGATCACCCTGTGGATGCTCCGTTGTTGGAGGGCGATCATGTCATTGCTGCTGATCATGTTGATCACCCACTTATTGCTGATGCACCCGTTCACCCTTTTGTTGCTCCCCCACCTGATCCCGTTCCACTAGAGCCCGAGCATGCACTGTTCGCGACCCACATGGATTTCTCTTTTCCATTTCCTCAGTTTACACCTCCAGCGCGACCTGGAGAGGGTTCCTCGGCCCATCCCTTTGGGCATGTGCCGACATCTGTTCCCTTCATGCCACAGTTTCCACCTGTTTTACCCCCTGTTTCTCCATATCGTGTGGCAACTTTTGATCCAGCCAAGGAGTCGTTTCTCTGGTCATCACCACCTGTCATGCCACCGACTGACCCCTACCATCCCTTCCATGTGGGGCACACTATTAAGGACGTTTTGATGTCTTTTGTTTTTCAGCACGAGGCACACACACAGCGCATTCAGGAGCTGGAGAGAGCTCAGCCGCCGCCGTGTCAGTGCCAGGGTCAGACCCACTCTCCTTTGCAGCCTTCTCGACCTGTACCCCTAGATTATGCTGCACGCCTCTTTGCACTAGACCAGCAGGTTGCTTCTTTCATTCGTACTCAGAGAGCCATGGAGGAGGACTGGCTCCAGTTGCGTCGTTTGTTTTACACTCACTTTCCCCCTCCTCCACCGCCATCCGTATAGAGCTCATCATTACCATTTGAGTAGACGTTGGTGAGAAGACAGCGATTGCTTTTGATTGCACAGCATTTTTGGAGACTACTTTCTGATTATGACTTTTGTTGATTTTATACATGGGATGTAGTGGCACTGATTTGATATAGTTTTTGGACAGGGGTGATGTAGCCCCTAGTTGATTGATGATTGTATGACATTGTGATGTACTGATACACTTACTATGTGGTCTCGATATATAGCAATCGCGGTATTCTCATCATATTTGATGCTTGATTGATTATTTATGTTTTGATGACATGGGATGTTGTGTGAATGATATGTGAATGATATACTGATAACATGAGATGTTATGTACTATTACTATTATTATATACGCGCGTTTTATTCTGGCCTGACCGACGTAAACACATCTTTAGAAGATGCCGCCGAGACGTCAAGAACCGCAAATGCCTACCAATCAGGCAGAACTCCAGCAAATCATCGTTGCTGCCATCGCTCAATACGTCGCCTCTCAAGGAGGGATTAGTGGAAGCAACTCAGGCAACACTGGCAACAACAACAACCCACCTCATGGTAATACTAAGTCATTTAGACATACCATGACCTAATTGGATATCTATAGCAAAGATGCTAATGCCATACTGTACGTGCAGGATGCACCTACAAGCAGTTTCTAGACTGCAAGCCAGTCAACTTTGATGGCACAGGAGGTGCTGTCGCCTTTGTTCGTTGGGCTGAGAAAACTGAATCTGTTCTTCGCATGAGCAAATGCACACTAGATCAGCAAGTCACCTATATCTCTGGGCTATTCTTGGATGGAGCCCTATCTTGGTGGAATTTGAAAGTACAGACACTTGTGAAGCTGCTGCCTACACGTTAACCTGGACCGAACTGAAGGAGCTTATGCGCAGAAAGTACTGTTCCCGCGCTGAAATCCAAAGATTGGAGACAGAGTTCTGGCATTTAAAGATGGAAGGTCCAAAGATCGTAGAATACGTTCAGAGGTTTCATGACTTATCGCATGTGGTACCCTACATGGTCACTCCGGAGTTCAAAAGGATGAACGTTTTATTTGGGGATTAGCTCCTCAAATCATAAGCATGGTGACCTCCTCCAAGCCTGCGACTGTTACTGAGGCGATTGCTTTGAGCGTAGCTCTCACAGAGGAAGCTATTCGCCTGAACAAGTTTGATGAAGCTGAGCCAAAGAAGAAAGAGACTCATGTGGAGTAATCAGGAGGTAACAAGCGGAAGTTTTCGAACTTTAAGCAAGGCACTAGCGGTGTGGTTAAGAAAGGGGAATCGAGCACGCCAGCTCAGGTTATAGCTGGTAGTGGAAAGAAAGGAAAAGGATACATGGGCGCCCAGCCCAAGTGTAATACCTGCCAGCGCCACCATTCTGGCCGTTGTGGTTTGAAAGTTTGTGAAGCTTGTGGAAAGACTGGCCACTTAAAGGATTCTTGTTGGGCCATAGCTGGCCAGAGAGGCCAGGGAGGATTTGGAAACAGAAACACCAACCGGGGCGGAAATGGAAATCGCCCACAAGGGAACAATGGAGGTGATGGAAATCGAGTTAACAATGCTAATCAAGCGGGCGCTGTGAATCGTAATCAGAGGAATAATCAAGCTGGTGGAAATGGGCAAAGATCCGGATGCTTCAACTGTGGTGATCTTGGGCACTACAAGAGGAACTGCCCAGAGTTGAACCAAGCCCGTGGAAGAGTGTTTAATATTGAAGCAAGGGAAGCGCGCCAGGATCCCAATGTCATTACTGGTACGTTCCCTGTAAACCAACGCTATGCATCCGTTTTATTTGATACTGGCGCCGATTATAGCTTCGTGTCATTAGAGTTTAAGAATATGCTTGGTTTAGCCGCTAGTAAGTTAGATATTCCGTACTCGATCGAATTGGCTAATGGAAAGTTGGTAGAAGCCAATGAAGTTATCAGAGGTTGTGTGATCGAATTGGGAGAGCGTGAGTTTGCTCTGGATCTACTACCAGTCCAGTTGGGAAGCTTCGACGTGGTGGTAGGAATGGATTGGTTTTCAGGCAACAAGGCAGAAATAGTTTGTCACGAAAAGGTAGTTCGTATCCCAACCGAAGATGGTGAGACCATTGTGGTTCACGGAGAGAAGCGTGATACACCGTTGAGGATTATCAGCTGCCTCAAGGTGTCACATCCCCAAAATCCCACACGCGGAGTACCACCGCTTGGAGGCGTGACGTGACCAGGATCAAGCCATCAATCATATCAAACATAGCATTTAAGTGTAAGAGTAGAAAATGTAATTCATCGTGACATGACTGATGTTCATAACCAAACATTGTTTAAGTAGCGGAAGCATAATAATGAAAATCCCAAAATAAGTTATAAGTTCAAATATCGTTTACGATCCGTATCCCACAACGACCTGCTCCTCCCTGTGCAAGCTCCATAAAGTACCTAAGGTCCTGCAAGGCATGCAGCAGATAATCAACAACTAGTTGAGCAAGTTCACAGTTAACAGTTCAGTAATAGTATAGTGTGAGTAGCGTTTTGTTCGTTTGTTAAGTCGTATATCGTTTAGTTCGTATCGCGTCCTCCCAGGCAGGTGTGCGAAGATATTAGGGGATGTTCATCCCGAGTATTCTAGACTAGGTTTGTTTGTATCGCGGCCTACCAGGCAGGTGTGCGAAGATTAGCAGATTACAGTTCGCGGCCTTCCTAAGGCAGGTGTGCGAAGTCAGTCATAATATCGCGGCCAACCCTTGGCAGGTGTGCGAAGATCGTTCAATAAGTGTTACTAGTCTAGCAGTAGGTTCTATCGTCTATGTACGTACAGTAAATCATCAAATTCCCATTCCCACCCTGGGAACCCCATGCCTTGGCTTGTGTGAACTCACCTTGGGTTGCTCGGCAGATACACAGAAAGTACAGGTAAGCTAGTAAGTGGTCAACCACGTCCTATCATGGTTATTATATATGTCAGGTTCGTATTTAGCACGTATGTTCCACACATAATGTACACAAGTAAAATCATGGCATGCACAAGTATTACATAGCAGTCCAATAGCAGATACATAGATAAGTCCAAGTATCCGGCCCAATTAGTTGGGCTCGTATCAGTGGAGGTCCAATAGTATGCAAGTGTAGCCGGTCTCGAGTCGAGACTAACGATCTCGAGTCGAGACTAAGTGGTCTCGAGTAGTACTGATTTCGGGGTCTCGAGTCGCAACAAGGGCGGTCTCGAGTTGTCATGGTCCGGTCGAGACTACACGGTCTCGAGTCGCAACGGGACTCGCAATGTCGGTCTCGAGTTGTGCTGCTGTGTGCGAGTGTTGTGGTCTCGAGTCGAGACTAGGAGTTCTCGACTCGCAACCGGTGTCGAAACTAAGCATGTAACAGACTTCCTGATTTCCATAATTCAATCTCAATCAATTCCGTGATTCAAGCTAACAACTTAGGCAGTTTCGGATTTCAGATCAAACACAGAAATTAACAGTTTCATATCACATTCAACCTGTTCATACTCATCATGAAATAATCGATTACCGGTTTGCATAGTCATAATATCGAATCATGTGGTTAATCAATTATGGACTAATCATGCAACCTAACACATAATCACAATTCCTCATCATACTGATCACAGCCGATTAACAAGAATTCGGTCCATCATGCCGTCAATCCGATTTACATCAAGAACAATAAAAAGGATAGCAAACTTCAATCCGGTTATCATGCATACACATATCATACAACATATCATACAACATATCAACCGAGTTACTAGCATAAACCCTAACCGGTCATGTAATCCGATTAATAACAATATCACACATAATACAAGCCGATAATAAGACACTAACCGGATTAGGGGATGAACAAGAAAGGTCTCGGGTGAACAAGGGGTTTTCCGCCGGCTTCAAGACTTCGAGAGAGAAGGAAGGAGTTCTAGGGTTTTGTGTAACTTGTGTGTGATATGTTTTGCAACAAATGAGAAAACAAGTCCCTAGAGAGTGTTTGTTTGCGTATAAGGGGAGTGGGCCGAGCCCAACTCGGCTGCCCTATGGTGTCCGATTACAAAGTGTGGCCCAAATGGGCTTGTGCGATCGGTTGAGCCTTGTGCGGTCGGGTTATGGTGTGCGGTTTGGGCTCGTTCACTATACTAACATTTAATACACACATTCACATATTTCATTAATCATAAAGTTCACAAAATCACATATCATTCACATACGTTACACAGAGTAGGTTCGAATTACGAGTTGTCACATTATCCCCAACTTAAAAGAAATTTCGTCCCGAAATTTGGTACGCACTCACTGAGGGAGCTAGGTAAGTTGTATCGTTCACTGGTTTTCCTGGGGTGTCACATCCTCCCCCCGTTGATCTGGAATTTCGTCCCGAAATTCCGTAGTAGGAGCTTCAGCCTCAGTAGTGGTTGCATTGGTTTCGAATAACTAGGGGTACTTTTCTGTCATCCTGTCTTCGCGTTCCCAGGTGTACTCAGGGCCACGTTTGGAGTTCCAACGAACTCGAACAAGAGGGATTCTCTTATGTTTGAGGACCTTAACATCCCGGTCCGTGATTTCTACAGGTTCCTCGAAGAACTGCAACCGCTCGTCGATGGTGAGCTCCTTCAAAGGAACTATGAGGGTCTCATCTGACAGGCACTTCTTCAGATTCGACACGTGAAATACATTGTGAACTGCCCCGAGTTCAGCTGGTAGGTTTAGCTTGTAGGCTACTTTGCCGATTTTCTCAATGATTTCGAACGGTCCGACGTACCGCGGATTTAGTTTGCCCCGTTTGCCAAAACGAACCACACCCTTCCAGGGTGAGACTTTTAGTAAAACCCGGTCCCCGACCTGAAATTCCAATGGCTTTCTACGCTTATCCGCGTAGGCTTTCTGACGGTCGCGTGCTGCCGCCATGCGTTGTCGTATTTGTGCAATCTTTTCTGTGGCGTCCACTACAATCTCTGGACCCGTAATCTGACTATCCCCCACCTCTGCCCAACAGAGAGGTGACCGGCATTTACGTCCGTACAATGCCTCGAATGGAGCGGCTTGTATGCTGGTGTGATAACTGTTATTATATGAGAACTCCACCAAAGGGAGGTGCTTTTCCCAGCCGTTGCCGAAGTCTATAACGCATGCCCGAAGCATGTCTTCAAGAGTTTGGATCGTTCGCTCAGACTGCCCATCCGTCTGAGGGTGATAAGCTGTGCTCATGTCTAATCGTGAGCCGAAAGATTTGTGCATTGCTTGCCATAGCTCTGACGTGAATCGTGCATCCCGATCCGAAATGATGGAGGTGGGCACCCCGTGCCTCGAAACAACTTCCTTGAGGTAGATGTCTGCGAGAGTGGAGAACTTATCCGTTTCCTTTATAGCTAGAAAGTGTGCAGACTTGGTGAGTCGATCCACGATCATCCATATGGTATCATTCCCACGCTGGGATCTAGGTAGGCCTGTAACGAAATCCATGGAAATTTCTTCCCATTTCCATTGCGGTATCGTGGGTTGCTAAAGTAGGCCCGCTGGTTTCTGGTATTCAACCTTGACTATCGCACAGGTCAAGCACTTGCCAACGTAGGTAGCGATGTGGGCCTTCATGCTAGGCCACCAGTATGTTGTTGTGATGTTGTGGTACATCTTGTCCGACCCTGGATGTACCGAGTAGCGAGACTTGTGAGCTTCATCCATTACCAGCTCGCGTAGACCGCCATAAAGTGGGACCCAAATACGCCCCGTTACATAGTAGGCGCCGTCTGCCTTCTGTTCTAATCGCTGTCGTGAGCCGCGTAGGGCTTCAGCCCTGACGTTTTCTGGTTTCAATGCTTCTGCCTGAGCATCTCGTATCTGTGCAGGAAGGCTAGACTGAATCGTAAGCTGCAGTGCTCGCACGCGCTTAGGTAAAGTGACTTTCCGACTGAGGGCGTCAGCCACAACATTGGCTTTGCCTGGATGGTACTTGATGGCGCATTCGTAATCGTTCAGTAACTCGACCCATCGCCGTTGACGCATATTCAAATCCTTCTGCTTAAGAATATGCTCGAGACTCCTGTGATCGGTGTAAATTGTGCACTTGGTACCCACAGGTAGTGTCGCCATATCTTAAGCGCGAAAACAACAGCTCCCAGCTCTAAGTCGTGCGTTGTGTAGTTCCGTTCATGTATCTTAAGTTGGCGCGAAGCGTAAGCAATGACCTTTTCGCGCTGCATTAATACACATCCAAGACCCTGGATGGATGCATCACAATAGACTACGAAATCGTCCGTGCCCTCTGGCAATGAGAGGATAGGTGCACTGCAAAGTCTATCCTTTAAGTGCTGAAAAACAGTCTCCTGGGGCTCTCCCCAGCGATAGGTGACACCCTTCTGTGTCAGAAGCGTAAGCGGCTGAGCAATCTTTGAAAAGTCTTTAATAAACCGTCTGTAGTAACCCGCCAAACCCAAGAATTGGCGTATTTCCGTTGGCGTACGTGTTGCAGGCCAGTTTCTGATCGAGTCTACCTTGGATGGATCGACATGGATCCCATCCTTGTTCACTACATGGCCTAAGAAGTGGACTTCACGAAGCCAGAAGTCGCATTTCAAAAACTTAGCGTACAGCTGTTCCTTCCGTAGGAGTTCCAAAATAAGGCGTAGATGCTGCTCGTGTTCCTCCTGACTCTTGGAGTAGATCAGGATGTCGTCGATGAAAACAATGACGAACTTGTCAAGATAGGGTTTGCACACCCTGTTCATAAGGTCCATGAATACGGCAGGCACGTTTGTTAGCCCGAAAGGCATGACAAGAAACTCGTAGTGGCCGTAGCGAGTTCTGAATGCGGTCTTGGAGACGTCCTCATCCCGGACTCTCAGCTGATGATAACCTGACCTCAGGTCTATCTTCGAATAGTAGCACGACCCTTGCAACTGGTCGAATAAATCATCTATGCGTGGAAGAGGATAACGGTTCTTCACCGTCACCTTGTTGAGTTCCCTGTAGTCTATACACATCCTGAAGGTACCGTCCTTCTTTTTCAGAAATAATACTGGAGCTCCCCAAGGCGAAGAGCTTGGACGAATGAAGCCCTTTTCCAAAAGCTCTTTTAGCTGCTTTGACAATTCCTCCAATTCTGATGGAGCTAGACGATATGGTGCGCGAGCTATGGGTGCTGCTCCTGGAGCGAGCTCGATTTGAAATTCGACCTGACGGTGAGGCGGTAATCCAGGTAAATCTTCAGGAAACACCTGAGGGTAGTCACGAACAATTGGAATATCCTCCAATTTCTTTTCCTTTGCTGATGCGTCAGTGACAAGTGCCAGAATTGCAATGTGCCCCTTTCGTAAACATTTCTGCGCCTTTAAGAAAGAGAGGATGCCAACCACAGCACCACTCTTGTCGCCTTGAACTTCGAGAGGTTCTTGACCAGTACGGGGAATGCGAATGATCTTCTCACTGCATAAGATCTCTGCCTGATGTTGGGATAACCAATCCATCCCTATGACGATATCAAAACTTCCCAAGACTATGGGAATAAGGTCGATGGAGAAAACTTGACCGGCTAAGACAATACTACAACCCCTGACTATCTGCGTGGCTTCTAAACTCTTACCATTAGCTAGTTCTACGACGTGTTTGGTGTTTAGGGGTGTTGGGGTACGTTTTAACAATTCACTCATTTTCATGGACATATAACTTGTATCAGCACTCGAATCAAATAAAACAGTAACATAAATATCGTCGAGGAGAAACTTACCCATAACTACGTTGGGATCGTTCATTGCGTCACCTCGACCTAGCACAAAAGCGCGTCCCCTAGCTTCGTTACCATCATTGTTGTTGTTCCCACCGTTGTTGTGCCCGTTGCCCTGGTCGTTGTTGTTGCGGTTCTGGTGCTAGTTCAACTGAGGGCAATCGTGTTTGTAGTGGCCTTCAGCCCCACACTGGAAACATCCCCGGTTTCCACGCTGTGGCTGCTGCTGCTGGTTCTGTGGAGCTGGCGGCGGGAGTTGCTGGTTCTGATTTGCTGGCCGTGAGCTTCTACAATCCTTAGCCTCATGACCCGGCTTGAGGCATCTTTGACAACGTTCTCTGCGACACCTTCCACTGTGGTGTTTGTTGCACCTACTACACCAGGGGTGAGTTCCCCGATACCCACTCTGTCCCTGACTACCTGATGATTGCTGATTCGGACTCTGGTAGTCATTAGTCTTGCGTTGCTGTGCTTGAGACTGAACAGAAACTGATCCCTTGCTGGAATCCCCCTCCCATTTTCTCTTGTTTTCACTGGGAGTAGCAGAAGTAGTGACAGTAGTAGTGGTAGCACTGATGCGTTTTGGCAGCTTGTTCTGATCCACCGCCTGATCCGTAAGGCGATGAGCAAGACGCTGAATGTCTTGGATGTTGTCAAGGTTTGCCGATGTAACATGGCTCTGAATCTCTGAGGCTAGACCCTTGAGGTACAATTCGATACGCTTGATTGGAGGGTCCACCATGGTAGGACACAAAATAGCCAGTTCGTTCGATCGCTTCGTGTAAGCTTCTATCTCTGACCCCGTCATCTTCAAGTGATAAAACTCATTCTCCAACTTGTGAATATCATCCCTTGTGCAGTACTCACGTTTGATAAGTTCTTTGAAATCATTCCAGGGTGTGGTGTTAGCAGCTGCCAACCCTAAGATCTGAACTTGGGCGTTCCACCAAGTTAGTGCTATTCCTTCTAGCGTGCCAGTGGCGTACTTGACCCTGCGAGCCTCAGGGCATTCGCACATTTCAAACACTGACTCTAGCTTCTCAAACCAATGGAGGAGTCCCACTGCCCCCTCGGTGCCACTGAAAGTGCTTGGACGACAGTCCATGAAGTTCTTGAAAGTGCAGACAGGTTGTTGCGCGTGTTGACCTATTGTGTACGAATAGGATAATGTTTAAATACAAGAGTTAATGCAGGATCTAAGGATCCTAGTGTGAGTCTATACTGCAGGGTATACTACCTGCTTGAGCAGCTGCAAGTGCCGCAACAACTTGAGCTTGAACGAGAGCCTCTAGCTGGGCTTGAGTCATGTTAATTCGTCCAGACATGATCTTCATTGTAAAAGTAGCGTAAGTGAGAATGGTTCGCGAGTAGGGCGATGACAAAAAAGCGTAAGCACGTAGGTATTCTCATGTAGTAAAGTCATGTGTATCTAGTGTACTACGAGAAAAGTTCTATATAGTTCTAGCATGCAGGTAATAAACATAAACCTTATTACCTAGGATGTCGAGTCTTGCACGTGGAGCGAAGCGTCGTTGTGGATCGTTGAGAGCACTGTTATGGTTATAGTCTGGTTTTAATAAAAACGTTTTCCCATATTAAAACCAAGTTCTCTATAACCAATGGCTCTGATACCAATCTGTCACACCCCCAAAATCCCACACGCGGAGTACCACCGCTTGGAGGCGTGACGTGACCAGGATCAAGCCATCAATCATATCAAACATAGCATTTAAGTGTAAGAGTAGAAAATGTAATTCATCGTGACATGACTGATGTTCATAACCAAACATTGTTTAAGTAGCAGAAGCATAATAATGAAAATCCCAAAATAAGTTATAAGTTCAAATATCGTTTACGATCCGTATCCCACAATGACCTGCTCCTCCCTGTGCAAGCTCCATAAAGTACCTAAGGTCCTGCAAGGCATGCAGCAGATAATCAACAACTAGTTGAGCAAGTTCACAGTTAACAGTTTAGTAATAGTATAGTGTGAGTAGCGTTTTGTTCGTTTGTTAAGTCGTATATCGTTTAGTTCGTGTCGCGTCCTCCCAGGAAGGTGTGCGAAGATATTAGGGGATGTTCCTCCCGAGTATTCTAGACTAGGTTTGTTTGTATCGCGGCCTACCAGGCAGGTGTGCGAAGATTAGCAGATTACAGTTCGCGGCCTTCCTAAGGCAGGTGTGCGAAGTCAGTCATAATATCGCGGCCAACCCTTGGCAGGTGTGCGAAGATCGTTCAATAAGTGTTACTAGTCTAGCAGTAGGTTCTATCGTCTATGTACGTACAGTAAATCATCAAATTCCCATTCCCATCCTGGGAACCCCTGTCACACCCTGGCTTTGTGGAAGCGTGGTTAATTTGTGTGACTTCTTAATACCATAGCTTAATCATAACAAAGCTATATGAATTTAAAAACCATGCAAGTCATCCATTAAGTTTTTGAAAACCTAATACAATACCATTGTTTTTAACATGCAACCATAACCTTGTTCAGTAACATTACAACTTATAACCAAAACATAAACGTGATTTAGGGATTGTGTCTTGTCCAGGTAAGAGACACAACCCTAAACCCTGATGACTTCATGACCAATGCAGCGGAAAACGTTCCATACCGTGCCAGATCCGTTTAATTTCCTGAAATACATGTGAGTTTGAAAAATCAACAATAATGTTGAGCGAGTTCATGTGTAAGTGAGTATGTAAAACCTTTGTGAGTATGAAAATAGTTGTGGTATGTAGCAGTGTAAGAGGACTTGTGATCACCAATGGTTTGCAAGGCCACTGACATATGTGAAGTGCAAATAGGGAGACTCAAACCTAGCAGATTTATGCCACGGCAAAGTATGTGGACAAAGTCACCCCACGGTCCGTTTCTAGTTTGGCCGGGGGCTGGGCTCGCTACACCCAGATAGATCTACCGCTCCTGTCCCTCGGTCCCTCCATGAGGACTAATGGCCCCATGTTGTTCCTATCCACTCACATGATCGTATAACACCTCCTTACGTTAAACATACCGTTGTAAAGTACTCGTAAATCATAGTAACATGTATTTCACCCCCACAGTTAAGTAAACTGAAAACAGTTAGAGAAAAGGGGGACATGAACTCACAGTGAATGCGTATCTCTACCAAGTAATCCGAATATCCGAAGCTGTGCGACGACCTACAGGTGCTAATTCTATTAGACGGATGGCCGTGCCTTAGCTTTATAACTTATATTTTTAGGAGACGGTTAGACAACCGTTTTGTGTACATACTTGGTATTTTACTTTCCTTCCCAAGGATGGGGGATTTAAATACATGTGTATTTATACTATCTCATTAAGTCCCACTTAATATATTTTTATTTCTCTTTCCAAAATATAATTATTTTTCTCAAAAATAATATATTTTCTCTTTACATAATACTTTCCAAAATAATACGTTGACAACATACGTGTTGGTGAATATTTCCGCGTAATGCGTAAGTTACGTTTTAATGATTAGGTGGTAATAGAAATTACCGTTGTAGCTTTTATGCTTGTCGTATAAGCGTTTGTATTATTTTGGGTTTGACAAGTTAGTAAATATTATTTTTACTCTAAAAATAATATTTATATATTTTCACAAAATAATCATAAACAGTGTTGTGACAAAATATATTTACCGAATATATATTTATCACGTTTAGTTTTGTGAAAATCCCACCTCCGATTATTTATAAATAAAGTTGTGGCGAAATATATTTGAAAACATGTCAAAGTAGTCTAACACTTGTAAATAATTCTAAGTGTTATATTTTTAGAAAATTTCGCCAGAGTTTCCCCTGTAACTGGAGGTGGCCACGCTTTCAAGCGTATCATATTCTTTTATTTCAATCAATCAATTTCCAACATAATCAGCAAGTTTCAACACTTCGAATTCGTAGACTAGTATGTAAAATCACAATATTACATGAAATTGTAGTTTTTCTAAAACTATTATGTAGATCTCGTTATATTTAGTGGATCTATGTATAAAATAGTTTATTCTTGCAAAAACCCCGTTTTTGGAACTAATCACACTTTACAACTTCCGACAATTTTTATAAAAATTGTTATTTTGTCAGATCTTTCGTTTCACAAGTGTTTTTACACTTGAAGTTTATAGAAATCGTCTTTTATTAACATGTTATCCACTTTTGTAAAAACATGATTTTCTCGACACCCGGTCCTACGAATATACCACTTGTACATTCGTAGATCGGCTCGTTTTAAATACTATTTTTCATGTTAAAACACTTTTACACAAGTTCATGTTCCCCGTGTGGTGGAGTTTCACCTTTTAACCCTTTGTACAAAAGAAACAAGTGTATGTCAAGATACGTGATCCTAACAAAGTCGGGTTAAACGATGATGAGAGCCACCACATCGTTGATCGGGCCATAAAAACCAACATATTTAAATACTACGACATTTACACGCGTTATGTTCTTTTATCCAACGATTTTCACTTTTTAGTAGACTTTAAAGATTCATGAAGCGGGTTACCGACATTTAACCGATAAAAATCCTTTTAACCACTTTAGATACGATTAATAACGAGTTTTAAACAATATACCTCTAGCTCGGGGCTAGGGAAGATTCTAGTCGAAAACTGCGTGGATAAAAGCAACGTAGTGAGGTCCTTCAACTTCCGTTTGCTTCCGGCTTCCTTATACGTGATCCTCAAGACTTGAATGCACTTGGAATGAAGAGACACGAACTCGAAAATGGATGGATGGTTGTGTGAGTGTTCGGCCGAGAGGAGAGGGCAAGGGAGAGAGAGAGATGTGTTGGTGATCTTGTGTGTGTTTGAGTGTGTGAGAGAGGTGAGTTTAAATAGAGAATTCTAGGTGCTTTCGTCCAACGGTTCTCGAGTCGTCTAGATATCCACGAACTCCATTAAAATAATAAAAAGGTTGTACTCTCTTGTCACATCACCTTGGCCGATTTCATTAGGATGTAATGACATCCGGTTCGTTTTCGACTGCTCAGTTATGGTTTAGTTTGGTTAAGTCGGTTAACTTTAAGGTCTAACCTCGTTAGTCGTTTAATGCGTTAAAAGGCGGGTGTTAGGGTAATCAGGGACCCTAACTGGCTCAGAAAAATACTAACAATAATTCTGGCAATATTTTTATGTTCCGGGTATTGTCCGGTTGTTCGGTTGGATAGGAATCCGTTAAAGTGCTTAAGATATCCTTTAAGCGTCGTAAGTAATATTTTTAGCGACACAATTTATTCAGCAAAGTGTCGGGAATAATTCCTTGTATTTTGGCACTTTATTAATTAGCTAGAAGCTAGTGTGTAAATAAAGGTGCTGTGTTCCGTGCTTAAAGTATGTTTTAGGCACATCCAAATCTCTATATCTTATCCCTAGAGACGTAATCATACAACCCTTGTATCCTTACACACACTATGGGTGTAGTAAAATAATTCTGGCTCATTCAGGCCTTTAGAGGCAGTGTCTGCCTGATGCTGGCTATATCAGCATGTTCACTGTGTATCCGTCTAGTGCTACTGTGCTTTTTGTGCATCAAGTTTGTCACTAGAGTTCAGTAAATAAATAATGTAGTGACAGGAAAAAATCAAAGTATGATGCAGGCATGTACATGTATCAACAATCAAGTAGCAGTTTATCAGAATCTCAATTAAGCACCGTAATTAGGCAACAGTTAATAGCTAATTAAGTCGTACGGATACCTGGTTTTGTGAGGGTTGTCACATTCTCCCCCCGTTAAATAAATTTCGTCCCGAAATTTAAGTTCTGCTTGTAGATGCAGAGTTTTTAGGAAATAAGTGGGGGTATTTCTCTTTCATCCGGTCCTCACGCTCCCAGGTGTATTCAGGACCATGTCTGGCATTCCAGCGAACCTTGACGAGTTTGACACTGCTCCGGCGGGTCCTGTTAACTTTCCAATCTGTGACCTCGACAGGTGCTTCTACGAAGTGGAGCGTGTCGTCAACATGAATCTCGTCGATAGGAATGGCAACGTCAACTTGAGTTGGACTCTTCTTTAAATTGGATACATGAAATGTATCGTGAACACCATTTAGTTCAGCAGGTAGGTCCAACTTGTATGCTACAGTTCCAATTCTTTCTAGAATTCTGAAAGGACCAATGTAGCGTGGATTTAACTTCCCACGCTTCCCAAAGCGTGCCACCCCTTTCCAGGGTGATACCTTCAATAACACCATCTCTCCAACTTGAAAATCCATATGTTTTCGGTTTGGATCCGCGTAGGCTTTTTGTCTGTGGCGAGCGGCTTCGATGCGTTTAAGAATCTGCGCAATCTTGTCTGTCGTCTCTTGGACGATTTCGGGACCGGCAAGCTGCCTATCACCTGCGTCAGCCCAACATAGTGGTGATCGACACTTGCGTCCGTATAGGGCTTCAAAAGGCGCGACACCAATACTGGTGTGGTAGCTGTTGTTGTAGGAGAATTCGACCAAAGGTAAGTGCTTATCCCAGCTACCGCCCAAATCCATAGCACATGCTCTCAGCATGTCTTCCAAAGTCTGTATCGTTCGCTCGCTCTGACCGTCAGTTTGCGGATGGAATGCAGTGCTCAGATTCAATTGTGAGCCAAAAGCTTCTTGGAAGGATTGCCATATCCTTGACACAAACCTTCCGTCTCTATCAGAGATGATCGAGAGGGGTACTCCATGTCGTGCTACGATCTCTCTCAAGTAAATTTCCGCAAGTTTACTAGTACTGTCTTTCTCCTTGATTGGCAGAAAGTGTGCGGACTTTGTTAGGCGGTCAACAATCACCCAAATCATATCATGGCCTCTTGGCGTTCTTGGCAGTTTTGTAACGAAATCCATTGAGATTTGTTCCCATTTCCATTTGGGAATCTCAGGTTGTTGCAGAAGTCCCGAGGGCTTCTGGTATTCCGCCTTGACCTTAGCGCACATTAAACATTTGCTCACGTAAATAGCAACGTCGCCTTTCATCCTAGGCCACCAATAGTAATTTTTGAGATCTTGGTACATCTTATCCGATCCAGGGTGGATAGAGTACCGTGACTTGTGCGCTTCATCGAAAATAACTTCCCTTAATTCACCAAATAGAGGAACCCAAATCCTTTTCCCAAAACATAACGTTCCTTCCTCGTTTGGCACCAATATCTTCTCCATCCCACGGAGATACTCTTTCTCAAGGTTCTCCTTCTTGAGAGCTTCTTTCTGCGCTGCACGAACGCGCGAGGAGAGATCGGTTTGGATTATCATTTCCATAGCCCTAACCCTTAGGGGCTTGATCATTTCCTTACGACTTAAGGCATCGGCGACTACATTCGCCTTCCCTGGGTGATACTTTATCTCGCAGTCGTAATCGTTCAATAATTCAACCCATCGTCTTTGCCTCATATTCAACTCCTTCTGGTTGAATATATGCTGTAGGCTTTTGTGATCTGTGAAGATTGTGCACTTCGTCCCATACAGGTAGTGTCTCCAGATCTTCAAAGCAAAAACCACTGCGCCTAGCTCCAGATCATGCGTGGTATAATTCTTTTCATGCACCTTCAGTTGGCGTGACGCGTAGGCGATAACCTTTTGACGTTGCATCAACACACAACCCAATCCTTGACGCGATGCGTCGCAATATACCACAAAATCGTCGGTACCTTCCGGTAGAGCTAAGATTGGCGCGTTACAAAGCTTATCCTTTAACACTTGAAATGCTTCATCCTGTTTGATTCCCCAATCAAACTTTTTATCCTTCTGCGTGAGGAGTGTCAAAGGTTGAGCGATTTTCGAGAAATCCTCGATGAACCTTCGATAGTAGCCAGCCAAACCCAAGAATTGCCGAATCTCGGTTGGCGTTGTAGGCGTTTCCCAATTCTTGATCGCCTCGATCTTGGTTGGATCCACGTGGATTCCATCTCCATTCACCACGTGTCCAAGGAACTGCACTTCTCTTAGCCAAAACTCACACTTAGAGAACTTGGCGTACAACTGTTCCTTCTTTAGCAGCTCCAGAATGGCTCTAAGATGCTGCTCGTGTTCAGCCTTTGTCCTTGAGTAAATCAGGATGTCATCGATGAATACAATCACGAACTTATCCAAGTACGGCTTACAAACTCGGTTCATCAAATCCATGAACACTGCAGGTGCGTTTGTTAAACCAAACGGCATAACGAGAAACTCATAGTGTCCATAACGAGTTCTGAAAGCTGTCGTCGGGATACTCTCCTCCTGTATCCGAAGTTGATGGTATCCGGATCGAAGATCGATCTTTGAATAGAAGCTTGAACCTTGAAGCTGGTCGAACAGATCATCGATTCTTGGCAGGGGATACCTATTCTTGATCGTTAGCTTGTTCAACTCTCTGTAGTCGATGCACATACGGAAACTACCGTCCTTCTTCTTCACAAACAAAACTGGAGCTCCCCAAGGCGAGAAGCTTGGTCGGATAAAACCCTTGTCTAACAACTCTTGAAGTTGTGTCGACAGTTCTTGCATCTCAGACGGAGCAAGTCTGTAGGGTGCCTTAGCCACAGGCGCCGCGCCTGGAACTAAGTCGATGCGAAACTCCACTTGCCTTTGAGGTGGCAAGCCAGGCAAGTCTTCTAGAAAGACTTCTGGGTAATCCCTCACGACAGGGATGTCCTCGATCTTTGGCTCAGCAGCCTTCTTATCTACAATGTGTGCTAGAAAAGCAACACATCCTTTCCTCAAACACTTCCTTGCTTTCAGGCAGCTAATCATCCGTAACGGCGTCTCACGCTTTTCTCCATGAACAACAATGGTCTCACCATCACCGGTCGGGATACGAATAACCTTTTCGTGACACACTATCTCAGCCTTGTTACTCGTTAACCAATCCATCCCTACTACCACGTCGAAGCTTCCCAACTGGACTGGTAGTAGATCTAGAGTAAACTCGCGTTCTCCCAATTCAATCACACAGCCTCTAATCACATCATTGGCTTCTATCAACTTTCCATTAGCCAATTCGATTACGTAGGGAGTGTCTAACTTATTAGCGGCTAGCCCAAGTATATTCTTAAATTCTAGTGATATGAAGCTATAGTCGGCACCAGTATCAAACAGAACAGATGCATAACGTTGATTTACAGGGAACGTACCAGTAACAACGTTGGGATCCTGGCGCGCTTCCTGTGCACCGATCTGGAAAACCCTTCCACGGGCTTGGTTCAATCCTGGGCAATCCTTCTTGAAGTGCCCAACGTCACCGCAATGAAAACATCCTAATCTTTTTCCACTTCCCGCACCACCTCCAACTGGCGGGTTGTTTTGATTGGCAGTTCCGGCTTGATTTGCATTGTAGCCTCGATTATTCCCTTGTGGGCGATTTCCCAAACCACCACGATTATCGTGTCTATTCACATTTCCTCCCTGGCCTCCTCGGCCTGTACTAGTCCAACATGATTCCTTTGAGTGGCCCGGTTTTCCACAAGATTCACAAACTTTCACGTTACAATTGCCAGTATGGTGGCGTTGGCAGTTGTTGCATTTGGGCTGGGTGCCCTGGTACCCTTTCCCTTTCTTGGTACTACCAGCTGATTTTCCTTTCTTGACTGCCATACTGACGCCTTGTTTGAAGTTTGAAAACTTCCTTTTGTTGTCTCCTGAGGACTCAACGTGAGTCTCTGTCTTCTTCGCCTTGACTTCATCAAACTTGTTTAAACGAATTGCCTCCTCAGTGAGAGCCACGCTCAAATCAATGGCTTCCGTAATAGTTGCCGGTCTGGCGGAGGTTACCATGCTAATGATTTGGGGAGCTAACCCCCAAATGAAGCGCTCAATTCGCTTGTATTCAGGCGTGACCATATAAGGAACCACTTGAGATAGGTCATGAAACCTCTGGACGTATTCTGCAACCTTTGGCCCATCCATCTTTAGGTGCCAAAATTCAGTCTCCAACCTTTGAATTTCTGCACGGGAACAATACTTCTTGCGCATAAGCTCTTTCAATTCGGTCCAAGTCAGGGCGTAGGCGGCAGCTTCACCTAGTGTTTGCACTTGTAAGTTCCACCAAGATAGGGCTCCGTCTAGAAACAGCCCTGAGATGTAAGTGACCTGCTGGTCGAGCGCACATTTGCTCATGCGGATGGTGGAATCAGTCTTCTCTGCCCAGCGAACGAAAGCAACAGCACCACCTGTGCCGTCGAAGTTGATGGGCTTACAGTCCAAGAATTGTTTGTAGGTGCACCCATGAGGAGGATTTTGGTTGCCGTTGATGTTCGTGTTACTTCCGCTGGGTCCTTCTTGCGAGGCAGCATACTGAGCAATGGCGGCAGCAATAACTTGCTGTAGTTCTTCAGGAGTAGTGGGCATCGGCTGCGGTTGACGTCTTGGTGCCATCTTCTAAAGATGCGTACGTCGATTAGGCCATAATAAACATACGTATATAGTAATAGTATTAGCATATAACATCTCATGTTATCAGTATATCACACACAACATCCCATGTCCCAACATCCCATGTCACAAATATCATATACACAACATCCCATGTCACAAAACATAAATAAGCAATCAAGTGAACCAGATATGGTGAGAATACAGCGATTGTTATATATGTCGAGACCATAAAGTGTAGCAAGTGTGTCAGCACGTCACTGTATCATACAATCACAAATCAAATAGGGGCTACATCACCCCTGTCAAAAACAACATCACATCAGTGTCACATACAACCAGTACATCAACATATATCAACAAAAATCTATATCGTCAGATGGTCTCCAAAAGTCTGTGCAGTCACAATCGCGGTCGTCTCACCATCGCCTACCACTACGGTACCAATGAGCCCTATGCGGATAGGGGTGGGGGAGGGGGAAAGTGAGCGAAAAGTAAGCGGCGTAAGTGATACCAGTCCTCCTCCATCGCCTACTGAGTACGGATCACGGACGCAACCTGCTGCTCCAAGGTCGAAAGTCGGGCAGCAATGTCAGGAGGAAATGATCGAAAAGGCTGAAACGACGAAGATGTCTGACCAAGATACGGACCAAAAGACAACTGAGCTCTCTCGAGCTCCTGGAGTCGCTGTGAATGAGACTCGTGCTGGTGTACAAACGACATCAAAAGATCCTCAATAGTATGGCCCAAATGAAATGGGTGGTATGGATCAGTGGGTGGTATCGGTGAGGAAGATGACCAAAGTAATGGCGTGCTGGTAAGATCAATAGGTGCAACAGAAGATGGGATAGATGCTATCTGAGGCATAAATGGTGGGATCTGAAAAGAGAACTCAGTATGATGTGTGCCAGTGTGATGTGGGGGAAGCGGTGGAACATCCTCGTCCGCCGGTATCCACCCGTGCTGTGCCTCCTCATCTGGAGGATCCATGTGCTCAGCAAAAAGAGCGTGCTCGGGCTCGATGGGTAAAGGATCGATAGGAGCAGTAACGGGGTCAACAGGTGCAATAACAGGATCGACAGGATCAATAACAGGATCAGCAGGTATGTCACCTACGGGTAAAGGAACAATGGGATCAGCAGCAACATGATCGCCCTCGATCACAGGAACACCTACAGGGGGAACAGCATCAACAGGCTCAAGAGGCAAATCAGCATGAATAGGGTCATGCTCAGGTAAAGGGTCAAAAGCAGCTGCCTGCTCTGGGGCTATGGCAGGCTCGGGGTCGTCGAACGCCATGTCAAAGTCAAAATCTGGGTCAATGGGACCGATAGGATCATCAGGGTCCTCTATGTGCTCATCCATAGGAATATACTCGATATCATGGTCAGGATCAAATCCTGGAGGGAAAATAGGGTCAGAATCCTCGATCTCATCATGCTCAAACGCGTAGCTCGGAATAGGGGCAGCTGAAGACGCCTGATCAGGGTCTGAGTCGTGAATAAACTGCTGCGCGCTCGCCCCGCGAGATGATACAGATGCCACAGACTCTAAAGAGTCCGGGACTGGTGAGTGAATGGGCGAGTCTCCAGCTGGAACGTCAGCTATCATCAAGAGACCGCCAGCAGGTAGAGGAGCTACGTCAGGATCCTCGTCCTCAAATGGCTCGTCCTCGTAAAGCTCGATGTCGCCGTCGGCATCGGCGTCTGGCATAAGCTCATAAGCTGGGTAAGAAGCAAGAGGAATCGGTGCCGGAATCGCAACAATAGGGAGGTACTCAGCAGGATCGCCATCAATGGGCTCATAGGCTCCATCGGGTAAAGCGAAGGGCAAGGGGTCATCAGCGTGCTCATCGGCGCCGTCAGGTAACGCGAACGGCTGGAAGTCGTCATCGTCGGTGCTAGTATAGTCTGAGGTGTGCACCTCATGCTCCGAAGACATAACATCGTCTGACACTAACGGTAGGGGTCCAGTGGTACCTGATCCACCTGTAGCTGGTGAATCCATGGGTCTGTAACATAACACAGAATAAGCACAAAATCAGTGAATCAAATAGTCACATAAGTTACCAGATAATAATCACATAATCCACCTAGTCCCACTAGCCTCCCAGCCTCCCAGACTGTCCTTCCTAGTCTCACTAGCCAACACTCCTAGTCCCACTAGCCAACACTCCTAGTCCCACTAGTCAACACTCCTAGTCCCACTAGCCAACACTCCTAGTCCCACTAGCCTGCACTCCTAGTCCCACTAGCCTGAACCTCAGCCTCCCAGACTGAGCCTAGAATAATGAATAAAATGTGCTCAACATTTGTTTGTAAAAAGTTTGTGGATCTGGACTTAAGTGGTATGCAGAAAAATGTTTTCGTGAGAGCCCTAGTGATCATAGTCTAGACTCGAGAATGAATCCTAGTTCGCTATGATCAGAGCTCTGATACCAAGCTGTCACACCCTGGCTTTGCGGAAGCGTGGTTAATTTGTGTGACTTCTTAATACCATAGCTTAATCATAACAAAGCTATATGAATTTAAAAACCATGCAAGTCATCCATTAAGTTTTTGAAAACCTAATACAATACCATTGTTTTTAACATGCAACCATAACCTTGTTCAGTAACATTACAACTTATAACCAAAACATAAACGTGATTTAGGGATTGTGTCTTGTCCAGGTAAGAGACACAACCCTAAACCCTGATGACTTCATGACCAATGCAGCGGAAAACGTTCCATACCGTGCCAGATCCGTTTAATTTCCTGAAATACATGTGAGTTTGAAAAATCAACAATAATGTTGAGCGAGTTCATGTGTAAGTGAGTATGTAAAACCTTTGTGAGTATGAAAATAGTTGTGGTATGTAGCAGTGTAAGAGGACTTGTGATCACCAATGGTTTGCAAGGCCACTGACGTATGTGAAGTGCAAATAGGGAGACTCAAACCTAGCAGATTTATGCCACGGCAAAGTATGTGGACAAAGTCACCCCACGGTCCGTTTCTAGTTTGGCCGGGGGCTGGGCTCGCTACACCCAGATAGATCTACCGCTCCTGTCCCTCGGTCCCTCCATGAGGACTAATGGCCCCATGTTGTTCCTATCCACTCACATGATCGTATAACACCTCCTTACGTTAAACATACCGTTGTAAAGTACTCGTAAATCATAGTAACATGTATTTCACCCCCGCAGTTAAGTAAACTGAAAACAGTTAGAGAAAAGGGGGACATGAACTCACAGTGAATGCGTATCTCTACCAAGTAATCCGAATATCCGAAGCTGTGCGACGACCTACAGGTGCTAATTCTATTAGACGGATGGCCGTGCCTTAGCTTTATAACTTATATTTTTAGGAGACGGTTAGACAACCGTTTTGTGTACATACTTGGTATTTTACTTTCCTTCCCAAGGATGGGGGATTTAAATACATGTGTATTTATACTATCTCACTAAGTCCCACTTAATATATTTTTATTTCTCTTTCCAAAATATAATTATTTTTCTCAAAAATAATATATTTTCTCTTTACATAATACTTTCCAAAATAATACGTTGACAACATACGTGTTGGTGAATATTTCCGCGTAATGCGTAAGTTACGTTTTAATGATTAGGTGGTAATAGAAATTACCGTTGTAGCTTTTATGCTTGTCGTATAAGCGTTTGTATTATTTTGGGTTTGACAAGTTAGTAAATATTATTTTTACTCTAAAAATAATATTTATATATTTTCATAAAATAATCATAAACAGTGTTGTGACAAAATATATTTACCGAATATATATTTATCACGTTTAGTTTTGTGAAAATCCCACCTCCGATTATTTATAAATAAAGTTGTGGCGAAATATATTTGAAAACATGTCAAAGTAGTCTAACACTTGTAAATAATTCTAAGTGTTATATTTTTAGAAAATTTCGCCAGAGTTTCCCCTGTAACTGGAGGTGGCCACGCTTTCAAGCGTATCATTTTCTTTTATTTCAATCAATCAATTTCCAACATAATCAGCAAGTTTCAACACTTCGAATTCGTAGACTAGTATGTAAAATCACAATATTACATGAACTTGTAGTTTTTCTAAAACTATTATGTAGATCTCGTTATATTTAGTGGATCTATGTATAAAATAGTTTATTCTTGCAAAAACCCCGTTTTTGGAACAAATCACACTTTACAACTTCCGACAATTTTTATAAAAATTGTTATTTTGTCGGATCTTTCGTTTCACAAGTGTTTTTACACTTGAAGTTTATAGAAATCGTCTTTTATTAACATGTTATCCACTTTTGTAAAAACATGATTTTCTCGACACCCGGTCCTACGAATATACCACTTGTACATTCGTAGATCGGCTCGTTTTAAATACTATTTTTCATGTTAAAACACTTTTACACAAGTTCATGTTCCCCGTGTGGTGGAGTTTCACCTTTTAACCCTTTGTACAAAAGAAACAAGTGTATGTCAAGATACGTGATCCTAACAAAGTCGGGTTAAACGATGATGAGAGCCACCACATCGTAGATCGGGCCATAAAAACCAACATATTTAAATACTACGACATTTACACGCGTTATGTTCTTTTATCCAACGATTTTCACTTTTTAGTAGACTTTAAAGATTCATGAAGCGGGTTACCGACATTTAACCGATAAAAATCCTTTTAACCACTTTAGATACGATTAATAACGAGTTTTAAACAATATACCTCTAGCTCGGGGCTAGGGAAGATTCTAGTCGAAAACTGCGTGTATAAAAGCAACGTAGTGAGGTCCTTCAACTTCCGTTTGCTTCCGGCTTCCTTATACGTGATCCTCAAGACTTGAATGCACTTGGAATGAAGAGACACGAACTCGAAAATGGATGGATGGTTGTGTGAGTGTTCGGCCGAGAGGAGAGGGCAAGGGAGAGAGAGAGATGTGTTGGTGATCTTGTGTGTGTTTGAGTGTGTGAGAGAGGTGAGTTTAAATAGAGAATTCTAGGTGCTTTCGTCCAACGGTTCTCGAGTCGTCTGGATATCCACGAACTCCATTAAAATAATAAAAAGGTTGTACTCTCTTGTCACATCACCTTGGCCGATTTCATTAGGATGTAATGACATCCGGTTCGTTTTCGACTGCTCAGTTATGGTTTAGTTTGGTTAAGTCGGTTAACTTTAAGGTCTAACCTCGTTAGTCGTTTAATGCGTTAAAAGGCGGGTGTTAGGGTAATCAGGGACCCTAACTGGCTCAGAAAAATACTAACAATAATTCTGGCAATATTTTTATGTTCCGGGTATTGTCCGGTTGTTCGGTTGGATAGGAATCCGTTAAAGTGCTTAAGATATCCTTTAAGCGTCGTAAGTAATATTTTTAGCGACACAATTTATTCAGCAAAGTGTCGGGAATAATTCCTTGTATTTTGGCACTTTATTAATTAGCTAGAAGCTAGTGTGTAAATAAAGGTGCTGTGTTCCGTGCTTAAAGTATGTTTTAGGCACATCCAAATCTCTATATCTTATCCCTAGAGACGTAATCATACAACCCTTGTATCCTTACACACACTATGGGTGTAGTAAAATAATTCTGGCTCATTCAGGCCTTTAGAGGCAGTGTCTGCCTGATGCTGGCTATATCAGCATGTTCACTGTGTATCCGTCTAGTGCTACTGTGCTTTTTGTGCATCAAGTTTGTCACTAGAGTTCAGTAAATAAATAATGTAGTGACAGTAAAAAATCAAAGTATGATGCAGGCATGTACATGTATCAACAATCAAGTAGCAGTTTATCAGAATCTCAGTTAAGCACCGTAATTAGGCAACAGTTAATAGCTAATTAAGTCGTACGGATACCTGGTTTTGTGAGGGTTGTCACAACCCCATGCCTTGGCTTGTGTGAACTCACCTTGGGTTGCTCGGCAGATACACAGAAAGTACTGGTAAGCTAGTAAGTGGTCAACCACGTCCTATCATGGTTATTATATATGTCAGGTTCGTATTTAGCACGTATGTTCCACACATAATGTACACAAGTAAAATCATGGCATGCACAAGTATTACATAGCAGTCCAATAGCAGATACGTAGATAAGTCCAAGTATCCGGCCCAATTAGTTGGGCTCGTATCAGTGCAGGTCCAATAGTATGCAAGTGTAGCCGGTTTCGAGTCGAGACTAACGATCTCGAGTCGAGACTAAGTGGTCTCGAGTAGTACTGATTTCGGGGTCTCGAGTCGCAACAAGGGCGGTCTCGAGTTGTCATGGTCCGGTCGAGACTACACGGTCTCGAGTCGCAACGGGACTCGCAATGCCGGTCTCGAGTTGTGCTGCTGTGTGCGAGTGTTGTGGTCTCGAGTCGAGACTAGGAGTTCTCGACTCGCAACCGGTGTCGAAACTAAGCATGTAACAGACTTCCTGATTTCCATAATTCAATCTCAATCAATTCCGTGACTCAAGCTAACAACTTAGGCAGTTTCGGATTTCAGATCAAACACAGAAATTAACAGTTTCATATCACATTCAACCTGTTCATACTCATCATCAAATAATCGATTACCGGTTTGCATAGTCATAATATCGAATCATGTGGTTAATCAATTATGGACTAATCATGCAACCTAACACATAATCACAATTCCTCATCATACTCATCACAGCCGATTAACAAGAATTCGGTCCATCATGCCGTCAATCCGATTTACATCAAGAACAATAAAAAGGATAGCAAACTTCAATCCGGTTATCATGCATACACATATCATACAACATATCATACAACATATCAACCGAGTTACTAGCATAAACCCTAACCGGTCATGTAATCCGATTAATAACAATATCACACATAATACAAGCCGATAATAAGACACTAACCGGATTAGGGGATGAACAAGAAAGGTCTCGGGTGAACAAGGGGTTTTCCGCCGGCTTCAAGACTTCGAGAGAGAGGGAAGGAGTTCTAGGGTTTTGTGTAACTTGTGTGTGATATGTTTTGCAACAAATGAGAAAACAAGTCCCTAGAGAGTGTTTGTTTGTGTATAAGGGGAGTGGGCCGAGCCCAACTCGGCTGCCCTATGGTGTCCGATTACAAAGTGTGGCCCAAATGGGCTTGTGCGATCGGTTGAGCCTTGTGCGGTCGGGTTATGGTGTGCGGGGTGGGCTCGTTCACTATACTAACATTTAATACACACATTCACATATTTCATTAATCATAAAGTTCACAAAATCACATATCATTCACATACGTTACACAGAGTAGGTCCGAATTACGAGTTGTCACATTATCCCCAACTTAAAAGAAATTTCGTCCCGAAATTTGGTACGCACTCACTGAGGGAGCTAGGTAAGTTGTATCGTTCACTGGTTTTCCTGGGGTGTCACACAAAGCACGAAAATGTCTACAGAAGGGATGTGCTGCCTTTCTGGCACACATTGTGGATAAGAAAGCTGAAGAACCGAAGATCGAAGACATCCCTGTCGTGAGGGAATATCCAGAAGTCTTCCCAGAGGACTTGCCTGGATTACCACCTCAGAGACAAGTGGAATTTCACATCGATCTAGTTCCAGGCGCTGCACCTGTGGCTAAGGCACCCTATAGACTTGCTCCGTCTGAGATGCAAGAACTGTCGACACAACTTCAAGAGCTGCTAGACAAGGGATTTATCCGACCAAGCTTCTCGCCTTTGGGAGCTCCAGTTTTGTTTGTCAAGAAGAAGGACGGTAGTTTCCGTATGTGCATTGACTACTGGGAATTGAACAAGCTGACGATCAAGAATAGATACCCTCTACCAAGGATTGATGATCTGTTTGACCAACTGCAAGGTTCAAGCTTTTATTCAAAGATCGATCTTCGATCTGGATACCATCAGTTAAGGATACAAGAGGAGAGTATCCCGATGACAGCCTTCAGAACTCGATATGGACACTACGAGTTTCTAGTCATGCCGTTTGGGTTGACAAACGCACCTGTAGTGTTCATAGATTTGATGAATAGAGTTTTTGCAAGCCCTAATTGGATAAGTTCGTGATAGTGTTCATCGATGATATCTTGATTTATTCAATGACGAAGGCCGAGCACGAACAACATTTAAGAGCCATTTTGGAGCTGTTGAAGAAAGAACAACTGTATGCCAAATTCTCGAAGTGCGAGTTTTGGCTACGAGAAGTCCAGTTCCTTGGACATGTGGTGAATGGAGATGGAATTCATGTTGATCCCACCAAGATCGAAGTGATCAAGAATTGGGAAACGCCAAAGACGCCAACCGAGATTCGACAATTCTTGGGTTTGGCTGGCTATTATCGAAGGTTCATTGAGATTTTTTCAAAGATCGCTCAACCATTGACGCTCCTCACGCAGAAAGATAAGAAGTTTGATTGGGGAATCAAACAGGAAGAAGCGTTCCAGATATTGAAGGATAAGCTCTGCAACGCGCCAATCTTAGCACTACCGGAAGGTATAGATGATTTTGTGGTATACTGTGACGCCTCACATCAAGGGTTGGGTTGCGTGTTGATGCAACGCCAAAAAGTTATTGCTTACGCGTCATGCCAGCTGAAAGTGCATGAAAAGAACTATACCACACACAATTTGGAACTAGGCGCAGTGGTTTTTGCTTTGAAGTTCTGGAGACACTACCTTTATGGTACGAAGTGTACAATCTTCACAGATCGAAAGAGCTTACAGCACATATTCAACCAGAAGGAGTTGAATATGAGACAAAGACGATGGGTTGAGCTGTTGAACGATTACGACTGCGAGATAAAGTATCATCCAGGGAAGGCGAATGTGGTCGCCGATGCCCTAAGTCGAAAGGAGAGGATCAAGCCCATAAGGGTTAGGGCTTTGGAAATGATTATTCAGACCGATCTTTCCTTGCGCATTCGTGCCGCGCAGAAAGAAGCTCTCAAGGAAGGGAACCTTGAAGAGGAATATCTCCGTGGGATGGAGAAGCTATTGGTACCAAACAGGGAAGGAACGTTATGTTTCGAGAAAAGGATTTGGATTCCTTTGTTCGGAGGTCTAAGGAAGTTTATTTTCGATGAAGCTCACAAATCGCGGTACTCTATCCACCCTGGAGCGGCTAAGATGTACCAGGACCTCAAGGATTATTATTGGTGGCCTAGGATGAAAGGCGATGTGGCTGTCTATGTGAGCAAGTGTTTAACATGCACTAAGGTTAAAGCGGAATACCAGAAGCCTTCAGGACTTCTACAACAACCGGAAATTCCCAAGTGGAAATGGGAACAAATCTCCATGGATTTTGTTACAAATCTGCCAAGAACGACAAAAGGCCATGACACTATTTGGGTAATAGTGGATCGATTAACGAAGTCAGCGCACTTCTTACCCATCAGAGAGAAAGATAATACGAGCAAGTTGGCCGAAATTTACATGAGAGAAATCGTTACACGCCATGGAGTACCTCTCTCGATCATCTCCGATAGAGACGGAAGATTCGTATCAAGGATTTGGCAATCCTTCCAGGAAGCTTTTGGCTCGCAGTTGAACATGAGCACCGCGTTTCACCCGCAGACCGACGGGCAAAGCGAACGGACGATACAGACCTTGGAAGACATGCTGAGAGCATGTGTGATGGATTTGGGCGGTAGCTGGGATAAGCATTTGCCTTTGGTCGAATTTTCATACAACAACAGCTATCACGCCAGTATTGGTGCTGCACCATTCGAAGCTCTATATGGCCGCAAGTGCAGATCACCGCTTTGTTGGTCTGACGCAGGTGATAGACAGTTGGTTGGTCCTGATGTGGTCCAGGAAACCACAGATAAGATTGCACAGATCCGAAATCGCATCAGTGCGGCTCGTGACCGTCAGAAAGCCTACGCGTATCGAAAAAGGAAACCTCTAGAGTTTGAGGTAGGAGATATGGTTTTGTTGAAGGTATCACCCTGGAAGGGTGTGGCACGCTTTGGGAAGCGTGGAAAGTTGAACCCGCGGTATATTGGCCCATTCAGAATTCTGGAAAGAATTGGGTCCGTGGCATACAAGTTGGATCTACCTGCCGAATTAAATGGTGTTCACGATACGTTCCACGTATCAAATTTAAGGAAGAGTCCAACACAAGATACCGTTGTCATTCCTACCGACGAAATTCATGTTGACGACACGCTCCACTTCATTGAAGAACCTGTTGAGGTTACGGATTGGAAAGTGAACAAGACCCGCCGGAGCAGTGTCAAGCTCGTCAAGGTTCGTTGGAATGCCAGACATGGTCCTGAATACACCAGGGAACGTGAGGACCGGATGAAAGAGAAATACCCCCACTTATTTCCCAAGAACCCTGCGACTAGAAGCAGAATTTAAAATTTCGGGACGAAATTTTTCTAACGGGGGGAGAATGTGACAACCCTCACTAAATCAGGTATCCGTACGACTTAATTAATGACTAATTATTGCTTAATTACTGTGCTTGCTTGATATTACTGATGAACTGCTACTTGATTTCTGATACTTGTACATACCTGCATCATACTTTAATTACCGTCACTACATTATTTACATACTGAACTCTAGTGACAAACATGATGCACAAAAGCACAGTAGCACTACAAATGGATAACCTATTGAACATGCTGATAAAGCCAGCATCAGGCAGATAATGCCTCTAAGGCCTGTATGAGCCAGAAATATTTCACTACACCCATAGTGAGTGTAGGGACACAAGGGTTGTAGAACTGCGTCTCTAGGAATAAGATACAATGACAGGATGTGCCTAGGACATACACTAAGCACAAAACTCAGCACTTTAATAAACAATTCAGCTTTTAGCTAACTAATAAAGTGCCAAAACATGAGAAAAATATTACTAGACACTTTCCAAAGTGTCGGGAATAAGTTGTGCCACTAAAAAGGGTATTAACGACACTTAATAGCTTTGTTAAGCACTTTAATGGATTACTATCCGACCGAACAACCGGACTTTACCCGGAACATGAAAATATTGTCATTAACATTGTTGGTCTTTTTCTGAGCCAGTTAGGGTCCCTGAATACCCTAACACCCGCCATAAAGCACATCACACAACTAACCGGGTTAAGCACTTAACTAACTAACTTAACCTAACTAAACTAATCTAACTAATGGTTAGAAATGGACTAGACCCCCCCCCCCCTCACTAACCGCCCCCAACTAGAGGGGACACACTTGGTACAATTTTGATTATTAAATTCTTTTTTGTCTAATATCATTGTGACATAAAAACCATTGGATTTTAACTCTAATTTTTGCCTATAAGTAACATATGATGCACATAAGATCAATTACCATTCACAACTCAAGACAAACACCTCTCTTTCTCTCCCTAGAGGCTTCGGCCGAACACCCCCTTGCCCATCCATCATATTTTCGGCTTCCATCTTCACATTCCAACAACATTCAAGTGTCAAGGGTCACGCACAAGGAGTCTTGGTGCACTCGGAGATCGAAGGACCTCATTCTCTAGCTTTTATCCTATCATTTTGCGCTTAGATTCTTCCCTAGCCTCGAGCTAGTGGTATGTTGCTTAAATCACCTACTCGGACTATTTTAAAGTGGTTAATATGATATGTAACGGTTAAAACTCGAAATCTTACAAGATGATGCTTTAAAGTTTACTAAAAGCACTTAAAATGATGGATAAAAGCTTATAAGTTGTGTAAATGTTGTAGTAATTAAATTGTGTGCTTATTTGGACCCGATCTATGTTGTGGTAGCTCGGATCATCATTTAACCCGAGTTGGTCATGATCATGAACCATGACATAAGGTTGTTTTGAATGAAGCAAGGGTTAAAGGGTGAAACTCTACCACACACGAATCATGAACTTGTGTAAAAACATTTTTACTTGTGAAATAGTGTTTAAAACTAGCGGATCTACGTATCTGCAAGTGGTATTTTCAAAAGACCGAGTGTCAAGAAAATCATGTTTTCTAAGAACGGATCTTACACTAACAAGTATCATTTTTGAAAACCACAAGTGTATAAACACTTGTGTAGCACAAAAGCTTCGACGAAATAACTATTTTTGTTAAATTTACAAGAAGATGTAAAGACGGACTTTCTATAAAAACGGGGTTTTTACGAAACCGGACTAATTTATATTAAGATCCGCTAAAAGTAATGAGATTTACTTCATATTTTTGAGTAAATCACAAGTTCATGAAATCTTTGTGATTTACATATTATTTAACTAGTTGATGCGTTGAATATTGTTTGGATTGAATAAGAAATTGGTTGAATTACTTTGTAAAAGAAAATGATACGCTTGAAATATATATATATATATATATATATATATATATATATATATATATATGATTTTTTCACAAAATAAAACTTAGTAAATATATATTTAATATATATATTTTTCATAAATCACTTGATGCGTGTTTATGATTATTTTGTGAAGATACATAAATATTATTTTAGAGTAAAAATAATATTATCAAACGTTAATGAATCCAAAATAATACGAACGCTTTCACAATGAATATATAAGTTACACCGGTAATTACCATTACCACTCGATCGTTAAAACGTAACTTACGCATTTTACGAAAATATTTATGAACGCGTATATTTGCCAAAGTATTATTTTGGGAGAATTTTGTGAAGTAAAAATATAATATTTTTGAGAAAAATATTTATATTTTGGGATTGGAAATAAATATGTATTATGTGAGACTTAATAATATATTATGAACGCACATGTATTAAATCCCCCATCCTTGGGAAGGAGAATCACTACCAAGTATTTACCAAATGTAAACATGAAATAGTTGTCTAACTATTTCCCAAAAACTTAAACCATAAAGTTAAGGCACGACCGTCCGCCTAATAGAGTTAGCACATGTAGGTCGTTGCACAGCTGCTTGACTTGGAGTATTACTTGGTAGAGACGCACCGCTGTGAGTTCATGTCCCCCTTTTCTCTTAACTGTTTTCAGTTTTCTAAACTGCGGGGGTGAAATACATGTTGCTTTGATTATGAATACTTTATACATGGTATGGTTAGCGTAAGGAGAGGGTTACTACTTAGATCATGTGAATGGGTAGGCGGAAACTTGAGGTCATTAATCCTCAGGGTAGGACCGAGGGGCAAGAGCGATAGATCTATTTGGGTGTAGCGAGCCCAGTCCTAGGCCCAGCATAACGGACCTCGGGATGACTTTGTACCCGGCGCATAAATCTGCTAGGTTTGAGCCTTCCTACTTGCATTTCACACATATCAATGGCCTTGCAAACCATTGGTGATCTCTTTTTCCTTATTTGGTACATACCAGGATTTTGATTAATACAAAGGTTTATTTACTCACTTACACATGAACTCGCTCAACATTATTGTTGATTTTTCAACTTACATGTATTTCAGGGAATTAAAGGATCTGGCACGGTATGGCACGTTTTCCCGCTGCACTAGTACGAGGTCATCCGGGTTTAGGGAATGTGACCCTTTCCTGGACAAGTCATAGTCCTTAAACCGTGTTTGTGTTATGTTGATGTTTGTGTTTGTTGAACAATGTTTATGTCGTTAGAATGTGTTACCGTTAAAACAATGTTGTTGCTTTTGGGTTTTAAAACTTAATCGAATGGATGATCTTGCATGATTTTTATACATATAGCTTTGTTATGGTTAAGCTATGGTATTAAGAAGTCACACCAAATTAATCACGCTTCCGCAAAGCCAGGGTGTGACAAGCATATCATCACTTCCAACAAACTTTGCTTCTAATTCTGTCCAGATTGAATACGCAGTTCCGTCATGTTGAAGCAAAATCAGAATGTCTTCTTTTATTGCTTGCTGAAGCAGACTCACCATGAGTTTCTCATCTCAATATTTTTTTTTGTCCTCCGTACTCATCTCTCGAATTTGTAACTCTTTGTTATTTCTTGTGGGTATTTCATATGGCTCTTCAGTGTGTTCCCACGCATCTAAGTGATAGGCCTCGACCCAGTTTCCAAAACGTTCAGACCACACGTTATAATCATCGATATCCATTAGTTTAGTTAGTTTCTGAGACGTCCCGGTTTCATTTTCAATCAAAGCATTTTGAGTCATTGAGATCGGGCTAGCAAATGCGTTATAAAATTCAGTGTCCATTGTTCGATTGTTCAAAGTTCACCAATTACCAAGTTTGAGCAAGATTAACCCTTGAAGCAAAACTGTCACAATAAGCGAGATTACTGTTTGTTCAAATAAGCGAAACACACAGTTGTTCGTTCAAGCGAAACTACTTATGTCTGTTCAAGCGGAACTATCACGTTCACGGAAGAGAAACAGATAAGCGAAACTACTTTGAAGCGGAACTACACTGTTATTTGAAGCGGAACCACTGTCTTGTACAGATAAGCGGAACCAGGTGATGTTTGGAGCGAGACCACCTGTACTTGAAGCGAAACTCCTGACAATTTGAAGCGAAACCTCAGTTCAACTATCCAACCAAGCGAAAACACCCAGTACCTTGAAGCGAAACTATCAAGTGTATGTACAAGCGGAACCTATTCACGAGCAGTTTTGACCCATTTTTAATGTGAATTTTAACATCAAACTTTCCAGGGTTTGTCTATATCCTTTTAGGCACAATCCGTGAGATTTTGAGCTGGTTTTACCGTGAAAAATTTTTAAAATATGAAGAAAGTGTAGAAAAATAGATGAAATGCAGCTGAAATGGCAAGAACTCCTCCTCCTGAGCTCTGATACCAATTGTAGGATCGTGTTTCGGCCTTGTTTGAGTCGATCAGAAGAATCCCTATCCAAATCAAGAGGCGGAAACTAATGATTTGGTGCTATTTCAGTCACATCACTTTAAACTTGTTGTTGTATTGATAAATCACACGAGTACACGTTCTGACAGCACTTCGGCAGCACTTCGTGGCTCACCGGAAGAAAACACCCTTAACTATGTGTTCTTAGTTCGCTTGAAAGGACATCCTATACAAAGATGACAGGTTTCGCTTATACGTACATGTACGTATAAGCGGAACTACAGCAATGCCGTTCAAGCGAAACCATCTCCATGACACTCAAGCGAAACCTAGACTATGCCCTATAAGCGAAACCTATACAAACACATGTTTCTAGGATTTTGTGCCATGTCTAACCTATACAACACTAAGACTCGATGTAAGACGTAGTCGACAGACGTATGTGCACCAACAATATGCTTGACTGAGTTAACACACTTAACATACATGACAGAGTCAATCAGAACTAATAGGGCTATCACACATACTTAGCTTAACATACATAACATGGTTAACATAACTCAGTTACATACTTTACATATTTGACACGTTTTACCGCGTTAAAAACTAACAGAATTGATAACCTACTGAGTTTACTAAACCAAAGGAGTTAATAACTGAACAGGTTTGATAAACCAACAATGATACTGTGCTACGACAACTACACGTGCCGAAACCACTTGCATGGCGAAATCACTATGAACTGAAATCCCCCTTGGGCCGAAATCCCTTTGGGCCGAAAACACTTGGGCAACGAAATCCCAAAGTGTTTTCGTCAAGGTAGTGTTTTCCTTGGGGGTTTGGTTTTCATCGGTTACATCATCATCAACATCAGTCACGCACAACATCCCTAATCTCATCTAACAATCATTCAATCGGACCAAACTATGTAATCATAATTCATAATTCATATCCTCATACGATCATCCTCAGATTCAAAGGAGTAAAGCATAACCAGTAAACATCAGATTATTATGATCCCTAATATACAAATCAGTTCAAACTCATATGCTCATCATCATTACTTTTATCAATTCCAACATTAATGGTCGACCATTGTTAATGTTCTCATGATGTTATTGGACCAAAATATGTAGTGGGCTGCCACATTATTCACATGTTCAGGAACATACAATCACACATAATATCACATATGCAAATATGAAATATCAACAAACAAGAATTACTAACCGATTCACCATACTCCACTGATAACATTTAATATTAATTATTTATTCAGCATCTTTTAGGTTATTATTAACAAATTGTGATGATCACATGCTACTGACAATTCTCATGCATACTTATAAAAGCAATGGCCGACAATCAAGTAGTGTTCCATATCCAATTGATTGCATTTTCAGGACATCACACATGCATTATAATCATCACTAATCGTTTGTATCATAGTTAAGATCATGTTCATAATATAGCCATACATTAAGACTGAAAACAAACTTAAACAAGTAAATCACTAACCGAACTAGGAATGGTTAAGCACCAGGAATCTGATTTCGAACAAGATGAAGGCAGCCATCGGGTTCAAAGGAAACAAGAGAGAATGTGAGAGGTGGTTAGGGTTTACTAAATAAAATTCTATCGTAACAGGTTAATATCACAACATTGCAATTTGCTCGCTACTGGGCCGAAGCCCATTTGGTTTTCGTTGGCCACATATTGGACGACAACACTAAGTTGTTTTCGTGGGGAGGGTGTCTTCAAGTGGGGTGTTTTCGGGTGTAGGGTTCCACTATCTTGTTTTCCATTATACAAGCAAATAATCAATACAATATACATATAACATCTATATACATATCATGTATACTACAATGTACACCCAACACGTGTATTGCACATCAAGTAATTATAAAAGCACACTTAACACCCACCATATATAACATACCAACCACAATACGATTCAACAAACAATCTAAACAATTAACATGCAATAGTGCGAAGATGGAATCTTGAAAGCTCGAGTTGTCACATTACCCCCAACTTGAAAGAAATTTTGTCCCGAAATTTAGCACGCGGTTACTGAGGAAGCTAGTTGTGTTGTGTTGTTTACTGGTTTTCCCGGGGTGTCACATCATCCCCCCGTTGATTTGGAATTTCGTCCCGAAATTCTGTAGTAGCTTCAGCCTCAGTAATGGTTGCACTGTTTCCGAATAATTGGGGATACTTGAGTTTCATTTGATCTTCTCGTTCCCAGGTGAACTCTGGGCCACGACAGGAGTTCCAACGAACTCGCACAAGAGGTATTCTGGTGTGCTTGAGGACCTTGACGTCTCGGTCCGTGATTTCAACTGGTTCCTCGACGGATCGTAGCTGATCGTCGATAGTGAGCTCCTTCAAGGGAACTACGAGGGTCTCATTTGACATACACTTCTTCATATTCGACATGTGAAAAACGTTGTGAACTGCACTGATTTCTGCGGGAAGATTTAGTTTGTAGGCCACCCTGCCTATTTTCTCAATGATTTCGAATTGTCCGACATATCGCGGATTGAGCTTGCCCCGTTTGCCAAAACGAACCACACCCTTCCACGGTGAAACTTTGAGTAGCACTCGATCCCCAACTTCGAACTCGAGTGGTTTCCTGCGCTTGTTTGCGTAGGCTTTCTGACGGTCGTGAGCCGCCGCCATGCGTTGTCGTATTTGTGCAATCCTTTCTGTTGCGTCTACTATAAGTTCTGGACCTGTGATCTGACTATCACCCACCTCTGCCCAACAAAGAGGTGATCGACATTTACGCCCGTACAATGCCTCAAATGGAGCGGCTTGAATGCTGGTGTGGTAACTGTTGTTATACGAAAAGTCCACTAACGGGAGATGTTTTGTCACACCCCGAATTTACACGTGTCAACCGGTGGGCCTGGTAGGGAGTATCGTGACGTAGTTGATATCATCATAGTCAAACAACACAATATTTAAATGCACATCGGAAGCCAAAGATATATATATATTACAATCCGAATAAAAAGTAATATCCAAGTATTACAACGGAAAGTAAGGGATCCACAGGCGGATCTATAAACATTGTTCTACAGACTTTAGACGCCTAGAACTTGCAAGATTCCTTATTAACGTCCTGAGCAGCTTCCAGCCTATTACGTACTTGTACCTGTCACTTAGACTTTTGAAAATACGTCAGTTTTCACTGGTAAATACACTCAACTGACTCATTTGAAAAGAGTTTAGGAAAAACTGATTTAGATGCACCAGGCACAAATTATTTTGACACTTTGATTAAAATGCACAGAGGCAAAATTAATCTTTTATAACTTGAGACAATCATATTTATAATCTTGTATACAGATTTACATGTTCGTTGTACGTTCAGGGCCCGATATAGAAACCAAGTCAAGATTAACAGACACGCCACAGGTATAGGCCCACAAGAGAGTGAGATACCGTTATCACTTAAACAACTGTCAGGTGTATGCCTACACCCCGTGCTTAAGACGTGGCCATTTTATAATACAATGATGTCAAGGATATCCGGGACATGGTCATTAACCCCTAAAGGCTTTTATTTCAAACAATACAGATCAAACCGGGTTACCTCAATAATTTAATCACAATCCGACTAAATATTCAATACCCGACCAAGCGGTATCATTATACCGTATCCCAAGCCCGTATAGGGAAAATAAGTTAAGAGTATTTACCTGAGCTAGCTCCTGTCTTAAATAGCAAGAATATTAACTCAGCCGTATTCACTTAAGTAAGCATAGGTACAATTTACCAGAAGGCTCTAGTCTGGAATGATGGTATAAATAACCAATTAGAATGCTAACGGGTCTTTAATTAAGCCTAAGCTTAGACCGATTAGTCTTAAAGAAATATACGGTTTAGACGCACGATTAGGCGAAGACCGGATAGAATGTGATTTAAACTTGACAAGTTCAGAGACTCGTTTACTATGGGTATTCCATACACATTCTGGTATTTTGAGACAAAACCATTAAGGTTTAACCCGTTTCGGCTAATTTTTGTAAACTTGTTACACAACTGAACCGTACGCGTAATAAGCGTGACGGGTATTCATGAGAGCCATATACAGGTTTCCTAAGTTAATTATGCCTCAAATATGTTGTGGCATCAGTGAGATGTCTTTCATTATGCCTGAACTGAATTTAGACACAAACTATGCCCCGTAGGGGTATTTTGGTAAATTCACATAAGCCGAAAAGCTCAAAACTGAAGTCTGAGTTTATCAACTTTTGCTTACTGTTAAAATATTATAATTTGCCTCAAATATCAGTAGGTATCAACCCTTGTATGTTTAAAATGGTTTTAGTACATACTATGCGTTAAAACGCTTAATAAGGCGATTAGAAGCCATTTCCGGGTTCGATACTTAAAGCTGATATTTTTATTATTCCAGAAGGCTTAAATAATTTATTTATCATGTGTGATCAGTAGCAAAATGTTTGGAGTTGATTAGATATGTAAAACTCATTTTATGGCCCGTAAGGGCAAAACCGACAATTACCGGATTAAGCCTACGACTATAAGTTATGCTCAGCCTGAAATTTATTAAAAATCTTTAAAAATCCCAAAATAATATATTACATCAGTGGGTAATAAATTTGATATCAAATAGTAGGCTTAGATAGGCCATACGCTAATTATGTCGTTTAATTAACATAAAGCTTTCAATTTACGCTAACGAGCATAACTCTTGAAACTACACCTCAAACTGATGTCAAACCTTGCGTACAAGTTTATATATCGGTGACTAAGGTCTCTACTCTTTTACATTTTCAAAAATCACGCTTTAAGGTGAAAAGGGCATAATGGTCAACATATGAGCAATTAACGGAATCATGCTTATAAATAGGTTAATCAAAGAACCATGGTGTATAATCACAGAGGGTTATACTAGCATGTTATCTGGTCCCAACGAAGCTCTAAGGTATTTCTAAATCATACCAAAACGGGTCAGAACTGAAGTCAAAGCAAAAGTCAAAGCTTTGCGACTTTTGGTTCCGAACCGGGTCTAAACAATAAATTGTCGGATCAACAAGCTTAGATCAGTTCTTTAACTTATTACCAAGCTATATGAGTGACAAAATAGGTTATACGCCTTCTACATTGCTACTTATGCGTTAAATCGAAAATCTAGCTTCTGTTGACTTTTTATAAACAACTTTGACCCGACATTCGACCTAGATAGAGTGGGAATCAGAGGGTGCCCTTTTAAGGGTTTATAGCCCACATGATTACCAACTTATAACTACCTTTGATTCAACAAATCACTGGACCAATAGTGATTAATCATTAAGTCAACCGTTAATTACGACGGTTTGACTTCTAGGCTATAACTAAGCGAAAACTCAACAAGAAAAGGTCAAGCATACTTACCAATGTCCTATGCACGAAATGAGAAGACTTGAGCCTGCTTGGGAGCTCCAAGAATGACCAGAAGTGCAAACGAAGGTGTGTGGAACAATGTTGTATCTTCATGGCCTTTTATAGTGGATTTTGATCCACAAATTGTTTACAACTAAGTCTACTACTGACCACAATCTTTCTACAAGTGTCCCTAAGTGTCTAGGGGTTGATTAGGGGTCTCTTGGAAGGGTTTAAAGGCATTACATGTGTGACAACTCGAACTTTAGACTCGCTTTGTGTAACGCTATGTGCATATGTGAACTAAGTTATATGTTTGGATTTAATAAATGTTTGTTTATGTGCTTTATGTGTGTATGTATGTTATGTGTTGCACGAGCCCAAACTACACACTAAAACCCGATTGCATTGATTATAACCGGTCACACAAGCCCTTTGGGCCACACCTTGTTCACGGACCCTTAGAAGTAACCGGATGGGCTCGGCCCACTCCCCCACTCGCAACACAAAACCGAGTTTAAGGGTTTTGTTTTATTGCTTTTGCAAAACACAAACACACACACACCAAACTTTCTCCCTCTCTCTCGGAATCGCCTCTCTCTCGGAACCGGAGACTACACCTTTGAAGTTCTCGGCTCCATCTTTTGTTTTACATCTCGGTTAGCATCAACCTCTTGATTACGTGTTTATATGTTTTGTTAGTAATCGGATTTACATAATTATTGTGATAATCGGATATATGAATGTATGATGAATCGGCTAGTATGTATTGTTTAATCGGTTATGTTGATATGATTCCTGAATGCGTGATCTAGCCTTGTCGGATGTGATACTTGTAATCGGCCATGTGCTTACGTTAAATTGAAATTGCCTGTTTAAAAACCGAATGAACATATATGATCGGCTGTTTAGTATTGTTAAAAATCGGATTAATTGATTTACCCCGGCTATATGGTTGTATGAATGGTTATGATTTTGCTCATATGATAAGATGTGTGTTCTTGAATATTACATGAACAGTTTGAATGTGGTTGAATTAGGAATTGTAACGGATTTGATCTATTTCTGAAACTATTGATTATGTTTGCTGAAATCACGGATTAGTTGTTATGGTTATTTAAGGAATTCAGGAAATCAGTTACACGCGTGATTGCGACTTGGATTGCGAGTCGAAACCCACAGTCTCGACTCGAGACCACACAGCAACATCAGCCGAAACCGTGGTTGCGAGTCTTGTTGCGACTCGTAACCAGGGCATGACAAGTCGAGACCAAAGGTTGCGAGTCCTGTTACGACTCGTAACCGGACCTTGCCAAGTCGCAATCTCACACAAACATTACGGACCGAAACCACGGTTGCGAGTCCCATGACAACTCGAGACCGGCCCCGTTGCGACTCGAGAACACCACAGTTACGAGTCCCGTTGCGACTCGGGATCTCCTCGTTGCGACTCGAGACGGGCCATGTTATTGGACTTTTACTATTACAGGCCCAACTGCTTTGGGCCGGATACTTGGCTATTTGTTTAACTGTTTGTTTTGGGTTGCTATTGGAATACGTGTACATTGCCATGATTGTCACACCCCCAAAATCCACACGCGGAGTATCACCGCTTGGAGGCGTGACATGACCAGGATCCTAACCACCAATCATATTGAACGTATAAAGTAGTTAAGTATAGCGGAAGCATTTAAGTAACCCAAACAATAGTATGTATGATTTAACATAAGTGTTGAAACATCATTCACGATCCTTTGCCCACAACGACCTGCTCCTCCCTGTGCAAGCTCCATAATGTACCTAAGGTCCTGCAAGGCATGCAGCAAATAATCAACAAACTAGTTGAGCGAGTTCACAGAAAATAAGTTCAGTAATGGAGTAGTATAGCAAACATTTCGTTTGTTTATCTAGTCATGCATCGTATTAGTTCGTTCATTGTTCATGTATAGTATTGATTCGTATCGCGGGCCATTTCGGCATGTATGCGAAGATTGGGGAAAGTTCCCAAGTATTCTAGACTATGTATATTTGTATCGCGGCCACCCTGGCATGTGTGCGAAGTTTTAGTATATAGTTCGCGGCCTATCCAAGACATGTGTGCGAAGATCAGTCATAATATCGCGGCCAACCCCTGGCGTGTATGCGAAGATCAGTTCAATTGGTATACTAGTCTAGCCGTATCTTATCATTCACCACCCCCACCCTGAGGACTCATATCATTATGTTCTGTTAACTAAGTATGTACGTATAGTTTATTCAATCCCATTCCCACCCTGGGAACCCCATGCCTTGGCTGTGTGAACTCACCTTGGGTTGCTCGGCAGATACACAAAGAGAGAGAGTTCTTGAACTAACAGTGGTCAACCACGTCCTAACAGGGTTACCACATAAGTCAGGTTCGTATATAGCACGTATCTTGAGTCACGTATAATCATGGCAAACACGTATGCACATAAGCAGATAAGAACATAGCATTAACATTCGTGTGTGATCCAATGTCTAAGCCCAAACTATACCCGGCCCAAACTATAAGAGTCCAACATAAAGGTCTCGGCCCAGTTAATCTAAGCGGTCCAATAGCGGATATGAAACCAGTCCAATAACATGCAGTCATAAGTTCAATTATTTGGCCCAACTGATTGGGCTCGTGACAGTGAAAGCCCAACACAGTATATGTGCAAAGGTAGTCTCGAGTCGCAACGGGGATCTCGAGTCGCAACAGAGATTACGAGTCGCAACTGAGGGTTTCGAGTTGGCAAGGTCCGGTTACGAGTCGTAACGGGACTCGCAACCCCGGTCTCGGCTTGTCATGGCCTGGTTACGAGTCGCAACGGGACTCGCAACCATGATTGCGGCTGATGTCGTTGTGGTCTCGAGTCGAGACTATGGTTTCGAGTCGCAATCCCATATGTAACAGTTTCCATAATTCTTAGTAACAAACCCTCCGTAATATCAGCAAACAATTAGGCAGTTCCAATAGCAAATCAATTCAGCCATTATCATCAGTTTCGTATTATCATCAACATGTTCATACCATTATGACTATCAAGAACAATCATCAAAAATAATTAACAGTTACAACCGTAGCACCCTAGTGATCATATAGCAATCATGCCGACATCATCATGAACTCATTCAGTAACAATAATTTATATGCTAGCAAGAACCACTATGCGATATAATATTCTGTTCACAAAATCACTAACAACAATCATGTTTAATCTAATCGTACGAAGCATCAGGTTTGCATGCAAGCCTATTTAACAAGAACTATATATATATCTTCACTTTACCTTACTAATAGATCAAAACATCACACAAGATCAACATATAGCATATTCAAACATCAAGCATACAATGAAGTTAAACAAACACTGACCGATCAAAAGTAGAGGAGGATGATCGGATTGTTCGGCTGCCTTTGGTTCGGTTCCGGTTGCGAGAGGAAGAGAGGAATTGTGTGTGTGTTCTAGGTTGCCAAGATTGTAAAACTAAACCCTAATGAGGTGTGTATGCATATATACGTATATGCGTAATAGGGGAGTGGGCCGCAACCCCCACTTGGGCTGCCATCTAATCGGATACGAGTGACACGGCCCAAAGGCTTGTGCGCTCAAGAAATGGTTGTGCAGTTTGGCCCGATCAGTATACGAACACATAAAACACTAAGCACATAATAACATTCAATAAATCACATAACATATCATGTATTCGTTCAAGTAGCATAGTTCACGTGAGCATATAACGTTACACAAGATAAGTCTAGAGTACGGGTTGTCACATTATCCCCAACTAATTGGAAATTTCGTCCCGAAATTTGGTATGCACTCACTGAGGAAGCTAGGTAAGTTCAATCGTTCCCTGGTTTTTCCTGGGGTGTCACATCCTCCCCCCGTTGATCTGGAATTTCGTCCCGAAATTCCGAAGTAGTAGCTTCAGCCTCAGTAGTGGTTGTATTGGTTTCGAATAACTGGGGTACTTTTCTGTCATCTTGTCTTCGCGTTCCCAGGTGTACTCTGGGCCACGTTGGAGTTCCAACGAACTCGAACAAGAGGGATTCTCTTGTGTTTGAGGACCTTCACATCCCGGTCCGTGATTTCAACTGGTTTCCCGACGAACTGCAACCGCTCGTCGATAGTTTGATACCTGAAAGACATTGTGAACTGCCCCGAGTTCAGCTGGTAGGTTCAATCTATAGGCTATCCTGCCTGTACGTTCTATGATCCCGAATGGTCCCCGACCTGATATTCCAATGGCTTTCTACGCTTGTCCGCGTAGGCTTTCTGACGGTCGCGTGCTGCCGCCATGCGTTGTCGTATCTGTGCAATCTTTTTCCGTGGCGTCCATAAAATCTCTGGACCCGTAATCTGACTATCTCCCACCTCTGCCCAACAAAGAGGTGACCGACATCTACGCCCGTACAATGCCTCGAATGGTGCGGCTTGTATGCTATTGTGCTCATGTTTAATCGTGAGTCGAATGGTTTGTGCCTTGCTTGCCAAAGTTCTGACGTGAATCGTGCATCGCGATCCGAATTGATGGACGTGGGCACCCCGTGCCTCGAAACAATCTTCTTTAAGATAGGCATCTGCGAGAGTTGGAGAACTTGTCCGTTTCCTTAATCGGTAGGAAGTGTGCAGACTTGGTGAGTCGATCCACGATCACCCAGATGGTATCGTTCCCATGCTGAGGTCTAGGTAGGCCTGTAACAAAATCGATGGAAATTTCTTCCCATTTCCATTGTAGTATCTTAGGCTGCTGAAGTAGACCTGTTAGCTTCTTGTATTCAACCTTGGCTCTCACACAGGTCAAGCATTTTCCAACGTATGTAGCGATGTGGGCCTTCATGCTAGGCCACCAATAAGTTGTGCTGAGGTCGTGGTACATTTTATCCGACCCTGGATATGTACCGAGTAGCGAGACTTGTGAGCTTCATCCATCACAAGTTCGCGTATACCGTCGTAAGGTGGGACCCAAATACGCCCCGTTACATAGGAGGCGCCGTCTGCCTTCTGTCCTAATCGTTGTCGTGAGTCGTGTAAGGCTCCAGCCTTGACGTTTTCGGGCTTCAATGCTTCTACCTGAGCATTTCGTATCTATGCTGGCAGGCTAGACTGGATCGTAAGCTGTAGCGCTCGCACGCGTTGAGGTAAAGTGTCCTTCCGACTGAGGGCGTCCGCCACAACATTGGCCTTGCCTGGATGGTACTTGATGGCGCATTCGTAGTCGCTAAGTAGTTCAACCCATCGTCGTTGACGCATGTTCAAATCCTTCTGCCTAAGGATATGCTCGAGACTCCTGTGATCGGTGTAAATCGTGCACCTGGTACCGTACAGGTAGTGTCGCCATATCTTAAGCGCGAAAAACAACAGCTCCCAGCTCTAAATCGTGCGTCGTGTAGTTGCGTTCATGAATCTTAAGTTGACGTGTAGCGAAAGCGATAACCTTGTCGCGCTGAAAAGCAGTCTCCTGGGGCTCTCCCCAGCAATAGGTGACACCCTTCTGTGTCAGTAGCGTAAGTGGCTGAGCAATCTTCGAGAAATCCCTGCGTAAACCGTCCGTAGTACGTGATGCAGGCCAGTTTCTGGTTGAGTCTACCTTGGATGGATCGACACGGATTCCATCCTTGCTCACTACGTGGCCTAAGAAGTGGACTTCACGAATACTATGACGAACTCGTCTAGGTAGGGTTTGCACACCCTGTTCATAAGGTCCTTAAATACGGCAGGAGTGTTCAAATAATATCAAACCATCCATCATATCAAACATAAAGTATAGTAATTAAAATAGTCCATAAAACCCAGTACGATTCGTGTTCAAACCAAACTTTGTTTGAGTAACCGAGACATAATAAAGGAAATCCCAAAACGAGTTATAAGTTCAAACAGCGTCTCCTTGTCCTAGCATGAAAGCTCGACCCCTTGCCTCGTTGCCATTATTGTTGTTGTTGTTCCCATTGCCCTGGTTATTGTTGTTGTTCTGATTCTGGTTCAACTGTGGGCAATCGCGCTTGTAATGACCTTCTGCTCCACACTGGAAACATCCCCGATTTCCACGCTGTGGCTGCTGCTGCTGTGGGTTCTGAGGAGCTGGTGGTGGAAGTTGCTGATTCTGGTTTGCAGGTCGTGAGCTCCTGCAATCTTTGGCTTCATGCCCTATCTTGAGACATCTCTGGCAACGTTCCTTGCGACACCTTCCACTGTGGTGTTTGTTACACTTGTTACATAGTGGGTGTACTCCCCTGTATCCACCCTGCTCCTGACTGCCAGATGATTGCTGACTCGGATTCTGGTAGTCATTCGTTCTGCGCTGCTGTGCTTGAGACTGATCGGAATCCCCATCCCATTTCCGTTTGTTGTCGCTGGGTGTAGCAGTAGTAGCAGCTGAAGTGACTGTAGCAGTAGCGTTGACACGCTTTGGCAGTTTATTCTGATCCACTGCCTGATCAGTGATGCGATGAGCGAGGCGCTGAATCTCCTGGATGTTTTCGAGGTTAGCCGACGTCACGTGGCTCTGAATCTCTGGCGCCAAACCCTTGAGATACAACTCAATGCGCTTGTATGGAGGGTCCACCATAGTAGGGCACAGAACTGCCAGCTCGTTTGACCGTTTCGTATATGCTTCGATCTCTGACCCAATCATTTTCAGATTATACAGCTCGTCTTCCAGCTTGTGAATGTCTTCACGCGTGCAATACTCCCTCTTGATGAGTTCCTTAAAATCGTTCCATGGGGTGGCGTTAGCAGCTGCCAACCCTAAGATTTGAACTTGGGTGTTCCACCAAGTTAGTGCTATTCCCTCCAAGGTGCCGGTGGCAAACTTGACCTTGCGAGCCTCAGGGCACTCGCACATTTCGAATACGGATTCTAGCTTCTCAAACCAGTGGAGGAGTCCCACTGCCCCCTCTGTGCCGCTGAAGGAATTTGGACGACAGTCCATGAAATTCTTAAAGGTGCAAACTTGCTGCGCTGGTTGACCTGCTTGAGCAGCCGCAAGTGCCGCAGCAACTTGAGCTTGAACGAGAGCCTCTAGCTGGGCTTGAGTCATGTTAATCCTTCCAGACATGATCTTCATAGTAAGAGTAACGTAAATAAGAGTGGTTCGCGATTAGGGCGATGACAGAAAAGTGTAAGCACGTAGGTGTTCTCATGTAATCAAAGCATGTGTATCTAAGCGTAATGCGAGCAAAGTTCTAGGCAGTTCTAGCAAACAGGCAATAAACATAAACCTTATTACCTAGGATGTCGAGTCTTGCACGTGGAGCGAAGCGTCGTTGTGGATCGTTGAGAGCACTGTTCTGGTTATAGTCCGGTTTTAATAAAAACGTTTTCCCATATTAAAACCAAGTTCTCTATAACCAATGGCTCTGATACCAATCTGTCACACCCCCAAAATCCACACGCGGAGTATCACCGCTTGGAGGCGTGACATGACCAGGATCCTAACCACCAATCATATTGAACGTATAAAGTAGTTAAGTATAGCGGAAGCATTTAAGTAACCCAAACAATAGTATGTATGATTTAACATAAGTGTTGAAACATCATTCACGATCCTTTGCCCACAACGACCTGCTCCTCCCTGTGCAAGCTCCATAATGTACCTAAGGTCCTGCAAGGCATGCAGCAAATAATCAACAAACTAGTTGAGCGAGTTCACAGAAAATAAGTTCAGTAATGGAGTAGTATAGCAAACATTTCGTTTGTTTATCTAGTCATGCATCGTATTAGTTCGTTCATTGTTCATGTATAGTATTGATTCGTATCGCGGGCCATTTCGGCATGTATGCGAAGATTGGGGAAAGTTCCCAAGTATTCTAGACTATGTATATTTGTATCGCGGCCACCCTGGCATGTGTGCGAAGTTTTAGTATATAGTTCGCGGCCTATCCAAGACATGTGTGCGAAGATCAGTCATAATATCGCGGCCAACCCCTGGCGTGTATGCGAAGATCAGTTCAATTGGTATACTAGTCTAGCCGTATCTTATCATTCACCACCCCCACCCTGAGGACTCATATCATTATGTTCTGTTAACTAAGTATGTACGTATAGTTTATTCAATCCCATTCCCACCCTGGGAACCCCATGCCTTGGCTGTGTGAACTCACCTTGGGTTGCTCGGCAGATACACAAAGAGAGAGAGTTCTTGAACTAACAGTGGTCAACCACGTCCTAACAGGGTTACCACATAAGTCAGGTTCGTATATAGCACGTATCTTGAGTCACGTATAATCATGGCAAACACGTATGCACATAAGCAGATAAGAACATAGCATTAACATTCGTGTGTGATCCAATGTCTAAGCCCAAACTATACCCGGCCCAAACTATAAGAGTCCAACATAAAGGTCTCGGCCCAGTTAATCTAAGCGGTCCAATAGCGGATATGAAACCAGTCCAATAACATGCAGTCATAAGTTCAATTATTTGGCCCAACTGATTGGGCTCGTGACAGTGAAAGCCCAACACAGTATATGTGCAAAGGTAGTCTCGAGTCGCAACGGGGATCTCGAGTCGCAACAGAGATTACGAGTCGCAACTGAGGGTTTCGAGTTGGCAAGGTCCGGTTACGAGTCGTAACGGGACTCGCAACCCCGGTCTCGGCTTGTCATGGCCTGGTTACGAGTCGCAACGGGACTCGCAACCATGATTGCGGCTGATGTCGTTGTGGTCTCGAGTCGAGACTATGGTTTCGAGTCGCAATCCCATATGTAACAGTTTCCATAATTCTTAGTAACAAACCCTCCGTAATATCAGCAAACAATTAGGCAGTTCCAATAGCAAATCAATTCAGCCATTATCATCAGTTTCGTATTATCATCAACATGTTCATACCATTATGACTATCAAGAACAATCATCAAAAATAATTAACAGTTACAACCGTAGCACCCTAGTGATCATATAGCAATCATGCCGACATCATCATGAACTCATTCAGTAACAATAATTTATATGCTAGCAAGAACCACTATGCGATATAATATTCTGTTCACAAAATCACTAACAACAATCATGTTTAATCTAATCGTACGAAGCATCAGGTTTGCATGCAAGCCTATTTAACAAGAACTATATATATATCTTCACTTTACCTTACTAATAGATCAAAACATCACACAAGATCAACATATAGCATATTCAAACATCAAGCATACAATGAAGTTAAACAAACACTGACCGATCAAAAGTAGAGGAGGATGATCGGATTGTTCGGCTGCCTTTGGTTCGGTTCCGGTTGCGAGAGGAAGAGAGGAATTGTGTGTGTGTTCTAGGTTGCCAAGATTGTAAAACTAAACCCTAATGAGGTGTGTATGCATATATACGTATATGCGTAATAGGGGAGTGGGCCGCAACCCCCACTTGGGCTGCCATCTAATCGGATACGAGTGACACGGCCCAAAGGCTTGTGCGCTCAAGAAATGGTTGTGCAGTTTGGCCCGATCAGTATACGAACACATAAAACACTAAGCACATAATAACATTCAATAAATCACATAACATATCATGTATTCGTTCAAGTAGCATAGTTCACGTGAGCATATAACGTTACACAAGATAAGTCTAGAGTACGGGTTGTCACAATGATCAACACGTGTTAGTAACCTACGTGCTTTATACGAACCTGACTTGTATAATAACCATGATAGGGCGTGGTTGACCATTTACTAGCTTAACTATACTCTTTGTGTATCTGCCGAGCAAACCAAGGTGAGTTCACACAGCCAAGGCATGGGATTCCCGGGTTGGGAATTGGGTTGGATATGTTGGATATGGAATGATTACACGTACTTACGCATTCACTAGACTATAGACCATCGTCCTCAGGGTAGTCAGGACACGTTACGTAAAGCCTACGTAACCCAGTATTTGCCATTTGTCTCCCGGGTCGGGAGGACACGTTACGTAAAGCCTACGTAACCCAATACCTTCTACTGTCTTCCGGGTCGGAAGGACACGCTGCGTAAAGCCTACGTAGCCCCCACGCGTACCATTGTCCTCGGGGAAGGGCACGTCACGTAAAGCCTACGTGACCTTGTACGTATTCCTGTTCTCGGTAAAGAAGAACACATGGTTGGAAGTAGTCTAGTAAGTACCGTTAATGAGAAACCCTCATTAGCCATTATAAACATGGGAAGCCCCCACCAGTAATATGACACAAGGTTTGGGAAACCCCCACCTTTAGTACACACTAGTCTGGGAAACCCCCACTAGTTAAACATGCACACTATACTATGAACTTACTGTGAACTCGCTCAACTAGTTTGTTGATTATTTTGCTGCATGCCTTGCAGGACCTTAGGTACTTTATGGAGCTTGCACAGGGAGGAGCAGGTCGTTGTGGGATTTGGATCATGAACGATATCTGAACTTATAACTATTTTGAGTTTACATTTCTATGCTTCCGCTACTTAAACAATGTTTGGATTTGAAACATCAATCATGTCATGATGAATTACGTTAATTACTTTGATTATTAAATACTATGTTTGATATGATTGATGGCTTGATCCTGGTCAGTCACGCTCCCAAGCGGTGGTACTCCGCAGGTGGTTTTGGGGGGTGTGACAGATTGGTATCAGAGCCGTTGGTTATAGAGAACTTGGTTTTAATATGGGAAAACGTTTTTATTAAAACCGGACTATAACCAGAACAGTGCTCTCAACGATCCACAACGACGCTTCGGTCCACGTGCAAGACTCGACGTCCTAGGTAATAAGGTTTACGTTTATTGCCTGTTTGCTAGAACTGTTTAGAACTTTGCTCGCATTACGCTTTGATACACATGCTTTGGTTACATGAGAATCCCTACGTGCTTACACTTTTCTGTCATCGCCCTACTCGCGAACCACTCTCATTTACGTTACTTTTACTATGAAGATCATGTCTGGACGAATCAACATGACACAAGCCCAGCTACAGGCTCTCGTTCAAGCTCAAGTTGCTGCGGCAGTTGCAGCAGCTCAAGCAGGTAGTATATCCTGCAGTATAGGCACACACTAGGATCTTTGGATCCTACATTAACTCTCGTATTTAACTTCGTCCTATTCGTACACAATAGGTCAACACGCGCAGCAGCCTGTCTGCACATTCAAGAACTTCATGGACTGTCGTCCAAATTCTTTCAGTGGCACAGAGGGGGCAGTGGGACTCCTCCATTGGTTTGAAAAGCTAGAATCAGTATTCGAAATGTGCGAGTGCCCTGAGGCTCGCAAGGTCAAGTTTGCCACTGGCACCTTGGAAGGAATCGCGCTAACCTGGTGGAACGCGCAGGTGCAAATTCTTGGGTTGGCAGCTGCTAACGCCACCCCATGGAACGATTTCAAGGAACTCATCAAGCGTGAGTATTGTACACGTGAAGATATTCACAAGCTGGAAGACGAGTTGTATAATCTGAAAATGGTTGGATCAGAGATTGAAGCGTATACTAAACGGTCGAATGAGCTGGCCGTGTTATGTCCAACTATGGTGGACCCTCCCTACAAGCGCATTGAGATGTATCTCAAGGGTTTGGCGCCAGAAATCCAGAGCCATGTTACGTCGGCTAATCTCGATAACATCCAGGAAATTCAGCGCCTCGCTCATCGCATCACCGATCAGGCAGTGGATCAGAATAAACTGCCCAAGCGTGTTAATGCTACTGCTAATGTCACCACCTCAGTTACTCCTGCTACATCTGGTGACAGTAAAAGAAAGTGGTATGGAGATTCCAGCAGAGGCTCAGCATCCGTTCAGTCTCAAGCTCAGCAACAGAAGACTGACCATTACCAGAGTCCTAGTCAGCAATCCTCTGGTAGTCACAGACAGAGGAGATATCAGGGTAGTCAACCTAGGTGCCACAACTGCAACAGGCATCACCACGGCCCGTGTAACAAGGGTCGTTGTCAAAGGTGTCTTAAGATGGGTCACGAGGCCAAAGACTGTAGGAGTCCACGGCCTGCGAATCAGAATCAGCAGCCTCAGCAACCCGCTCCACAGAACCAGCAGCAGCAGCAGCCACAGCGTGGAAACCGGGGATGTTTCCAGTGTGGGGCTGAAGGTCACTTCAAACGCGATTGCCCTCAGTTGAACCAGAACCGCAACAACAACAATAACCAGGGCAACGGGAACAACAACGGTGGAAACAACAACAACGGCAATGAAGCTCGTGGTCGTGCATTCGTACTAGGTCGAGGCGACGCAGTGAACGATCCCAACGTTGTTATGGGTAAGTTTCTCCTCGACAATATTTACGTTACTATTTTGTTTGATTCGGGTGCGGATACAAGCTATATGTCTGTGAAAATGTGTCAACTGCTAAAACGTGCACCAACACTTTTACCCACCAAACATGTAGTAGAGTTAGCTAACGGTAAAAGTCTAGAAGCCACGCACGTAGTTCAGGGTTGTAATCTTATCCTAGCTGGCCAAGCCTTCTCTATTGATCTCGTTCCCATAGTTTTGGGTAGTTTCGACGTTGTGATTGGGATGGATTGGTTATCCCAACACCAGGCAGAAATCTTATGCAGCGAGAAGGTTATTCGCATTCCTCGTTCTGGTCAAGAACCTCTCGAAGTTCAAGGCGACAAGAGTGGTGCGGTGGTTGGCATCATCTCTTTCTTGAAGGCTCAGAAATGCTTACGTAAGGGTCACACTGCCATTCTGGCACTCGTTACAGATGCATCGACGAAGGAAAAGAAATTGGAGGATATTCCAATTGTACGCGATTACCCACAGGTGTTTCCTGAAGACTTACCTGGCTTACCGCCTCATCGTCAGGTCGAATTTCAGATCGAGCTCACTCCAGGAGCAGCACCCATAGCTCACGCACCATATCGTCTAGCTCCATCAGAATTGGAAGAACTATCAAAGCAGTTACAAGAGCTCTTGGAAAAGGGCTTTATACGTCCAAGCTCTTCGCCTTGGGGAGCTCCAGTACTTTTCGTGAAAAAGAAAGACGGTACGTTCAGGATGTGCATCGACTACCGTGAACTCAACAAGGTGACGGTGAAGAACCGTTATTCTCTTCCGCGCATCGACGACTTATTCGACCAATTGCAAGGGTCGTGCTACTATTCGAAGATAGATTTGCGGTCGGGGTACCATCAACTAAGAGTCCGGGATGAGGACGTCTCCAAGACAGCCTTCAGAACTCGTTATGGCCACTACGAGTTTCTCGTCATGCCATTTGGGTTAACGAACGCGCCTGCTGTATTTATGGATCTTATGAACAGGGTGTGCAAACCCTATCTAGACAAGTTCGTTATAGTATTCATCGACGACATTCTGATTTACTCCAAGAGTCAGGAGGAACACGAGCAGCATCTTCGTCTTATTTTGGAACTCCTTCGGAAGGAACAGCTGTACGCCAAGTTTTCTAAATGCGACTTCTGGCTTCGTGAAGTCCACTTCTTAGGCCATGTGGTGAACAGGGATGGGATCCATGTCGATCCATCCAAGGTAGATTCGATCAGAAACTGGCCTGCACCGCGTACACCGACAGAAATACGCCAATTCTTGGGTTTGGCGGGTTACTACAGACGGTTTATCAAGGATTTCTCGAAGATTGCTCAGCCGCTTACGTTACTGACACAAAAGGGTGTCACCTATCGCTGGGGAGAGCCCCAGGAGACTGCTTTTCAGCACCTAAAGGATAGACTTTGCAGTGCACCTATCCTCTCTTTGCCAGAGGGCACAGATGATTTCGTAGTTTATTGTGATGCATCCATTCGGGGACTTGGATGTGTGTTAATGCAGCGCGACAAGGTTATCGCTTACGCCTCTCGTCAACTCAAGGTTCATGAACGCAACTACACGACGCACGATTTAGAGCTGGGAGTTGTTGTTTTCGCGCTTAAGATATGGCGACACTACCTGTACGGTACCAGGTGCACGATTTACACCGATCACAGGAGTCTCGAGCATATCCTTAAGCAGAAGGATTTGAACATGCGTCAACGACGATGGGTCGAGTTACTTAACGACTACGAATGCGCCATCAAGTACCATCCAGGTAAAGCCAATGTCGTGGCTGATGCCCTCAGTCGGAAAGACACCTTACCGAAGCGCGTGCGAGCGCTACAGCTTTCGATTCAGTCTAGCCTTCCTACACAAATACGAAATGCTCAGGTAGAAGCACTGAAGCCTGAAAACGTCAAGGCTGAAGCCTTACGCGCTCACGACAACAAATGGAACAGAAGGCAGACGGCGCCTATTATGTAACGGGGCGTATTTGGGTCCCACTTTATGGCGGTCTACGCGAACTTGTGATGGACGAAGCACACAAGTCCCGCTACTCGGTACATCCAGGGTCGGATAAAATGTACCACGACATCAGCACTACTTATTGGTGGCCTAGTATGAAGGCCCACATCGCTACGTACGTTGGAAAGTGTTTGACCTGTGCGAGAGTCAAGGTTGAATATTAGAAGCCAGCTGGTCTACTTCAGCAGCCTAAGATACCTCAATGGAAATGGGAAGAAATTTCCATGGATTTTGTTACAGGCCTACCTAGATCCCAGCGTGGGAACGATACGATATGGGTGATCGTGGATCGACTCACTAAGTCTGCACACTTCCTGCCGATTAAGGAAACGGATAAGTTCTCCACTCTCGCAGACGTCTATCTTAAAGAAGTTGTCTCGAGGCACGGGGTGCCCACATCTATCATTTCGGATCGCGATGCACGATTCACGTCAGAGCTATGGCAAGCGATGCACAAATCTTTCGGTTCACGATTAGACATGAGCACAGCTTATCACCCTCAGACGGATGGGCAGTCTGAGCGAACGATTCAAACTCTAGAAGACATGCTTCGGGCATGCGTTATCGATTTCGGCAACGGCTGGGAAAAGCATCTCCCTTTGGTGGAGTTTTCGTATAATAATAGTTATCACACCAGCATACAAGCCGCTCCATTCGAGGCATTGTACGGGCGTAAATGTCGGTCACCTCTCTGTTGGGCAGAGGTGGGGGATAGTCAGATTACGGGTCCAGAGATAGTAGTGGACGCCACAGAAAAGATCGCACAGATACGACAACGCATGGCGGCAGCACGCGACCGTCAGAAAGCCTACGCGGACAAGCGTAGAAAACCATTGGAATTTGAGGTCGGGGACCGGGTTTTATTGAAAGTTTCACCCTGGAAGGGTGTGGTTCGTTTTGGCAAACGGGGCAAACTGAATCCGCGATACGTCGGACCATTCGAAATTATAGAAAAGATTGGCAAGGTAGCCTACAAGTTGAACCTACCAGCTGAACTCGGGGCAGTTCACAATGTCTTTCATGTATCGAACCTAAAGAAGTGCCTATCAGATGAAAACCTCATCATTCCTTTTAAGGAACTCACTATCGACGAGCGGTTGCAGTTCGTCGAGGAACTGAAATCACGGACCGGGATGTGAAGGTCCTCAAACACAAGAGAATCCCTCTTGTTCGAGTTCGTTGGAACTCCAAACGTGGCCCAGAGTACACCTGGGAACGCGAAGACAGGATGACAGAAAAGTACCCCCAGTTATTCGAAACCAGTGCTACCACTACTGAGGCTGAAGCTACTACTTCGGAATTTCGGGACGAAATTCCAGATCAACTGGGGGAGGATGTGACACCCCAGGAAAATCAGTGAACAATACAGTTTACCTAGCTTCCTCAGTGAGTGCATACCAAATTTCGGGACGAAATTTCCAATTAGTTGGGGATAATGTGACAACTCGAACTTTAGACTCGCTTTGTGTAACGCTATGTGCATATGTGAACTAAGTTATATGTTTGGATTTAATAAATGTTTGTTTATGTGCTTTATGTGTGTATGTATGTTATGTGTTGCACGAGCCCAAACTACACACTAAAACCCGATTGCATTGATTATAACCGGTCACACAAGCCCTTTGGGCCACACCTTGTTCACGGACCCTTAGAAGTAACCGGATGGGCTCGGCCCACTCCCCCACTCGCAACACAAAACCGAGTTTAAGGGTGTTGTTTTATTGCTTTTGCAAAACACAAACACACACACACCAAACTTTCTCCCTCTCTCTCGGAATCGCCTCTCTCTCGGAACCGGAGACCACACCTTTGAAGTTCTCGGCTCCATCTTTTGTTTTACATCTCGGTTAGCATCAACCTCTTGATTACGTGTTTATATGTTTTGTTAGTAATCGGATTTACATAATTATTGTGATAATCGGATATATGAATGTATGATAAATCGGCTAGTATGTATTGTTTAATCGGTTATGTTGATATGATTCCTGAATGCGTGATCTAGCCTTGTCGGATGTGATACTTGTAATCGGCGATGTGCTTACGTTAAATTGAAATTGCCTGTTTAAAAACCGAATGAACATATATGATCGGCTGTTTAGTATTGTTAAAAATCGGATTAATTGATTTACCCCGGCTATATGGTTGTATGAATGGTTATGATTCTGCTCATATGATAAGATGTGTGTTCTTGAATATTACATGAACAGTTTGAATGTGGTTGAATTAGGAATTGTAACTGATTTGATCTATTTCTGAAACTATTGATTATGTTTGCTGAAATCACGGATTAGTTGTTATGGTTATTTAAGGAATTCAGGAAATCAGTTACACGCGTGATTGCGACTTGGATTGCGAGTCGAAACCCACAGTCTCGACTCGAGACCACACAGCAACATCAGCCGAAACCGTGGTTGCGAGTCTTGTTGCGACTCGTAACCAGGGCATGACAAGTCGAGACCAAAGGTTGCGAGTCCTGTTACAACTCGTAACCGGACCTTGCCAAGTCGCAATCTCACACAAACATTACGGACCGAAACCACGGTTGCGAGTCCCATGACAACTCGAGACCGGCCCCGTTGCGACTCGAGAACACCACAGTTACGAGTCCCGTTGCGACTCGGGATCTCCTCGTTGCGACTCGAGACGGGCCATGTTATTGGACTTTTACTATTACAGGCCCAACTGCTTTGGGCCGGATACTTGGCTATTTGTTTAACTGTTTGTTTTGGGCTGCTATTGGAATACGTGTACATTGCCATGATCAACACGTGTTAGTAACCTACGTGCTTTATACGAACCTGACTTGTATAATAACCATGATAGGGCGTGGTTGACCATTTATTAGCTTAACTATACTCTTTGTGTATCTGCCGAGCAAACCAAGGTGAGTTCACACAGCCAAGGCATGGGATTCCTGGGTTGGGAATTGGGTTGGATATGTTGGATATGGAATGATTACACGTACTTACGCATTCACTAGACTATAGACCATCGTCCTCAGGGTAGTCAGGACACGTTACGTAAAGCCTACGTAACCCAGTATTTGCCATTTGTCTCCCGGGTCGGGAGGACACGTTACGTAAAGCCTACGTAACCCAATACCTTCTACTGTCTTCCGGGTCGGAAGGACACGCTGCGTAAAGCCTACGTAGCCCCCACGCGTACCATTGTCCTCGGGGAAGGGCACGTCACGTAAAGCCTACGTGACCCTGTACGTATTCCTGTTCTCGGTAAAGAAGAACACATGGTTGGAAGTAGTCTAGTAAGTACCGTTAATGAGAAACCCTCATTAGCCAGGATAAACATGGGAAGCCCCCACCAGTAATATGACACAAGGTTTGGGAAACCCCCACCTTTAGTACACACTAGTCTGGGAAACCCCCACTAGTTAAACATGCACACTATACTATGAACTTACTGTGAACTCGCTCAACTAGTTTGTTGATTATTTTGCTGCATGCCTTGCAGGACCTTAGGTACTTTATGGAGCTTGCACAGGGAGGAGCAGGTCGTTGTGGGATTTGGATCATGAACGATATCTGAACTTATAACTATTTTGAGTTTACATTTCTATGCTTCCGCTACTTAAACAATGTTTGGATTTGAAACATCAATCATGTCATGATGAATTACGTTAATTACTTTGATTATTAAATACTATGTTTGATATGATTGATGGCTTGATCCTGGTCAGTCACGCTCCCAAGCGGTGGTACTCCGCGGGTGGTTTTGGGGGGTGTGACAACATGACGTTTAGAAGGCTGAACAGGCAGCTGTGTGATGTTTCTGTTACTGGACGCCTGACGCGGCTCGCATGGGTTTTTCGCCAACTTTTACGCGGGCCGCATGGCCCTTCTGATCAGATTTTTATATTTTTAAATTTCCACATCTTTGTCCCTTGGCTCTTCGAAAGGGCAACTAAGCTTATTTCTTGCAATTTGGCCCCTTCTTATTTACTCACAAGGGCTTAAAGACTTGTACCTACTTTGCCAAGTCCCTGGACACCTCCGGTTAACCCGAAAAGTCCTAACTTTCAATGTTAACGCTTTAACCCCTCACGTATGAATTTGATCATAACTTTCTCATACGATTACGAAACTTTATGAAATTTATATCGTGCATTCTAGTGAGCATAATTAACCGTTACAAAGCTTCGGGTTTGTCAAAAGGTCACTCAGAGGTATAACTTAAACATGTTGACACATTTAACCCCTATAGTTCGTAATCTCTCACTTTTTGCTTCGCATGATCCATGATTTATTCGTTTGATGACATGAACCTCATGTAGGGTTATTATGAAGTATATTTACTCACTATTGACATTTAGAACCCATATTTTCACATACTTTCCATGATTGTCAATTTTAGTCCTTTCAGCACATTCTTTCACACGTTCAATTTATGACACGTGTCAACGCATTATAGGACGTGAATTTTCGAGGTGTTACATCCTCACCCCTTTAAAAGAAATCTCGACCTCGAGATTTATTAAGGTAAGGGAAGTATCTTCTACCTTATATTGGGCTTAATCTTCCCCAGTACCTGTGAGCCTCTAAGGAACTACAATTGACCTTAATAATAGGCACATGCATCTTTTTGGAGCTTCTAATCCTGTCGATCCTTAATCAAAACAGGTTGCTCATACTATCATAGTCCTGCATATCATTATGTGATAGCGCTTTTCGATTTATTGGTGACACGTCACTAAATCATTAGTGTGGATCACATTATGCGTTCCACCAAGCCCCATTATTAGGTCTCAGCTCGTAAGCTATTTGATCTTGATACATTCGATTTCCTTCGAATGATTCTATATACTCGGAGCTTAACTAGCCCGATGACTTAACAATTTGGCACACCCTACCTGGGTGATATCTCTTGTTGAACCTTATTCCTTAACATGAATGAATTCTTAATTTTCTGCCGAATACTGGCATCTTACAGATGATTATGAATTTGCGTGATCTTATTGGTCGTTTCTAATACAACTTTCAGATCCTGATGATTGGACTTACCAATCTATTATCCTATCAATGGACGTTTAATATTCCATCTGTACAAGGTCTTCAAAGGAGCAGCCTTGATGCTTATATATCAATCATTATAGAAAGCTTATCTTAAGGTAAGATGGTTATTCCAACCACTGCTTAATTAATTTCAGGGAATAGCTAATCCTTGTCATTAGTCGAACGAATCGACGATCCTGGGCAGTTGATGGAATTTCCTGCTCGATGCCAATTTAGGGTTGCGGCAATAACGCATAAGCATAATGAACCGTCTTACTTAATTAATTATACCGAACTCTCGGAATATTGAGTTAGGCTATATGAATCCTCTATTTCAAAACTTACTTAATCGGGGTTTTCGACCCTTTCCAATAATGGTACTAGCTGTCTTGGAGAATTCATATTAACGATGCAGCCCTAAATGGGATATGAATCTTAACTCTACTTGCCACTCGGGAGGTAAACAGGGTAGTCTTAGGAGAAGATAATCAAGATACAAGGAGGTTACAGAGATTTTCCGAATCCCAGGCTCCAGTTCATCCATCCTTTCTTGTGTCAAATGAGTGACTCATGTACGAGTCCACAAATTTAATCAAAGACACTTACTTGAAAAGAAAATTTTCCACTTTCTAGATATCCTCTTTGAATACTACTGGTTGACTTTGGTACCATGTGCTTATTTGAATATCCTTGTGGTCCCATGCATTAAACCCCCATACTGATCAGGCATGGAAGCAATCTATGGAACATATTAAGATACACAAATCCTCATATGGCGCTTCCGTCATACCATTTGGTATTCGAAATCAATGGAGACCAAAGGGATATGAATTTTATAGGATGTTGTACTTTATCTAGAGAGAGGGTACATTAGGACATTATGATTGAAGATTTCCGACAGGAATAGAAGGAATGGTTCCTATTAATTTTCTACCCGTAGGTTTTACCTTATGCTTAATATATAGGGTTTTACGAAACGTTTTTAAAAGCTTGCCATACCTATCGTCTATGAAAGATTTATTGGTATCCAATCCAAAATAAAACTCTTAGCATTTAATTTCTGATAAAAAGTTAGGGAAAGTACCTGAGGCCATTATTTATGAACTAGCTCAGGTATTTAGGCGCTTTCATTCTTAGGCTTTTCTTCTTTAGCCGCATTTCCTTTGACATATTTAGGGCACGTGGTCTTGATGTGGCCCTTCTCATTACAGCCGAAGCAGACTGCATTCTCCATGTCCTCGCAGTCCAACGTTGTATGTTCCCCCGATTTGCAGATCCCACATACCCTTGGTTGTGATCGGGATTTTGGTTCGAACCTACACTTCCCATAATGGCACTTGTTGCAGGTCTTGCATACTGGTTTCTGGTTGGACTTCTGTTTGTTCTTCTTCATAGAGTTCAGGGAGTTATTTTCCTCCCCTTTCCTTTTTAGTTCATCTTTTGCAATTGAGGTATGAACAAGATCCTCCTTATGAGTAAGGAAATGTGGTCCAAGATAAAATTGGGAGCGAGTAGCCTGGGGCTCCTTGAACTTTTTCATAGCTTTCTTCACAGCCTTTTGCAACAGCTGCGTCTATCATAGTTTGAAGAACACCTTCGGAAATTCTAAGGCTCACAATCGTAGCATCATCGGCATGTGTCACATCATTCATAACACGATCGACGGCTGTCTCATCTGAGTTTGCCATTTTCGATATTGGTCCCTAACACCAATAAAATAATTTCTTAGCTGCAATCCAACAACTGCTATTCTTTATCCTGATGGCCTTAACATATACTAACCATGGTATTTATAGACCATATAGGCTAATATAGTACTAATATTCTCAATGAATGTTATTTAATATATATTCATTACGTTTAGCCTAGGTCACGAAAGACCATCAATGGCATTTAAGGTTTGGGCCTAATTCATCATCATTTTGACAGGGGATCAAAGTCTTTATTATATTGATGAATTTTGGATAGCTTGAAAGCTTGCCATAAGGATATCAGAAAAGAGTGATTCCTAATAGATACAAACATCAATATAGGATTTGTTGGAGCGTTTTCTTAAGTATCAACGACAAATTTCCATCTCGTATTAAATGATCGGAGTCCTAAACAGGCGGAGACAACCGTTCTCAACAATTATGATTCATTATAGAATTATATGTGCCAGTAGTAACTAATTTCTGCATAACTGCTTGATAAGGAAGGTACCTGCTATATATTTATCATACTGCACCATCTCCTGGGCGTTCATCCTGAAGACTCATGCATTTGTTCTCTTGGCTTCTTCGGGCTTCTTCTGATTCCTAGGGCAGTTGGTCTTGACATGCCCCTTCTCGTTACAACCATAACAGGTTGCATCTTTTAGCTTCTTGCAATCCAGGGTTTTATGTTCTTGAGACTTGCAGATTCCACACGGTAGAGGCTGAGATTCAAATCTGCATTTCCCGAGGTGGTATTTCCTACAGGTTTCGCACTTGGTCTTCTCAACCGACTGTTGGCTGTCTCTTTGAAACCCGAAACTCTTCTTATCGGAGCGATGAGAATTCTCATCCTCCTTTTTTCTCTTTCCATCATCAGAGGCCTTGGCAGCCTTGTCTCTAACCACATCGAGTGTGGGAGATAGCGACAGATCTGCCGTTGACCTGAATGTAGTAGGTCTTGAAGCCTTAACATTGGCTTTGATTTCTGGGGCTAAACCCCCAATGAAGCGAGCAATCCTCTTGGGTTTTGGTGTTACTAGGTAAGGAACCAGTCTGGACAGGGTATTGAAATTGGTAAGGTAAGCTTGACAATCTAAGTTTGTCATAACCAATGATAAGAAATCTGACTCGATCCTCTCCACCTCGTGTTGCGGGCAGTAGTTCTCCATAATGAGAGCAACAAACTGTTCCCATGACATGCTGTAAAGTGGGATCTTCCCAGCGGCTTGAATGAGAGCTTTCCACCATGCTAGTGCCTCTCCTTTGAACGATTGGGATACATACTTCACTACATCCCTTTCAGCACAACCGCTGATGTCAACCACTGTGTCCATTTCGTCCAACCAGACCATACAATCTACTGCTCCTTTCTCCCCAGTGAAGTCACGAGGTTTGTAGGAAACAAAGTATTTATAGGTACAGGACTTGGTACGTGGTTCATTATCGAACACTTGCTTCTTGGATGGAACACTGTGTTCATTTGATGAATGACGATCGTCATTCTTCTTTGGTCCTTCATTCTTAGAGGGCGGCTTGTTACGGGGCTCTGAATGAGTTTTAGGGACAGATTTAGAGTGGGGTACAGATGAGGCTCGACTATGTGTCTCACTATACTCCCTAAATCGCACCTTTACAGCTTTAGATACTGCGGAATCAATCAATGTACGAAGCTCTCCTCTGGTTATATTAATCCTTTCATCATCGCGGTTTTCCAGAGGGTGACTGTTCTCTTCCTTTGACCTAGCCATGTAGTCTTATATGCTACATAAAATCAAACAAGGGCAAGGTTTATACGGAAGCTCTTACAGTTTTATCGTCTTAAACGATTTATTAACCATGGTAATATAAACCATTTTGGTTAATTTGTTAGTTATATTTAATTATCATTTTCATTATAATTTATCCTAGTTAGAAAACATCAAGGATATTAAGGTGGCGCAGAGGGCCTAGCCACTAGGACAAGTTTAATTTACAAGCCATGATTTCGGAGAATCGAGGCATTAAGGTTCGAATCAAAGTTCAATACCTTTTCTTGACAGGGAGTCATAAGCTACCACTGTCTTTAGTCTCGGAGGACGTTAGTCATAGCCCGTGGGCACTTCATCCATAAGGGACGATTATATAGATAAGGGGATTTAGAATAACCCTTTTAAAAATGACTTATGTGATTTTTATCGTGTCACACTTTGTCAAGCATGTTAATATGCTTTCTGATTTTTAACAAAATTTTGAATCTCTTAGATAGGTTTTACCATCTTGTGTGACACCTGTGTCACTATGACCGTCAAACAAATGCCAAACCAATGAAATTTTTGTATTTCATACTTGGGATTTGTGAAATTATGTGTATCATTTGCACAAATCAAATTCTTATTCGATTTCGAGCCTTAAATCACTTTCTAGAAGGTTATACGCGATCTGATGCGTAAATATAACCAGTTTAATGCAACAAACACTCCGGAATAGTCAAATAGTCTTAACATACCTTAAATAACCTTTACATAACTTAGAAATAAGTTTTGGATGGTTTGGTATGCCGAAATCAAGTTTATTCGCTCACAGGGACTATTTGCGTCAACTTGCAAAAGTCTGCCGTTTCATAAGGAAACGTACAGTCCGGGACTTATCATAAGTTAAACATACCATATATAACCTAAAAATGGCTTATAAATAAGCTTTGATCGGTTCGGTGTGCAAAAGCATGCTTACATGATCTTACAGGGACTAAAAGTGTCAAAAACGGCGTAAGTTTGCATTTTCGCGCATATCTTACGTTCTGGACACATCTGGACATCCAAAATTTTTGTACACACTAAAATATTTTTATTTTAGTGAGCGGCATGCAAAAATCCCATTCGTCGCTTAAATTGGTTCGTTTTTACGTCCGTTTGAGTTTCGTCGTAATTTAACGAACAACGCGACCGTACGCCCAAACGAGCCGACATCCGAGAGTGTTCCAAGCATATGTTGAGTCCTCTAAACTTTATTGACCTTGTGGAGCCTTGAAAATGGCTTAACGGGGGTCAAAAAGGCCTGAAATGGACTCGAATGCATGCAGGGACTAAAGCTGCCTTTTTTGAAACTATGGCTGATCTGGGAAGGTCAGGCGGCCCGCGTGAGCCCCCTCCCATATCCCAGGCGGGCCGCATCAGGGTGCCAGTTCCATAAAATCAGTTTTTAGCAAACTGTTGCAACTTCAGGGGCTGTTTATGCATTTTTCTTGGAATGTTGAGCAAGTTTGTGTGTTCACCAAGGCTCCTAATCAGCTTGTAACAAATGGATGGCTAGATTTCATTGCTTAATGGATAATTAAACCACTTGGAATGATCTTGTTGATCACCAATACCTATAAATACCCATCCATTTCTCCTCATTCCTTGCTCATTTCATTCTTTTCTCTCCTCTCATCTGCTTTGGGAGCTTCCTAAGCTGATTTGGGAATTGTCTTCTTTGTAGAAAAGATAGCAAGGACTTGGGTGAGCCTTCTTTCATTTTTTTATTTGCTTTCTAGTCTAAATAGTCAAACAAATGTTTGACTATCAGTTTGACCAGCCTTTGGTCAACGCAAAGTTCGGTTGAACTTTGCAACGTGATTGTAATCACGTTGGTTATAATCCTTAGTGATTATACCCGCTGATTACCACTTTCGCTAGATGTAGTGTCGAGTCAAAGTTTCGGTCAAAATGCGTTTTAGCACGCATTTTGCAACGGAACTACTTTAGTGTATCAAAACACTTTGTTTTGATACCAAATCAGTAGGTTAAACATGTTTTGACATGTTTAACTCGACACTATTAGTTTAGTGCTTGTTTAGGGTCGTAAGGTAAGCGGTCTAAACAACCGCTTAGCCTTTCGAACCCGACCCGTTTGGTCGATCTTTAGGATCCGATCAAGCTTAGTTAGTGATCATAGTTGCATAGGGAATAACCACTGAGGTTATACCTTATGATCACATAGGATTGGTTAGTCATTTGCTAGTTAGCTTGTATGCCCATAGGAAATGACCAAAATGCCCTTTTAAAGCTAAAATCCGTATTTTGCCTATGTGAACTTATTTTTGACATATAATCTGATTTAGTAACATGTTTAGGGATAATTGGGCATGTAAGACTTGGCCTAGCACATAGTTAACCATCCGAACATAGTTTTACGCTAACGACGCCTTATAGTAGCTTATGTTACCATAATGTGTCGAAACGGGTCAAAAGCACTTAGGTAGGCTTTCCAATCTGAATGTAAGGTCTATTAAATCATACCATATGAGTTTAATTACTCGTTTGATTTATAGAACCTCATTCTATCCTATCTCCCGATTTAAGTCCGGTTATTTACATAGTTACCTATATAGGGTGCCGTTTGATTCCCTGATCACTCTAGCTTTGCTTGGTTGTTGTTCAAGACTTCTAAGCACCCTCAGGTGAGTACATAGTCCCCTCTTTTACTGTCTTCAAACTGTTTTGGGGTGGAACACATGTGCCTACTTGATACTTTCATGTTTCCCATGTTTTTATATCATATACTTACTATGTTCAATAGTACACTATTAGTACACGATTTCATTATGTTTTGCTATGTATGTTCACTTAACATGCTAGCACATTGATTTCCATATACTACATTTTGTCGCATATGCTCATCCAGTATATGGACACATTATTTTACATTTTGAACCGTTGTAACCGTTTGATCATGTGAACCGTTTGTAACTATTTGACTATGTGAACCGTTAGTAACCGTTGCTTATGTGAACCATTTGTAACCATTGACTAGATGAACCGTTGATCTATGTGAACCGTTTGTGACTACTTGACTATATGAACCGTTTGTGACTACTTGACCATATGAACCGTTTGTGACTATTTGACTATGTGAACCGTTTGTAACCGTTAATTGACATGAACCGTTGATATCTGTTTGAATCGTTGGGTTAGGGAAGTGATTAGGTAACGGGGCGGGTATAATGTGTTAAAAGCATGGTGGATACGCCGCTGGTACTTCCTATATATAAGTGCTTTTAATACATTATATATCGTTGCGTTATCTAGATCACTTGGGCAATGGTAAACAAAACAAAGTTGTAATACAAGGTTTTTCCAACAAAATATTATACTATTCGAGTTTTTTTTTTATTTCCAAAAACGATTTACAAATCTGGATTTAATCAAAAAAATGTTTTGGGCTTAAGAATCATGGCTACGAGATTTTTATAAATTATAACCAGTTTGATTTGAGTTGGTTATTTATGTCGCAATACTATACTTTTCAAAACAAGGTTTTTAAATAAGTATTGCAATATGTAAAACAAGCCATGAATCTGAAACTCGTACAAAACCTATGTACTCGCCGGCATTTTCATGCTGACGTACCTATTTTCAAATGTGTTTCAGGTACTATAGTTGATGATGCTTGATGATGATATTGGTGCACTCTCACATAGGAATGAACAAGGCCTTAGCGACTTTAAAACTTGAAAGATAATAGTTGTATTTATCTAATTTGTATCAAAACATTTAGTTCAATAATGAAATAAAACAAAACTGTTTAATCCATGGTTGTGAAACAATGATTCTGTTACAACACTCCCCGACGTTTCCGCCACGTTTTGTTGTTTTACGTGGTCGGGGTGTGACAGAAAAGTTGGTATCAGAGCCAATGGTTATAGGGAATTAGGTTATTAGTAATGCTTTGACCTAGACTATAACCTTCCTAGGACCCTAACGTGAGTTTACTTGCGTTTAGTCGTAAAACAATATCGTTACCTATCCTTAGGTGATAACCACAACGAGAACATAATAACGAATCCGCTTCGAAAATTAATCATCTGTTCTTGGATGATTGATTACTAGGTTTTGAACCTTCTGTTATAAGGTTTTGAACCCTCTGTTATATGGTTTTGAACCCTTCCGGTTTGATTCATCCTTGGCTTTGTGCCTTTTGAGTTTTCAAAATCTCGTCAAAGTTTGGGGTCTAAATAATGTGAACACGTGCGAACTGGAAGAGTGAATGCCTGTACCCTGAGTTTTCCGTCTAAGGCTAGAGTGTTCGTACAAATCCGCAGTATCGGACCAGTCACTCTTACCTGGGAACTCTTGGGGTGAGTGTTCACTTATAGGCGAGCATGTCTTCAGTGATACATTATATTGACCTATTTACTTTGATTTGTCTCAGTGTCGTTTGTTTGTTTTAAGTAACGAACAAATGATCACAATCATTATGCCTTGTCGATATTCTCAACATCCAGTTTTGAATATCCAATGACATCTCACTCATTTTCCCTCATGTTTCTTTACCCTTTTTAGAATATGCCTCCTCGGCGTGATCAAGCTCAGGATGCCGCCTTGGCAGCCTTAATCACTCAGCAAATCGCTGCTGTACTCCCGAACCTTATCACCTAGCTAAATCAGGCAAACAATAACAATAACAATGTTCAGTGCACCTTTAAGACATTCAACTCAGCTAAGCCATCAAAGTTTTATGGGTCCCAAGGAGCAACTACACTTCTGCAGTGGTTCGAGAGTTTAGAGAGCAACTTCAGACATGTTCAATGTCCAAACGAGCGAAAGGTAGATTTCGCATCTAGTGTCTTTGAGAAACGAGCTTTGACGTGGTGGAACGGTGTGGTGAGAGATAGGGGTGCCGATGTGGCACTGGCTCAAACGTGGGAAGAACTTCGAGCTCTGATGATGAAGGAATTCTGTCCTCGTCATGAGATCAGGGTCTTGGAAAAGGAATTTGACGATCTTAAGCAAGAAAGCGGTGAGCATCGAGCCTACACGGACCGTTATGAGGAATTAAGTCTGTTATGCCCAAACATGGTAACGCCTTTGGATAAGGCAATCGAAAAGTACATTGATGGCCTCCCTGACTCAGTATAGGACATTGTGACAGGTAGTAATCCCACTACAGTTAGACAGGCCATTGAGTTATCCGCTACCTTGACTGAATCTTAGATTAGGAAAGGTAAACTTTTCCGAAAAAGTGACAAGAAACCGGTTGAGGAATCGAAACCAAGGGATGAACAGACTGAATCCTCCAAGAAGTCAAACAAGCGAAAGGCTTCTCAGAACTTCGTCGTGGTTGCTCACAATGATCAAGCCATTCCCAACCAACCAGCTCAACCCCCTGCTAGGAAGCCCTACAACGGAACTGCACCTTTGTGCAACCAATGTAGCCTACATCATCATGCTGGTGTGAAGTGCCGCACATGCCAAGTTTGTGGACTCATAGGCCATACAGCAAGAGTTTGCCCAGCTGCAGCTGCACCAAATCAAGCTGGCAACAATCCTGCTCAGGGTCGTTTTCCACCAGGTTCTTGCTTCAACTGTGGCGAGATGGGCCATTTCCGAAGAAATTGCCCAAGACTTGCTAATGCAAATCCAGCGCAGGGATGAGCATCTGACCGATGGAAAGACAACACTGTTTGGAAATAATCAAGCTTTTAGTATTATTTTCTTTTGTTGTCAAGGTCTAAGAAACAGTTGTTGCTGTTTATAAATAAAGTTTTTATTTTACATCGCAATATATTGTTATGGTTGCATGTATAAACAACATATCCCCTACAACACCGACAATCAAGGAGTCGCATTCCTTGAAGAACATACCTACCCCCAAATTTCTTCCATTTCATGATCTCTTGCGTCTTCCACGAAAATCCTAAGTACCCGTTTCCTTCTAGGAAACGAAGTACAAGGCAGAAGTTACAACTCTGGACGAATACCCAAATCCTTGATAGGATACTTAAGGGTATTTCCGTAAGTCCTCAATTGTTGTATACATTAATTCGAATGTGGTGATTCCTAGTAATCAAAAGTCGATTTTTGGAGGATCATTCTATATTTTCAAATAGATGCTTCAGGATGTTGAGGTCCATCGACTAGGTTCCTGGTATACCTTAAATACCCAGGTTCAAATCGACGTCAAGTTAATAGTAACCAATAACAAGATAATAACAATCCAAGAGAAACATTTATGTGCCTATGTGTTTATATGTGAACCCAATCAATGATGTCTCAAGTTTGTTCAAATTCAATCCCTTTCACATCACAAAACAAACTGTGCGGACTGTGCAAGGAATTTCGTAATTATGGAGGCCTACATAATTATGGAATTTAGTGCACAGAAACCACATCGAGTTTTGTCATGTGCCTTGAGTGAACCCTGTTCATTTCCAATTCTGATGAAGCACCCGTTGAAGAAAAATGAACTAGCTACTCATTTTTCACTTCTGAAAGAATATCCGTTGATGGAAATGAATATCCGTTCGTTTAATCCTTCATTTCCGTTCTGATGAAGAATCCGTTGAGGAAAATGGATCATCCATTCATTTTCGCTTCTGAAGAATATCCGTTGATGGAAATGAATATTCGTTTGTTTAATCCTTCATTTCCGTTCTGATGAAGAATCGGTTGAGGAAAATGGATCATCCATTCATTTTCGCTTCTGAAGAATATCCGTTGATGGAAATGAATATCCGTTTATTTAATCCTTCATTTCCGTTTCTGATGAAACAACCGTTGAAAATGACTCCGTCTGTTCATTTTCGTTTCTGAAGAATATCCGTTGAAGGAAATGAGTATCCGTTTGATTATCCTTTTTCATTTCCGTTTCTGAGGAAGCATCTGTTGAAAATGACTCCATTTGTTCATTTTTGTTTCTGAAGAATATCCGTTGTAGGAAATGAATATCCGTTTGATTATCCTTTTTCATTTCCGTTTCTGAGGAAGCATCTATTGAAAATGACTCCGTCCATTCATTTTCGTTTCTGAAGAATGTCTGTTAAGGAAATGATAGGATTATGCTTTGCATATCTCTAGGGGTTTTTTGACACAAAGTCACAGACAGACTCCTACGAATAAATTTCGGGACGAAATTTCCTAAAATAGGGGAGACTGTGACACCTGTGTCACTATGACCGTCAAACAAATCCCAAACCAATGAAATTTTTGTATTTTATACTTGGGATTTGTGAAATTATGTGTATCATTTGCACAAATCAGATTCTTATTCGATTTCGAGCCTTAAATCACTTTCTGGAAGGTTATACGCGATCTGATGCGTAAATATAACCAGTTTAATGCAACAAACACTCCAGAATAGTGAAATAGTCTTAACATACCTTAAATAACCTTTACATAACTTAGAAATAAGTTTTGGATGGTTTGGTATGCCGAAATCAAGTTTATTCGCTCACAGGGACTATTTGCGTCAACTTGCAAAAGTCTGCCGTTTCAAAAGGAAACGTACAGTCCGGGACTTATCATAAGTTAAACATACCATATATAACCTAAACATGGCTTAGAAATAAGCTTTGATAGGTTCGGTGTTCAAAAACATGCTTACATGATCTTACAGGGACTAAAAGTGTCAAAAACGGCGTAAGTTTGCATTTTCGCGCATATCTTACGTTCTGGACACATCTGGACATCCAACATTTTTGTACACACTAAAATATTTTTTATTTTAGTGATCGGCATGCAAAAATCCCATTCGTCGCTTAAATTGGTTCGTTTTTACGTCCGTTTGAGTTTCGTCGTAATTTAACGAACAACGCGACCGTACGCCCAAACGAGCCGACATCCGAGAGTGTTCCAAGCATATTTTGAGTCCTCTAAACTTTATTGACCTTGTGAAGCCTTGAAAATGGCTTAACGGGGGTCAAAAAGGCCTGAAATGGACTCGAATGCATGCAGGGACTAAAGCTGCCTTTTTTGAAACTATGGCTGATCTGGGAAGGTCAGGCGGCCCGCGTGAGCCCCCTCCCATATCCCAGGTGTCACACCCTGGCTTTGCGGAAGCGTGGTTAATTTGGTGTGACTTCTTAATACCATAGCTTAACCATAACAAGCTATATGAATTTAAAATCATGCAAAGTCATCCATTGAAAATAAAATTGTCAAACATTGTCTAAATGGGTAAACACCCAACAACCATTACTTGTCTTAAACAGTACAACTACTACCATAATGCAAACAAAATAAACATGGTTCAGGGGCCATGGCTTGTCCAGGAAAGAGCCATGAGCCTTGAACCCCGGATGACTCTGAATCTAAATGCAGCGGGAAATCCTGCTAAACCGTGCCAGATCCTTAATTCCCTGAAATACATGTAAGTTGAAAAATCAACAATAATGTTGAGCGAGTTCATGCGAAAATGAGTAAATAACCTTTATCTTTATCAAAAACCCTGGTATGTAGCAAATAAGGAAATAAAAGAGATCACCAATGGGTTGCAAGTCCACTGATATGTGTGAAGTGCAAGTAGGGATGACTCAAACCTAGCGGATTTATGCGTCGGGCACTAAGTCACCCCGAGGTCCGTTATGCTGGACCTGAGGCTGGGCTCGCTACACCCAGATAGATCTACCGCTCCTGTCCCTCGGTCCTCAACGAGGATTAATGGCCTCAAGTTTCTGCCTACCCACTCACATGATCTAAGTAATAACCCTCCTTATGCTAATCATACCATGTATAACATATCCATAATCATTGTAACATGTATTTCACCCCCGCAGTTTATAAAACTGAAAACAGTTAAGAGAAAAGGGGGACATGAACTCACAGTGAGCGCGTCACAAAATCAAGCAATCCAATATCCAAGTGCTGTGCAACGACCTACATGTGCTAATTCTATTAGACGGATGGCCGTGCTTTAGCTTCATAGATTACATCATTGGAAACAGTTAGACAACCGTTCCGTGTATATATTTGATACGCATTCTCCTTCCCAAGGATGGGGGATTTAAATACATGTGTATTTATATCATTTTATTAAGTCCCACTTAATATATTTTATTTCTTATTCCAAAATATATTTATTTTTCTCAAAAATAATATATTTCCTTTTTCTCATAATATTTCCCCAAAATAATATATTGACAATATACGTGCTTATGAACACTTCCGAATAAAGCGTAAGTTACGTTTTGGTGATTAAGTGGTAATAGAAATTACCGTTGTAACTTATATGTTTGCCGTGAAGGCGTTTGTATTATTTCGGGCTTGACAAGGTTAGTAAATATTATTTTTACTCTAAAAATAATATTTATATATATCTTCACAAAATAATCATAAACAGTGAGGTGACAAAATATATTTACCGAATAAATATTTATCACTTTTAGTTTTGTGAAAATCCCACCTCCGATTATTTATAAATAAAGTTGTGGCGAAAATATATTTTTGAAAACATGTCAAAGTAGTCTAACACTTGTTAAATAATTCTAAGTGTTAGATTTTTAGAAAATTTCGCCAGAGTTTCCCCTGTAACTGGAGGTGGCCACGCTTTCAAGCGTATCATTTTCTTTTACAAATCATCTCAACAATTTATCAAATCAACCAAATCAATTTTCAACACATCAAATAGAAGACTAGAATGTAAAACCGCGTTGTTTCATGAACTTGTAGTTTTTTACAAAAACTACGGTGTAGATCTCGTTATTTTTAGTGGATCTATACATAACATAACTTAGTCTTGCAAAAACCTCGTTTTTAGAACAACTTACTTCTTACAACTTCCCGACAATTTTTGTAAACATTGTTATTTTGTCGGATCTTTTATTCTACAAGTGTTTCTATACTTGTAGTTTATAGAAATCGTATTTGTTAACACTTTATCCATTTTTATTAAAACATGATTTTCTCGACACCCGGTCCTACGAATATACCACTTGTACATACGTAGATCGGCTTGTTTTAAATACTATTTTTCATGTTAAAACATTTTTACACAAGTTCATGTTTCCCGTGTGGTGGAGTTTCACCTTTTAACCCTTGTACACAAGAAACAAGTGTATGTCAAGATACGCGATCCGAACAAAGTCGGGTTAAACGATGATGAGAGCCACCACATCGTAGATCAGGCCATACTAATCAACATATTCAAGTACTACGACATTTACACGCGTTTTGAGCTTTTAACCAACGATATTCACGTTTTAGCAAACTTTAAAGTTCCATCAAGCGGGTTACCGACATTCAACCGACAAATATCTTTTTAACCACTTTAGACATGACCAAAAATGAGTTTTAAACGTTATACCTCTAGCTCGGGGCTAGGGAAGAAACTAGTCGAAAACTGCGTGGATAATAGCAAACGGTAGAGGTCCTCCGCGTTCCGTTTGTTCCGAGCTCCGTTGTACGTAACCACCGACACTTGTATACCCTTGGAATGTCAAGACTTGAACCGAAAAACGGATGTGGGGGTGGTGGTGATCTCGGCCGAGAGGAGGGAGAGGGAGAGGGAGAGAGAGTGAAGGTGAGGTGTGTGTGTTTGTGTGTGTGAGAGGTGATGTTATTTATAGAGAAAGTTGTCTCGATCCTCGTGCAATCCAATTAAATATTCAAAAGCGTACTCTCCTTGGTCCCACTAGTTGGCCGATTTCTTTAGGATGTAATGGTGCTCGGTTCGTTTCCAATCGTTCAGTTACGGTTCAGTTTGGTTAAGTGCGTTACTTTAAGGTACTAACCTCGTTAGTTGTTTAATGCATTAGAAGCGGGTGTTAGGGTAATCAGGGACCCTAACTGGCTCAGAAAAGTACTAATATTAATTTTGGCAATATTTTTATGTTCCGGGTATTGTCCGGTTGTTCGGTCGGATAGTAATCCGTTAAAGTGCTTAAGATATCCGTTAAGCGTCATAAATAATATTTTTAGCGACACAATTTATTCTGCAAAGTGTCGGGAATAATTCCTCATATTTTGGCACTTTATTAATTAGCTAGAAGCTAGTGTGTTGATAAAAGTGCTGTGTTTCGTGCTTAAAGTTCGTTTTAGGCACGTCCAAATCTCTATATCTTATTCCTAGAGACGTAATCATACAACCCTTGTATCCCTACACACACTATGGGTGTAGTAAAATAATTCTGGCTCATTCAGGCCTTTAGAGGCAGTGTTTGCCTGATGCTGGCTATACCAGCAAGTTCACTGTGTATCCGTTTAGTGCTACTGTGCTTTTGTGCATCATGTTTGTCACTAAGGTTTAATAAATAAGTAGTGTAGTGACAGGAATATCAAAGTATGATGCAGATATGTACAAGTACCAACAATCAAGTAGCAGTTTATCAGCAAACTCAGTAAAGCACAGTAATTAGGCAACAATTAATAATTAATTAAGTCGTACGGATACCTGGTTTTGAGAGGGTTGTCACATTCTCCCCCCGTTAAATAAATTTCGTCCCGAAATTTAGGTTCTGCTTGAAGAAGCAGGGTTCTTAGGAAACAGGTGGGGGTATTTCTCTTTCATTCGGTCTTCACGCTCCCAGGTGAATTCAGGACCATGTCTAGCATTCCAGCGAACTTTGACGAGCTTGACACTGCTCCGACGGGTCTTGTTAACTTTCCAATCCGTGACCTCAACAGGTTCTTCAACGAAGTGGAGCGTGTCATCAATATGAATTTCGTCGGTAGGAATGGCAACGTTAACTTGAGTTGGACTCCTCTTAAGATTGGATACATGAAATGTATTGTGAACGTTATTCAGCTCGGCAGGTAGATCCAACTTGTATGCTACTGTTCCAATCTTCTCCAAAATCTTAAAAGGACCAATGTAGCGTGGATTCAACTTCCCACGCTTCCCAAAGCGTGCTACACCCTTCCAGGGTGATACCTTCAACAAAACCATATCCCCAACCTCAAACTCTTGAGGTTTCCTTTTCAGATCTGCATAGGTCTTCTGGCGATCACGAGCCGCGCTAATGCGATCTCGGATTTGCGCGATCTTATCTGTAGTTTCCTGAACTACATCGGGACCTACCAGTTGTCTATCACCTGCGTCAGACCAACAGAGCGGCGATCTGCACTTGCGCCCATATAAAGCTTCGAATGGCGCGGCACCAATACTGGTGTGGTAGCTGTTGTTGTATGAAAACTCAACCAGGGGTAAATGCTTATCCCAGCTACCGCCTAAATCCATCACACATGCTCTCAGCATGTCTTCCAATGTCTGAATCGTCCGTTCACTTTGGCCGTCGGTCTGCGGGTGAAAAGCGGTGCTCATATTCAGCTTCGAGCCAAAAGCTTCCTGGAAGGATTGCCATATCCTTGATACGAACCTTCCATCTCTATCAGAAATAATCGAGAGAGGTACTCCATGGCGAGTGACAATTTCTCTCATGTAAATTTCAGCCAATTTGCTTGTATGATCCTTTTCACGGATAGGCAAGAAATGTGCTGATTTCGTCAAGCGATCCACTATCACCCAGATAGTGTCATGGCCCTTAGGCGTTCTTGGCAACTTTGTAACAAAATCCATGGATATTTCTTCCCACTTCCATTGGGGAATTTTTGGTTGTTGCAGAAGTCCCGAAGGCTTCTGGTATTCTGCCTTAACCTTAGCGCAAGTCAAACATTGGCTCACATAAATAGCAACATCGCCTTTCATCCTAGGCCACCAATAATAATCCTTAAGATCTTGGTACATCTTATCCGCTCCCGGGTGGATAGAGTACCGTGACTTGTGAGCTTCATCAAAAATAACTTCTCTTAAATCACCAAACAAAGGAACCCAAATCCTTTTCTCAAAACATAACGTTCCTTCCTTGTTTGGAACCAATATCTTCTCCATCCCACGGAGATATTCTTTCTCAAGGTTCTCCTCCTTGAGAGCTTCTTTTTGCGCTGCTCGAATGCGCGAGGAAAGATCGGTTTGGATAATCATTTCCATAGCCCTAACCCTTATGGGCTTGATTCTCTCCTTGCGACTTAGGGCATCGGCGACCACATTCGCCTTCCCTGGATGATACTTGATCTCGCAGTCGTAATCGTTCAACAACTCAACCCATCGCCTTTGCCTCATATTCAACTCCTTCTGGTTGAATATATGCTGGAGGCTTTTGTGATCCGTAAAGATCGTACACTTCGTACCGTAAAGGTAGTGTCTCCAAATCTTCAAAGCAAAAACCACTGCGCCTAGCTCCAAATCATGCGTGGTATAGTTCTTTTCATGCACCTTCAGTTGGCGTGATGCGTAGGCGATAACCTTTTGACGTTGCATCAACACACAACCCAATCCTTGACGCGAAGCGTCGCAGTATACCACAAAATCGTCGGTACCTTCCGGTAGAGCTAAGATTGGCGCGTTGCAAAGCTTATCCTTCAACAACTGAAATGCTTCATCCTGTTTGATTCCCCAATCAAACTTTTTATCCTTTTGCGTGAGGAGCGTCAACGGCTGAGCGATCTTTGAAAAATCCTCAATAAATCTTCGATAATAACCAGCCAAACCCAAGAATTGCCGGATCTCGGTTGGCGTCTTAGGCGCTTCCCAATTCTTGATCGCCTCGATCTTGGTTGGATCCACATGAATTCCACTTTCATTTACCACGTGCCCAAGGAATTGCACGTCTCTCAGCCAAAACTCACACTTAGAGAATTTGGCATACAACTGCTCCTTCTTTAGTAGCTCTAAAATAGTTCTGAGGTGTTGCTCGTGCTCTGCCTTCGTCTTTGAGTAGATCAAGATGTCGTCGATGAACACAATCACGAACTTATCCAGATACGGCTTACAAACTCGGTTCATCAAATCCATGAACACTGCAGGTGCGTTTGTTAAACCAAACGGCATGACAAGGAACTCGTAGTGCCCATATCGAGTTCTGAAGGCTGTCTTCGGGATACTTTCCTCCTGTATCCGAAGCTGATGATATCCAGATCGAAGATCGATCTTGGAGTAGAAACTTGAACCTTGAAGTTGGTCAAACAGATCGTCAATTCTTGGCAAAGGATACCTATTCTTGATCGTCAACTTGTTCAATTCTCTGTAGTCAATGCACATACGGAAACTACCATCCTTCTTCTTGACAAACAAAACTGGAGCTCCCCAAGGCGAGAAGCTTGGTCGGATAAAACCCTTATCTAACAACTCTTGAAGTTGCGTTGACAGTTCTTGCATCTCAGACGGGGCAAGTCTATACGGTGCCTTAGCCACAGGCGCGGCGCCTGGAACTAAGTCGATGCGAAATTCCACTTGCCTCTGAGGCGGCAAGCCAGGCAAATCTTCTGGAAAGACTTCCGGATATTCCCTTACGACAGGGATGTCTTCGATCTTCGGCTCAGCAGCCTTTTTATCCACGATGTGTGCTAGGAAAGCAACACATCCTTTCTTCAGACACTTCCTTGCTTTCAGACAGCTGATAATCCGCAACGGCGTCCCACGCTTCTCTCCATGAACAACAATGGTCTCACCATCGTCGGTCGAAATACGGATAATCTTCTCGTGACAAACAATCTCTGCTTTGTTACTTGCTAACCAATCCATCCCTACTACCACGTCGAAGCTTCCCAACTGGACTGGTAGTAGATCGAGAGCAAACTCACGCTCTCCTAACTCGATTACGCAACCTCTAATCACTTCATTGGCTTCTACTAACTTCCCATTAGCTAGCTCGATCGAATAAGGAATATCTAACTTACTAGCGGCTAAAGCAAGCATGTTCTTAAATTCTAGCGATACAAAGCTATAATCGGCACCAGTATCAAACAAAACAGACGCATAGCGTTGGTTTACAGGGAACGTACCAGTAACGACATTGGGATCCTGGCGCGCTTCCCTGGCCTCCATGTTGAAAACTCTTCCACGAGCTTGGGTCAATTCCGGGCAGTTCCTTTTGAAGTGCCCTTGATCTCCACAGTTAAAACATCCGGGCCTCTGCCCGTTTCCACCATTGTTCCCAGCCTGGTGGTTTCCCTGGTTTCGGTTCACGGTTCCTGCTTGGTTAGCACGGTTTCCATTTCTTCCCTGATTTCCTTGTGGGCGGTTCCCATTACCACCACGGTTGTTTCTATTTCCATTTCCTCCCTGACCTCCCCGGCCAGCATTAGCCCAACAGAAATCTCTCGTATGTCCAGTCTTCCCACAAGACTCACAAACCCTTAGACTGCAGCGACCAGAATGATGTTTTTGACATGAGTTGCACTTGGGCTGTGCACCCATGTATCCCCTGCTCTTCTTTCCACCACCAACTGAATCTTGAGTTGGTGCATTCGATTCTCCCTTCTTGACCACTGTCCCGGTGCTTTGTTTGAAACTTGAAAACTTCCGCTTATTACCACTAGATGACTCCACATGAGTCTCCTTTCTCTTGGGTTCAATCTCATCGAACTTGTTTAACCGAATCGCTTCTTCAGTAAGAGCCACACTGAGATCAATGGCCTCTGTGATGGTTGCGGGTTTGGAAGAAGTCACCATACTGATTATCTGAGGAGCCAGTCCCCAGATGAAGCGCTCAACCCTCTTAAACTCGGGTGTTACCATATAAGGTACCACGTGAGACAGATCGTGGAATCTTTGAACATATTCCGCTATCTTCGACCCTTCCATCTTTAAGTGCCAAAACTCAGTTTCAAGCTTTTGAATCTCCGCGCGAGAGCAGTACTTCCTTCGCATAAGCTCTTTCAATTCGGCCCAAGACAGGGCGTAGGCGGCAGCTTCGCCTAGAGTTTGCACTTGAAGGTTCCACCAAGATAGGGCTCCATCTAGAAACAGCCCTGAAATGTAAGTGACCTGCTGGTCGATCGCACATTTGCTCATACGGATGGTGGAATCAGTCTTCTCTGCCCAACGAACGAAGGCTACAGCACCGCCCGTGCCGTCGAAGTTTGTGGGCTTACAGTCCAGAAACTGCTTGAAGGTGCACCCTGCACATTCGTTTCAATATAGGGACTGCATTAGTAATTGCTACAGGAATCCAATTAGACCATGGTACGTCTTAAAGACTTAGGGTTACCATGAGTGGGATTCTGGTTGCCATTGCCGTTGGAGCTACTCCAGCTGGGTCCTCCCTGCGATGCAGCATACTGAGCAATCGCGGGCAGCAATGATTCCTTGCAGTTCTTCTTGAGTCGTGGGCATCGGCTGCGGTTGACGTCTTGGTGCCATTCTCTAAAGATGCGTACGTCGATTAGGCCATAGAAATCATACGTATATAGTAATAGTAATAGCATATAACATCTCATGTTATCAATATATCACACACAACATCCCATGTCCAACATCCCATGTCCAAATATAAAAATAATCAATCAAGTAAATCAGATATGATGAGAATGCGGCGATTGCATATATATCAAGACCATAAGCAGAGTAAGTGTGTTAGTACATCCATCAATCACATAGGGGTTACATCACCCCTGTACAAAATA